>NC_064809.1:86962816-87316214 GCF_023721935.1 Panthera uncia
TTGTTTCCTTTTTCTTTTTCCCCTTTTCTCTTTTTAAAGTTTGGCTTTAAACCCAACACAGGGCTTGAACTCACAACCCTGGTCGTGACCTGAGCCAAGATCAAGAGTCGGACACTTAACCAACTAAGCCGCCTAGGCCTCCCAACCATGAAAGTGTTTTAAATACTGTGGTGGTTGGCAGGTACATGGGTACATACACCTGTCAAAACTCGTTGAACTGAATGCCTAAGATCTGTGCGATTTTTTGTAGATGAATTTTCTCTGGGAGAAGGAGTCCAGCACAGCATTCAAGAGCAGGGATTTGGAGCCAGATTACCTGGATGCAAATCCTGGTTGTACAGTTCATTGCCCCTGGGACCTTTGGTGAATTGTTTAACGTCTACTTTAGTTTCCTCATCAGTCAAATGGGATTGAAATCTGTGTCTACCTTTATAAGGTGGTTGTGAGAATTGAGTTAGATTGTTTGGTAGTGGTTTTTAAGTTCTTGTTAAATAAAATTTTAAAATAAAACACTCTGACCTTCATAACAGTACCCCCAGGTTCTTGTCCCTGGCTGCACATGAGAATCACCTGAGAAAAGTTCTAACAATACCTGGGCTCCATTCCAAGGGATTCTGATATGATGGGTCTGGGGTGGGGTTTGGGTATTGCAGGGGTTTTTTTTAAGCTCCCCAAATGATTCTAATATGTCGCTGAAGTTGAAAATCACCAATACATCAGTTTTTAAAAAAAACGATATTTCGATGAGCAATGCTGTATGGTATTATAATATTCTCAATTTCCAGTAATTATGGTGCTGTGTAACAGGCTGGACTTTATTTTCTCCATTTCTAGTATCACTGGATGCCTTTCCAGAGAAAGCAGAAAAGATCAACTTAGTAGTGAATGTCCATAAAAATTGTTCACTTTGTTTTATTTACATGGAGAAGTAACAGAATCCTAACATTCAAGAGGGAGCCCTGAGACTACCTCTTTTTATTCACATCGTTTTTTTCTTTTTCCGAGTGAAATATTGCATATCTAAAATGCTCCGGGGGGGGAAAGCACTCCTCAAAGTTGAGATGATAAAGAATAGAAATTTCAAAACACCCAAAATGCAAAATTGTGAGGCCTTTCTATTCAGAGCTCTCTAAATGCTAGGTGTCACTTTCCTCCCTTTTTAGTTGTGAACGCAGTCAGGCTGGAAGAACAGGAGTCCCTGATGAATTGTGAGGAAATAGGTTATATCCACTTTTTAGTGTCTCAGAAGAAGGAAATCAAAGTACCTCACTTTTGTTGGGAGTGACTGAGTGAATTGTTTGCGATTGCATTACTGGAAAGCTGATTATGTTCATTGAGATAAGAAGAAAAAGAGTGTCAAGAATGTCGCCGATGAGAAAGCAGCATGTGGCACTAGACAGGCACTTTTGAGTATTACGTAATGACATTTTTGCATTTGAAGATGAATGTAGCCAGATGACTTTTGTTTAAATGTTTTCCAAATATTCTGTAGATTTTTTGGTTTATGTTTGTATGCCCTTTTTTTTTTTTTTTAATTTTTAGAGAGAGAGAGAGAGCGCATGCGAGAGCACGCAAATGGGGCAGAAGGGCAGAGAGAGAGAGAGAGAGAGGGAGAGAGAGAGACAGAACCTAACGCAGGCTCCACCCTCAGCATGGAGCCCAGCGCGGGGCTCGATCTCACAAATCTGGGATCACCTGAGCCAAAATCAAGAGGCAGAAGCTCAGCTGACTAAGCCCCTCAGGTGCCCCTATATTCGTATGCCTCTTACTGTTAATTAGTAGCTAATGTCTGGTTTATGTTTCTAACATAATTCCAGTGTATTTGTATAGTCCGTGTTCCCCTTCCCCCCACCTTTTGTTTTTAAGAGAGAAATAACCCAGTTGCGAAAAGGAAATCTTTTATAATTATCACAGTGTGTTTCTTCATCAATAATGAAGTAATGTTGGTAGTTTTATTTTTGTAGTCTTTGGCAGATGATTCACATTTGTGCTGTGTCTGGGTTGACTGAAAAATTCCACCATTAATGGGCAGAAATTGATAGAACATATGTAGAATAATATACTTGAAATGAGACCGGTGGCCCTTCCCTCATCTCATAACTACTCTGGGTGTTGGTTTCTGCATCGCTGAAATGGTTTTCATTTTGAATAAAAGAAGGTAATGGCCAAGGTACCGTTGACCAGTTGGTGAAACCAGTCGCTTTCCTTCCTTTTTTTTTTTTTTTTTCTCCTCTTCAATTAACTGTTGACACTCCTGCTTAAAGATGACTAAAATTACTCATTTATGCAGTGGATGCTATTGTTCCTACCGTACATAAGACATGATGATGGGTCTTACTAAGGTGAGTAAGGCAAAAATGCTATGAGCATTCAGAAATTGGAGATCATACTTTATTAAGGAAGGCTCAAGATCAGGGAATGTTTTGCAGACTAGAAGATGTTTGAGTGATGCCTTAAAGTAGGTAAGATTTTCACATGTACCATGAAAAGTACATTCTAGGAGGAAGGAAAAGCATAAGCAAATGAATGAGGGCTGGAAAGCCAGTTCCTGATCATGAGGTCTAGTTTAGGGTTTAGAGTATACGTAGAACCATGTAGGGTTAGGTCTGAAAATAGGAGAAGGCCAGACTATTGAATACCTTTAATGTTGTCCATCCAAAGCGTTTGGATAAATGTCTCCCTGTGTTTGTGAGATTTAACTTAAGACACTGACACAGGCACTAACAAGTTGTTCAGAAAAGTTCTTAGGTTGTGAGTTTGCAAACAGTTGACTCTGTCAAATCAGACACATGATTTATTCTAACCATACATAGTTCTGAGATTTGTCTTTAGATCCTCTAAACTTATTTTAGGTTTGCAAAAAGTCCCTGCAAAGGATAATATATGCAGGTATGACTATTTTCCAGGTTAAACAAATTGAAATTAAATTTCAATCTTTTGATGGTCTGAATGGTGGTCATACCAAAAAATACTTACCATGAATTCTTCTAATAAATAACAATTCTTTTAATGAATCTTTGGATTGTGTTCCGCAGTCCTTGAAGAATACTCCTAGGGACCTACCACACTGATGAATTTTAGTAGTGTTCTTGTTAGCAGAAGACCCAGGTAATAACATGATTTTATCATTGGAGTTTAAGATGGCACTTGCACTATGCTTTCTCGGGTGTATAAGGGAAAATTCTTTGCTCCTATTCACTTTCCCTGTGTTCATTTCTTACTGCATTCTGATCTAATCTTGGATGAACTAGATAATCACGTAGCAGCCAATCATATGCCTGTGTTATTACTAGAAAGCATACTTAGTTGTAGACAGTAGTTTGCTTTTCTTGGGAGACTGTATTTTGAAAGAGGGATTCATTGACACACACAGGTTGCACAAGTAGAGGGGTAATACAGGTACAGACCTAGGATGTAAGTATTGGAGAAGGGAAAAGGGGACTATTGTCCATTCAGTAAATTGGCACACAGCAATGTGTGTGAACTCTATCCCCAACTAGGATTAGAACACGTAAAAACAAAAACCTAGTTAACTAGCACTGAGAATATCCTGTCTAGTCAATGCTGTTTAAAAGATGTAGAAAAGGGGCAGCTGGCTGGCTTGGTTGGTAGAGTGTGTGACTTTTTTTTTTTTTTTTTTTTTTAATTTATTTATCTTGAGAGAGACAGCGGCAGCGTGAGTAGGGGAAGGGCAGAGAGAGGGGAAGACAGAGAATCTCGAGCAGGCTCCACACTGTCAGTGCAGAACCCAACATGGGGCTCAAAGCCGCAAAACCGTGAGATCATGACCGAGCTGAAACCCAAGAGTGGGACACTTAACCGACTGAGTCACCCAGCCGCCCCTAGCATGTGTGACTTTTGATCTTAGAGTTGTGAGTTTGAGCCCCACGTTGGGGTTAGAATTTACTTAAAAAAAAGAAAAAACAGAAAAGAAGACAACATTCTGCTGCACTTAGGGATTATATAAAAGGCTCTGCAAAAAAAGCCATCATTTTCTTTCATGCCTTATTAAAAACTATGCACAAGTACACTAACAGTAAACTACTTAGAACAAAAAGCTTGAGTAGTTAGAGCTTGAATCTAATGTGAACAAACTCATGGAGCTTATAAAATTTTAATAAGTAGCCCCAGGTTTAACGAGGCAGTCTTGCAATTTTAAGTGAACTAATGGTAATTCACAGGGGTTCTTAGTGTTATGTAGGATAAAATGGAAATGAGTGGAGTCACAGCAATGTTAGCAAAAAGGACAAGCCATCTACTGTAAATGTAAGTAATTCTGGCATATGTGGGAATGCACCTAAGGATAAAACCATCATTGCCACTTGAAATAACTTTTACGAAAAAGCAGAACTTAAGGTGGAGAAGTTGTGTCCAAAGCCCTTAGAAATACTGTCTTTCTGCCATCAGATCTGACCCTCATAAGGGTAGAAATTTTCACCTGAAATGAGAGGGAAGAGACCGTTTCTTTTTTTTTTTTTTTTAATGTTTTTTATTTATTTTTGAGACAGGGAGAGACAGAGCATGAACAGGGGAGGGTCAGAGAGAGGGAGACACAGAATCCGAAGAAGGCTCCAGGCTCCGAGCTGTCAGCACAGAGCCCGACGCGGGGCTCGAACTCCCGGACCGTGAGATCATGACCTGAGCCGAAGTCGGCCGCTTAACTGACTGAGCCACCCAGGCGCCCCGGGAAGAGACAGTTTCTACTAAAGTCAGTTAATTACTGCCCACATGGAAGGCCTGCACTTGACAAGGCACAAAACACTCAGTGTATATCTGTTGTACTGCTTCAGCTGTCCCCTGTCTAGGACGCTTGAGTCTCTAAACCCAGGCCTGACCTCTGGGCTGAGCTCTGTTCTCATGTTGCCTTTTGCTTTTGAGTCTATTCCATTGGGTTAGCCTCCCAGGGACATTCAACCAGCCAGAAGGGGCTTCCCCATCTCTTTTCCTTATTCCACCCATCCTAAGAGACCCAGAGGCTACCCCACCACTTTTTTTAAAAATTTTTTTTCAAGTTTATTTATGTTGAGAGAGACAAAAACAGCATGAGTAGGGGAGGGGGGGGAGGGAGGGAGAGAGAGAGAGAGAGAGAGAGAGAGAGAGAGAGAGAATATATCTCAAGCAGGCTCCACACTGCCAGCACACAGCCCGATGTGGGGCTCAAACCCATGAAACTGCGAGATCATGACCTGAGCTGAAACTAAGAGTTGGACACTTAACTGACTGAGCCACCCAGATGCGCCGCCCCCTTCCCCCCCACCCCCACCCCCACCCCCCGTCACTTTCATTAAGTCCTTGGAATATGCACTGGCTCACTGGAGTCCTTCCTACCTTTAAACTCCTAGAACTCTTCACTGTTCCATTTTTTGCCATGTTCATTACCCACCTTGCAACATTTCTTACATTTTGTCTATTCCTATGCATTGTGATTTCAAGCTTATGTTGCCCGTTACTGCTCTATATAATCTATGATTCTTCTAAGATCTGAGCATAGACCCCCTCCATGTGCTCAATAAGTATCTGTAGGCTGACAGATTCCTTGGATACCTTGAAGATACTGTGGTAAGAATAAAGGTAGAAGGGAATTTGAGGGGTCATCTTGGCCACTGTGTGTCCCTTTCCCCCTGGACTTTCATGTTGTTCTGTGTATTTTCATGCGTTTCTTGAGGAGGTCCTACCACATCCTTAAGCATTTTTAACATCACTTCACCCCCTACTTTTTCCCAGTAAGTGTTTTTTTTTATTTTTCAACGTTTTTTATTTATTTTTGGGACAGAGAGAGACAGAGCATGAACGGGGGAGGGGCAGAGAGAGAGGGAGACACAGAATCGGAAACAGGCTCCAGGCTCCGAGCCATCAGCCCAGAGCCTGACGCGGGGCTCGAACTCACGGACCGCGAGATCATGACCTGGCTGAAGTCGGACGCTTAACCGACTGCGCCACCCAGGCGCCCCTCCCAGTAAGTGTTTTAATCTGACTTCCTTTGGTGTCACTTCACTCTTTGTTCTGGTTTCATGAGCAGAGATGGAGAATAGGCAAAAGGAAGATGGTGAGAACAGATGCTTTGACTTTGGAGATTGTTACTGGGACGAAGTCTTCAATTGCCTATGAGCCGTCTCAGCAGTGTCTTTGGGTCCTCGCCTGTCCTGTGAACACCAAGAGAGCAGAATATGGCTTTGTTTTTACATACCACTCAATCACCAGTGACTTGCATATGACCTGGCACATGGTAGATATTAAGTAAATAAATACTTGTTAAATAATAACAAGCCCAGGATTTGAGCAATGGAGGGTTTATCATTTGGGTTTTATGCCACAGAGAATTGTGCCTTAATTTAAGAAAACCTTGTCAGTAAAATCAGAGACCAAAACCCAGATAAGTTATTAGATTATTTTTTACAATATTTATGCCATACTTGCTTCAAATAGCTACTTCAGTTCTTTGAAAATGTGATTTAGGTGTTTAGAAACATTGCTTTACACAAACATGTTGGGGAACTTCTCTCTTAGGAAGGGAATTATCTGAGAATCATGTTTTCTGAATTTATATTGATCCTACCTAGTTTGGGGTCATATTTTTAAATGGAGGACTAGCTTAATTATAAGTATAAAGGAAATTGCTAAACATCAGGGAAATTACACAATACTTTCTTGTCCGAAAACAACACTTACTCACAAAAAGCAGTATATCTTATTGCCAGGAAGTTTAATAAGCTTTCTGAAAAGTCTTGGTAAAAAAGAACATCTGAAAAGATTAGTGGACATGTTTTGGAATGTTGTTTTATTAAGTCTTCTTTCTTAATCCCCCAAAGAAAAAGAACAGCTTGTTTAAACTTTCTTTGTGTGACCTACAGAGTATGAATCAACATATATTTTTTAAGGTCCTATAATTCTGTGGAGGATGAGAGGACACACAGGGAATCCCCACCATCCGTGAGTTTGAATTTTAGTTGGGGAAGCCAGGAACATTTATACCAAAAGAGACGTTACTCTCATACATAAACACACATAAATAGAATAAAGGAAGAAGGTGGAAGAAAGTATTCTGAAATACTAATAACCATTTTCTCTCAACTCACAACTAGGAGTGATCTTTGTATATTTCTGAATTTTCTTCCATGAACATATATTACTGGTAAAATTTTTAGAAATTATCTTAAAAAGAAACTGCTTAACACTGTGCAGTGAGTACGTAATGAGAGGTATGAATAGAAAGGGCTAGAATAATCCAGGGCAGCTTGAACTCACTTGGGCCTCTGCCTTGTGAGGATACACAGAAGAGTTGGGGGCCTGTGCGAGGTCTTAAAGACTAGAAGTACCATAATAGTCATGGTATCTTGAACGTATATGTTACTTCTGCATCAGACTGGTCGCCTCCTCAGTGAACATCCTCCCTTTCTTTGTTGGAAGAATCTCAGTTTTGTTTCCAGATATCAGGGATTGTTTAGTTCACGGTTGGGCATGTGGCCCAGTCTTGGCCAATGCGATGGTAAAGGGAAGTGGGCTCAGGTGCTTTTGAGAACATTTTTTAGGACACTGAAAGAGATGACCCTTTAATACCTGTGGACTTGATCTGGTCTGGTATAGTAGCTGGAGCTGCAGCATGAGGGAAACCTCTTTCTAATCATAAAAAGAACCACTCAGACTCCAGACAGTGGAATGTAGAGGTCAAAGGAACCAGAGTCATGAACACCATTATTCTATGCCTTGGGCAAACGAGTTTATTATTCTCCACTTATAAATTTTATAATTGAACGAACTTTCTTATTGCCTAAAACCTTTTTCGATTGGGCCAAAAGCATTGTCACTGATATATCAGTTCTACAATTTGCTGTCCTGTGCATGTCTCATATTGACTGTAATGTGAACAACTCTGTGAAGTGCATAAGACAACATATTCATCAGGGTTCTCCGGAGAAACAGAACCCACAGGGTGTGTGTGTGCATGCGCGTACATGTGTGCATGTACATAGAGAGATTGATTGTAAGGAACTGGCTCATGGGATTATGGAGGTCTAGTGAGCCCAAGATCTGATGGGAAAGGCTGCTGGCTGGCTCAGGACATAGTTGCATTTTGTGTCCAAAGGCAGTCAAGTCTGATGGCAGAATTTCTTCTTGCTTGGCAGGCAGGGGTGAGGGGGTTGGGAGACGTGGGAGGTGGGTCAGGCTTTGTTCTTTTAGGACCTTCAACTGATCGGACGAGACCCACCAACGCTATGCCTTACTCAGATTCCACCAATATAACTGATTACACCCAAAAAACACTTTCACACAAACCTCCAGAATAATATTTGACCATGGTCCAGCCAAGTTGACACATAAAATTGACAATAATTATTCCCATATACTGATGACGAAAGTTAAGAGGTTACACTGGCCTAAGTGTTCAAATCCAGGTTTACTAAGTTTAAATCTTCCTGTGAATGAAGAGACATGGTGGTTATGCTCCATCGGTTTTGGATTTAATGCTTGCTCTATGCCAAGCGGCGTCCTAGAAGTCCAGGATCCAAAGTGTGGAGGAGGGGGAGGAAGAGACAGCCAGTAAAGCATGAGAATGTGCGCAGTATCTGGCTAAAGAATCTTCTACTGGCTTTAGTGGATGTTGCTCTTGGTGGTTGGTGAATCAGAAAGTTAAGTTGGGACCAGATTGTGGGGACCTGGGAATTCAAGGCTAAAGAGTTAATTCTTCTCTAAAGTTCATTTTTGCTTTATTTATGTAGACAAATACTTAGAAACCATACCCATCATAATGACAAAAGGAATCTCTATTTTAGAGAGAGGTAGTTCTGTGATTGGATACAGTGGACAAGAAGGAGTTTAGCTTTATCCATATGTGCTTTTTTAAAATGACTGTAAAACATGTTTATGTTAATTATAATTTGGTTGGAATAAAATTCTTTTTTAATTTATTTTTGAGAGAGAATGAGAGAGAGCACAAGCGGGGAAGGGGCAGAGAGAGAGGGAGACCCAAAATCTGAAGCATGGAGCCTGATGCAGGGCTCGAACTCATGAACCGTGAGATCATGACCTGAGCCGAAGTCAGATACTTAACTGACTGAGCCACCCAGGCAACCCCTGGTTGGAATAGAATTCTAATTGATCATTCTTTATATAGCGGGAAAGCTGTGCTGTGGATGACAATGTTCTAGAATCCTATAGGACAGAAAAAAAAAATTTAAAAGCCTTTCATCTTGGTGACAGTTTCTAATTTGTCACATATAATTTTATTTTATTTTTTTTATTTTTTTTTTAAATTTTTTTTTCAACGTTTTTTTTTTTTAATTTATTTTTGGGACAGAGAGAGACAGAGCATGAACGGGGGAGAGGCAGAGAGAGAGGGAGACACAGAATCGGAAACAGGCTCCAGGCTCCGAGCCATCAGCCCTGAGCCTGACGCGGGGCTCGAACTCACGGACCGCGAGATCGTGACCTGGCTGAAGTCGGACGCTTAACCGACTGCGCCACCCAGGCGCCCCTCACATATAATTTTATATATAGTCTACCGTAGAACTTGAAGTAAAGGAGATCCAAAAAACCATCAAGAACATCTCTTTTTAGATGTGGATAATGTAGCATTATCCACACCTCAAAAGAAATTTATCGTTTTATGCATTACTTAGTTCAAATCAAACTTGTCTAGGACATCTGGGCCCCATATGGTTGATTAATTAAAGCAGAGATCCTGAATTGGGATAGTTTGATATTCTGTTCAAAGACTGATCTCCCTTAGGACTAAGACAGGAAAATCCTGACATTTTGATTTCTCTGTGTACAGGGACCTTTAGCATGAGAACAATAAACAGCCTTTTGTAGCTTCTTAATGAGACATGTAGTATGTTATGTTGACAATGGGAGCTTGCCTAAAACTGTTCTCCTTCCCTAATCACTAATAAAACGAGTGCATTCTTTTTCTTTATTCTGTTCAGCCACGTCTGCAGCCTTAGTTTTTCCCAGTATTAAGCACCCCCCCAAGTGTGTGGAAACAGCACCCCTTGGTATGCTTAGCCTTGAGTCTCTAGGGATATCCCCACACAGCCATGGACAGCCCCAGGTTACCAGGTCAGCCAAAAAGTAAGTTGAGTGTTTTGCACATGAGCACACGACACCCGTGGACCAAGTGATGTGTGATAGTCTCCAGAAAGGGATGCTGAGTGCTTTCTACTGAGGTTAGTGCACCAAGAGGGTGGCAGATGGGCCACTCGTCCTGAGAACACCTCCTTCAAGGAGACAGAACAGTGGGGATGCCCAGGAGATTGGAGGTGGGAGCTGCACGGCCTCATGACGACCCGCCCTGTAACAATTTATGGGAAATAGAGTAGAAAAGAATACTTGATTGCTTTTTCTCTTTCTTTCTGTCTTCTTTTATTCCTTTCTGTGTAATATTGTCCAAGTAAAAATGAAATCTTGGGCAGTTGAACAGCTGGAAGTTGCTGTAAATTATGATGCTATTTGAAAATGTATGGAAATACACTGAAACAGTACTTTTCACCACATTGGCACCTTCTGCTGCTGTTTATGAAATTCCTTTAGAATGTGTTTAATTTTTTCTTTGTCTGAAATGCCTTTATTTGAATGAAAAGGTGCCTTAAAGGCTTAAGATTTGCTAATGTACTTCTCAATTTAATCTGAACAAAATATACTTTTTATATATAGAAGTCTGACTTGAGTTTTTAAATTTTTTTAAGTTTTATTTATTTACTTAGAGCATGAGCAGGGGAGGGGCGGGGGGGGGGGCGGAGAGAGAAAATTCTAAGCAGGCTGTGCACGGTTAGTGCAGAGCCTAATGTGGGGCTCGAACTCCCAAACCGTGAGATCATGCATGACCTGAGCTGGTCAGACGCCTAACCTACTGAGGTGCCCCGAGTTTTTACCAAGAATTCTTGCTCGGGAGGAAGTATATTCCACAGCAAGAAGGACATGTGCCAATCTCAAGACTGGTTTCAGGCTCCTGCTGCGACCATGTCAAGTAGAATACTAATGCTTGACCTCTGCTCAGGGCAGCACAGAGTTGTTGGGCAGAAGTTATAGAAGGTATTTGTAATGTGTTTTTTGTTGTTCCAGAAGAGCTTTCGGGGATTTGCAAGAATCCATAAAATACAAGAGAAAAAAGACATGAAATGGAAGTCCTGGAAGAAAGGTTGAAAAACATAAAAGGGAGCTAGAGAGGAGTTGAGAAAAGTACACCAGCACAGCTCAGAATGCTTAGCTAACTAGCAGGCCCCAGGCTTCGCAGGAAGGTTTGTTTCTTCCAGTGAAAAGGGAAACTTGGTCTGTTAAACACCTCACAGCAACCATGAAGTGAAAAACACGTGTTTTTCTCGGGGGAAGAATAATTATTCATCCTTGTTAAGGTAGCATTTTCTCCCAAGGGTGCTCGTAGTTAGAGAAGCTGCAATTAGTTAACTGCCTGTGACATTATGACCCTGGGAAGGTAGCTTAATGGCTCTAAACTTTTATTTCCTTTCTATGACACAAAGAGATTGAACTAAAAGATCTTCGAAGTCCCTGCAACGCTCAAGTTGAGTGATGTGCTCTCTTCAGTCCGAATCCTTTTTTCTTCTAGAAAGCGAAACATTCTTTTTTCTTTATGTCTCCCGTTTCTTCTGAGTGAACGTAGGTACACTCCTTCTACCTTCTCTCTACCCCTCCTTTCGCTGTTGCCCAACCTGGTAGTCTATCAAATGTCTTTCTCAGATGGCTGCTTATCTATTTTCCCTACTTAAAAAAAAGAGAAAGAAAGGAAAAGCTTAGCAGAGCTGTGAGCCT
The DNA here is from genome assembly GCF_023721935.1 of Panthera uncia. Classification (NCBI taxonomy): domain Eukaryota; kingdom Metazoa; phylum Chordata; class Mammalia; order Carnivora; family Felidae; genus Panthera; species Panthera uncia. Next base: position 86,974,580 of record NC_064809.1, read on the forward strand.
GGAGTGTTATGCCTCCAGGGAGGAGGGGCCCTGGAAGGGATGGCCGTGTGTCCCTGGGGCCACGGAGCACCGTCTGGAATGGAGGTCTGCCAGGAAACAGGAAGCAGTTTTTAGACTTCCTTCACTTGCAGAGTGGCTGAGCATTCCGCCTGGAAGCTTGGCTTTTTGTTTAAAATATAGGCCACAAGGAGAACGGTCTCTGGTAATGCCACTGAATGGCTAATTGTTCTTAATTGTATTCCTCTGTGTTCAGCAGACCACTAACTACAGTATCAGCTTAAAAACAGTGTTTAGGGAAATTGTGACTCGTTTGTTTCTAACATTCCAGTGTTTTCATGATTGGAGGCAGCATGCCTCAGGGTGTCACCATAAAGGCTCACAAGGGCACCTGCTTTCGTCAGCATGTGGCACATCCCCCATGAATTATGCACATTTGACATATGGAGAATGGAGCCTGCCTAAGGAAGCACTAGACCCATTGTCATTGCCATCATTGTGCCTTACCTTCTCAGACCTGATAAAAGGCAGTTCTCCTCTGGATTGGGGCTGTGATTATTTCTTCAGAGTGCTCCCTAGAGACTGTCAGAGCTTAATGGCTTCTGAATGGCAGTGATGCTTTTGTACCATTTAGTATTGCTGGTCTATGAAAGATAACTTTATTGTGCAAAGTAAGATACTTGAGGCAGAGTTAATGCCTGATAAATACATATTAAATTACAAGACTTTCTTTCCCTCAAACATCTTTTTCTCCCACTTTTTGCACTTTTGCAGTTTGGTACCTCTGCTGAGATTAACTGTAATCCCTTGTCCTTCTGTTTGAATAAAACAGAATGGCTGTCACCATGCCAAAAGATGAAGTACTTATTTTTTTAAATCAGAGTCCTGCATGATAGGGCTTTCGTGCTTAAAAAAAAATAACTAGTCGGGTCCATTGGATTTGGCTGTCAGCTCAACTAGTGACTTATCTTGACAATGTCTGTGCTGATCTGTAGCTAATACAATAAGCTAAGTACATAAAGGATGAAGCTCATGATGTTCTCTAAAATCATAATTAAGATTTTATTTCGGAATTTTACCTAGATTTTATCAAATGTGGCCTTTAACGGTAAAATATGTTGGACATTCTTTGCTAATAAATCTTCAATGTCGTCCCGTGTTCTCAGAGACAAGGATATACAGCTCCTTTTCCCAATACACCAAAAAAAAAAAAAAAAAAAAAAAAAAAAAAAATTCACTCCTTTGAGTGAAAGCCCTTTCTAGCATATTAGCCATTTTCTTGCCTAATATCTTAAGTTTTGCTGAAAATAATGCTTTTCTCTGATACAGTGATGCTATTGAGCCTGGATTCCATTGAATAGAATGACCCTACATGGCTCTGATTTCTGAGCTTTTCTGTTTGCTTTTCTTAGGAAATGTATTATTGTATTACCTTTACTTATTGGCAGTTCTTGACTCTTTCTGCCTTTAACCTGTTGCCTCCATTGTAGGTTTGTACATCAGATCTCTGAGTGTATTAAAATTCTCTGTAAAATAAGAGTACATGTTAATAATAACCTGAATAAGGAACCTAAAATTCTGTGCATTTACAACCATACCATCGATTCTGCAAATCTCTCCCCTTCTCAACTCCCTTTATGTGCAACTCAAGTAAGAAAAAATTGAAGGTAATCTTGTTGAAAAGATTCTCTATGGGCATCAAAGTGATGGTCAGATAATTCTCACAGTCCTTGAGACTGTTATTTATACTATAAGGAAAACACCTTCTGATGTTTGGTTTTTTTTAATGTTTTTATTTTCGATAGAGACAGAGTGCGAGTGGGGGAGGGGCAGAGAGAGAGAGAGGGAGACACAGAATCCGAAGCAGGCTCCAGGCTCTGTGCTGTCAGCACAGAGCCCGATGCGGGTCTCAAACTCAGGAGCTGGGAGATCATGACCTGAGCTGAAGTCGGTCAGTCGCTTAAGCGACTCAGCCACCCAGGCGCCCTTGATAGTTCTTTAATTAAATAGAAAGAACATACTTGAGAATAACCATACACAATATGACTTATATAGACTTTCCAAGCAATTAAGTTAGTGACATCTCTAAATAAAGCATACAGTTATGAATTAAAATTTGATTGCCTTTTATTCCAGGCCATTTCAAAGTATATGGAAGATTTGGCAATAGTTTGTTAAGTATGATGGCAGTCTTTTTTCTTGTTCATTTCTTCTGATTCCTGGTCAGATGCTGTTGTTTGTTTCCAGTCCTAGTGGGGCCATGGTGATTTTGCTGGTTGCCTCAACTGGGCTGGATCTTCAGAAAAATTTTCCACACTTTGCGATACATGTCATAGTTCCTCACTGGCTGCTTCATTGAATATCTTAATGAGCCATCGTTGCCATCACTGAAACTTGCCACCGAGCGCTATTAGTGCACGTTACTTTTGCTTGTCTCTTCTCCTCTGAACTTATCCTGTCTCCTCTCTGCGCTGTTCCACACCGCCTTCCATCTGTCTCTTCTCCCCGTGCCGGCTCCCAGCAGGCACTCATTCCATTGTTCATCGTTGGTCATTGTTTTTAGCACAATGCCTGACGTATAAAAGTGCTCATTAGATAGATATTTTTAATGAATGGATACATCGAAAAATTATTTTAGCTAGTTTCCAGTAAAAACATTAAAATTAGAAACAAAAAAGGAGGAGCCCTTCAAAGTAACTGAGGGCCGGGGGAGGACCATAGGTACCAGAAAATCTACACTAAGTTTGGTTACAACAAATTAGTTCCAAATTTAACTTTGTGTTTCTTGAAGGTTTCAGAAAAGAAAACACAATGAGCAGTGCATCACTCATTGTCTGGTGAAAGAAAGCATGCCAATGCACCAGGAGAAACTATTCTTTTCTTAGCGCTCGTTTCTGTATGTATGGTTGTTCCTTCAACAAAGTTAATAGTAAAAATTAGCATTCATTGAACTGTTAGCTGTCTCAGGCCGCTATCTAAGCATATTTATGTATTAGCATGTTAGTTCTTATAACATTTGTACTATTTCTGCATTTTATACTTGCAGAAACTGAGGTGTAAAGTAAGGTTAAATGCTTTGTCTAAGATTCAATAGCCTGTAAGTGGTAAGAGTCGGGATTTGAACCCAAGTCACCCTGACTGGCTCCCAAGCCCTCCCTTTTAACAACTGTTCTTTTCTAGGGCTGTAAGAAAAGGAAGAAGAATGGATTTATAGGGGCTGGAGGTGGGTAGAGATGATTTATTTGGAATACACTGACTTTGAGTTGCCTGAAAGTATCCACAATAGAGATGCTCATTAGGCTAGGGGATATACAGATCTGCAGTGGGGCAGAGCTGAACCAACATTAGGTGATTCTTGGGTGTCGGCAGCACATGGTTGGTATATGAAGCCATAAGGAGAGTCTATGGAATATAAAATGAGTAAGTTTTAAAAATCTCTCAGGAAAAAGGTCCAGGAAAAAAATACACACACACACGCACACACGCACAAAATAGTTCAGTAAAGATATCACCACAGGGAGTTCACGTAATGTTGCAGTGGAAGTGTATGTGCATGCTAGGTGCCGGGATTGAATGCAGCTAATAAGGAGGAATGGGCAGCAGGCATTTCTCTCATTGGGTAGTAGCCAGCCACGTGCTGGGGCATATCCTACCTCAGCTCTCACAGCTCTGTGCAGGAGGGTGCTGTTATCTTCCCATTTTACAGTGGAGGAAACGGAGGCCCAGAAAATGAGGCAACGTGCCCAGGTTTACACAGTTACGAGTGGTTGAGTTTCAAGCCAGAGCTTTGTGACTGCCCTGTGCTTCTGTTCCTGCTTCCACACATTGGGTATAGGGCCAGCGGCAGTGGTGAAAGCTTTGCTGGGGAAGTCAATCTGTCTCTCCTTACCATCTTGCATGCATACAGTTGAAGGTCCATAGTTGCCTTTGACAGTGCTTAGAAGAAATAACCCAGTCTGGAAAGATGTTGGGGACTAGGGTTACCGGCGCTTCCTCGTTCTCACAAAAGACCCCTAGAACAGCAGCAGTAATGGGAGAGTTGCTTTGGAGCAGGGTGGGAACCCAGGTGCAAGCTGCATGAGCGAGCAGCAGAGGACCCCCACCTCCTTCACCTGTCCCCCAGCGACTGCCCTCCTATTCAGGCAGCAAGCACCGTTTCCTAGGTAAGCTGCCTCTAGGCGTACCCTGCCCCCCCCAACCCCAAGACTGTGCAGTGACGTGGACAGGTCACTGATCCACTTCTCAGTGATTGAGGCAGAAACGATGACTTCCTGGCGGAGCCCTCAGGAAGCACCCCCACCCCAGCCCCAGGAAACAAAACAAACAGAACTCTTCCTATTCCCCCGTTTTGACATCCTCTTTCTGCCTGCCCCTCCCCCACCAAGAAAGAGCAGAGATTAGGAATCAGCACTTTTACTTTTAACTCTTTATTGCCATTAATATTAATGGGTGATTCTTCTTGGGAGAGGACAGCTCCTGTGTCTCTCCCTCCCTCTCCCTGCCCCTCTTCCTTTCCCTCTTCCTTCCTTCCCATTCCCCCACCATTTTTTTAATCATTTCTGGTATTTAAATTTTTTTTAAACGTTTATTTTTGAGAGAGAGAGAGAGAGAGAGGGAGAGACAGAGCACAAGTTTGGGAGGGGCAGAGAGAGAGAGGGAGACCCAGAACCTGAAGCAGGCTCCAGGCTCTGAGCTGTCAGAACGAAACATGAGATCTTGACCTAAGCTGAAGTCAGTCGCTCAACTGACTGAGCCACCCAGGCGCCCCTCATTTCTGGTGTTTAAATAGCCATCTTCTCCCCAGTACTTTTACTGCTTCACAACTCAGCTGAGTCAGCTTATAGACCCTACACCTTCAAAGTGTTATCATCATCATCATTATTACTCTAGGGACGTCTAAATGTTGTAGGATGATGTCACTGGTATGTACACGCTTACTTTTGTGGGCTTTGTTGTTGTCTGTCCATTATAATCCTCTGTTTTCTCTGTGGAAAATGATGCTTTCTGGAATGCTGTTCCTTTTCCCTAGCCAACTTAGAAATTTTCTTCCTTTCAAACTAGAATGCTTCCATGAGCCCTGGCCCATATTTCAGCTTTCTCTGTTCTGCTTTGGGGAGGTGTCTTAGGGTCTGGTCCTCAGGGAAACGGATGGAGATTTGAGTGCAGGCTGTTTATTGGGCAGTGCTGTGAGAATAGCACGTCTTCTGAAGGTTGTGCTGATCCCATAGGGAGCTCTGGAGTTGGGGTGGCCCTAGGGATGGGGACAGACTCTTGAGTGAGGTGGCTCCCTTTAGCCAAGGACATTGACTGGGGAGGAGCGGAGCCGTGAGCCATTCCCAGCCAGCACTCCTGGCAGGAGTGAACACTTAAGTTTCAGAGCAGAGATCTGGGCAGAATCCCAGGATCCTCTGCAACAGCTTTTCTGTCCAGTCACCGCACCCTGATCTCTTCAGGCTCTGACGTCTCTTTTGCAGAAATCATCTTGGCAACATAAGGAGCCTTTTCAACTAAAAATACCTCCTATCTTCCTTTGCCCTAAACTGTATCATGAACTGAAATTCTTTGTGATGAACAATAGAAAGAAGCCAACATAATAATGAGGAAGTTCTGTTTTCCATTTTCTCCTTTACACTACTTTTGTCACCGTCCTAATTTTGGGCTTAATTACCTCTGTTTGGATTCATGGTATGGCTTCTTTTTTCCTCCCATCTTTAAAAAATTTTTTTTACAGTTTTGATATAATTGACATACAATAAACTGCACATATTTAAGATGTACAATTTGATAAGTTTTGACATACGCATATGCCTATGAAATCATTAAAATAGTAAACATTTTACCACCATCTCCCCTAAATTTTGTCATACTTTCTTATTCTTCCTTGAATGCCTTTCAGCCCCACCACTGCAGGCAACCACTGATCTGCTTTCTGTCTCTAGTTTGTATTTTCTAGAGTTTAATATAAATGTAATCATGTAGTCTTTTTTTTTTTTTTTTTTTTTTTGAGGGCAGGCCTGGCTTCTTTAACTTGACCCAATTATTTTGAGATTCATCCGTGTTGTCATGTTTATGAGTAGTTTCCTTCTGTTGTTGAGTAGTATTCCATTGTATAGATAGATATATCACAAGTTGTTTTTCCATTGATCTAGTTGATGGACATTTGAATTGTTTCCATTGTTGACTACAGACAAAGGTGCCATGAACATTTGTGTACAAGTCTTTATGTGGACATCCATTTTTGTCTTCGGGTACTTAGCTGGATCACATGGTAGGACTGCATTTAACTTGATAAGAAACTGCCAAACTCTTTTCCAAAGTGGTAGTACCATTTTACGATGTCTCTGGTAGTAAGAGAGCTAAATTTGCTGTGCACCATCACTAACACTTGGTTGTGGGTCTTCTAAAGTTTAGTCAGTCTGATAGTGTGTAGTGATATCACATCGTGGTTTTTATTTTGCATTTCCTTAGCTCAAAGGTCACTAAAAATCTTCTCTTTTCTTTTACAAGTTGTATATTTTTAGCTCTTGTATTTAGGTCAGTGCCCATTTTGAGTTGATTTGGTTTATGGTGTTCCATAAGGGTTTAATTTTTTTATACGTGGATACCAGTTGTTCCAGCACCATTTGTTGCAAAGATTTTCCTTTACCCATTGAACTTTATAGCACTTCAGCTGACCATATACGTGTGGCTCTATTTCTGGACTCTGCTGTTCTTCTCCTGATCTATGTGTCTGTATGCTGATAACGCACTACAGATGACTAGAACTTTATAAGAAGTCTTGAGATTACATAGTATAGAACTTCGACTTATTTTTCCCAAAATTATTTTGGCTATTCTAGGTCCTTTATCTTTTCCCATTAGTTTTAGAATCAGCTTACTGCACCAGCTAGAACCTCTAGTTCGATGTTGAATAGAAGCAGTGAGAACAGCAAGAGGTCCTAATCTTACAGAAAAAGCATGCAGTCTTTTACTGTTAAGTATATAGTGGTAGCTTGGGGTGCCTGGGTGGCTCGGTGTGTTGAGTCTGATTCTTGGTTTCAGTTCAGGTCACGATTCCAGGGTCGTGAGATGTAGCCCCACGTTGAGCTCTGTGCTAAATGTGGAGCCTACTTGAGATTCCCTTTCTCTCTCTCCCTCTCTCCCTCTCTCCCTCTGTCCTATCTCTCAAATAAAATTTAAATTTAAATTACATGAAAAACTTAAAAAAAAGTGTAGTATTAGCCATAACTTATTCATAGATGCCCTTCATCAGGATGAAGTTTCCTCTTATTTCTAGTTTGCTGAGAGTTTTTATCATGAATGTATTTGAATGTTGTCAGATTTTCTGCATCTATTTTTTAAATCTTTATTTATTTATTTTGAGAGAGAGTGAGCATGTGAACAGGGGAGGGGCAGAAAGAGAGGGGGAGAGGGAATCTCAACCAGGCTCCTCACCGTCAGCACAGAGCCTGATGCAGGGCTTGATCTCACAAACTGTGAGATCATGACCTGAGCCAAAATCAAGAATCGGACCCTTAACTGACTGAGCCATCCAGGTGCCCCTCTTTTCTGCATCTATTAAGATGATTGTATGTCTTTTCTACTTTATTGTGCAGATATCACTTTAGCAGTACAAGGAATCATTTCAACTGAGAATACCACTTGGTTTCTTTTGTCCTAAACTGAATAATGAAATGAAAGTCTCCATAATGTAAAACCAAGAATAACTAACTAAATGGAGAAAACCTAGATTCCATTTTCTCCTTTAGTTACCATTGTCCTAATTTTGGCCTGAATTACCTCTACTTTGGATTAGTAGACTAGTTCTTAACTGCTCTTTCTACCCAATCTCTCTCCCTTCCTGTCTTGGTCTGAGAAAAATTTTCCTGAAGAACACTTCTGGTCATTTTGTTAGTTGCTCTCATGACAAAAATCATCACTGGCCCCTCATTATCCTTAGGATAAGGTTCATCTGTTCGTTGTGGGGGGGGGGGGTCAGTATCTTCCACAATCCATCTTTTCCTACCCTTCTTGATCTAGTCTATATATCTCATTTCCCATGGCTGTGTTCTTAGACCTTAGGACACTTAACACATTGTATGTTTTACTTTTTTCTAGATCTGTTTATTTTATATTTCCTCCAAGATAATAGGTAGCTGAGGATATAAGCTGTGTTATGTTTATTTTTATATACCTATACATGCCTCCCTTATATAATGCCTTGTGTATGGCACTGTACTTTATTATGCTTATTGAATGAATGGATGAACATAACTTATATTATTTCCACAAATGAATATTTAATATCAAATAAAAGAATATATCTTTGGTACAAATGGAGAATATTTTGTCACCTCCACTTCTGTAAGTCCTCTTTAACTGTGATACCTCCTGAGTGAGTGCTTTTTTTTTTTTTTTTTACCACTGGTTTTTGGGAAACATGGAGTCTTGGATCAGATGTTTTCACTTGAAAGGATATAACATATTTTAGAAATGTGGTGGATCACATACATGGGATATTATGACTTCGAAGCACTTTTTCAGTTTGCAAAGTGCTTCTAGTTATAATTTATTTTTTTTGACCATTACCAGAGTAATCCAATTATTCTTGGTGGGGGGGGGGTGGTAGGCAGGAAGAAGAAGAAAGGAATCCTAACTAATACACACACAAAAATTCCCTTCACTTTGATACTGATTGAACCTAATAGCTCTTGTTTTGAATTTCATAATTCTAGAAGAGTTAAGCTTGAAAATGTATCTCTAAACAATGGAGCCTCTGTTTTCCACCAAAAGGCAGTGATTGTGTTGAGCATTTTAACTGGTTATCAAACCTCAGGCTGCCGGTTTGAAGAGTGAACTTTGGCAAAAGGAACTTGGCTCTCAGCACTGTTTTGCAGCTGGTTAGAATGTGAATAAACTTCCTATTGAAAGAGAGACATATCTTCTCAAAGGAGGAGAAGAATAAAGCCCTCAACCTACTAACCTTTCTCCTTTCTGTCTGCCTGCCCCAGCCTCTACTTACCTTTTTTGAAAGCATCTTCAAGTATCAGAGAGAAACTCAGAAAAGAACTAGACAGTTCTTGCTCCCTTGTAATCCTCATCCTAGAGATTTATTCTTTGTGAAATCCCTACATCAAGAGTATGGTTTTCTTTCAGATCTCTCCCTGATTAAGGAGTTGTGCAAATCCTACAAGCCTTGTGTTCTGTGGACCTCAGCTCTTTCTCTTTGACTTGACAAGGACTCTCGTTCCATCTGATTCCTTGCAGGATAATGGCTTTAATGTTCACTGTATGCTTCCTTAGGTGGCCCCATATCATCAGCTCCTGACCTGCATGAGGCTTTCTCCCACACCACTACTTTGGGACAGCATCCTGTTGGTCTCAAAAAAGGTTTACTCCTTCCTGAATCTCTCCATGCCCTCCCTTCACCCCAGAGTTCATTTTAACCAAAGTCTTTGAGTTTTCAAGTGAGGTGGTGATAAAAGCTGTACAAGCCTTCATATTCTATAGAATTTTTTTAAGTTCTATGAATGTAGCAGGAACATCTGAGATCTGTTGGAAGCCTTGCCTGAGATTTATCATTTCAAACAGTGAGCTGTTCTTGAATGTTCCCTTACAGTGTTCTCTCCTCTAGAATGACCTACCCGTCTATCCCTCATCCCCTGTACCCCTTCTCTGCATTAGGTGTCCTGCGTCTGTATTTTCTTACCCTTCCCTGCTTGTTGCTGTGGTGGCACTTACCCTCTTGTATGACAGTTATCTGACTGATGGCTTTTTTAATTAGGTGAGCTCCCATTGTTCAGAGAAGAACCCATTCACAATTCCTCCTTTTTTTTTTTTTAATCTCAGGTGTCTTATCTGAGTATCTGACACATGGTAGGCATTTAATTCATGTTTCTGAATGGACCATTTCATACCTTTTATAACTCATTTAACTATTGCCCTTATTTTGTATGCTGGGTTAAAAATCTTTTCCAGCAGGAATGCCTGGCTGGCTCAGTTGGTGGAGTGTGCGACTCTTGGCATTGGGTTTGTGAGTTCAAAACCACATGTTGAGTGTAGAGATTACTTAAAAATAAAATCTTTAAAAAAATTTATATATATTATATACATGATATTTTATATAATATATATTCTAGCAGCCACAGCAGTGAACCTAATCTGAAAAACATAATTTTGTTTATCAAATTAGTATAGTATTCTTGCCCCAATTTTGGCAGATATTTTTAAGAGTGTACATCTGATTCACAAAAATAGATTAAACTTGAAAAGCTCCTTTCACCATTGCTCTTCATTTTATCAGAAATTTATTTATTTATAAAAAAAATTTTTTAATGTTTATTTTTGAGAGAGAGACAGAGCATGAGAAGGGGAGGGGCAGAGAGAGAGAGAGGGAGATGCAGAATCTGAAGCAGGCCCCAAGCTGTTAGCACAGAGCCTGACTCAGGGCTCGAACTCACAAAGCATGAGGTCATGACCTGAGGTGAAGTCAGACACTTAACCGACTGAGCCACCCAGGCACCCCAGAATTTTTTTGGCTTGACTTTTAGAATGTTTATGTTGATGGTATGAAGATTAATTTTCTTCACTTCATTTTGGTTCCTAGGCATGCTCCTAATTTTCTCATTTAAAGGCTCTTGCTATTGGGGGAAGGAGGATCTGTTTTTTGAACTTAGTGACTTGTTAACTATTGGTAGAAATGATTAACATTTTATCTCCTAGAGAACATACCTTTACTCAGTGGATCCGGCATTTTTGCTTTTTAAGTTATGTGGGATTTAGGCAACTTTTCTCTACGTACCTGGGAGTATGCAGGGGACAAGTTGCTAACCTACAACTCATGCTGAACATGACTTGTTGGCCTAGATATTTTAGCATCTTTATCACCTGGGACATGTTACCACCTTTAGGGTTTGTGTTCTCTTCATTTTAAACAGACTTTCTCCTATCTCTCTTAAGCGCGCGCGCGTGCGCGCACACACACACACACACACACACACGTATGTACACGCGCGTGCGCACACGAACGCGCACACACACTAATGCTTTCTGTTGCCCTGGTAACCAAAATTGGTGAATCAAGATGGAGAAGTAAAACCCATACTGCTGAGCCTGCCTTCTGATTTCTGGATGAGAAAAAGAAGCATAATGCATTTGGAACACTAAATGGAAGTTAGTCACCCATAGTGATCAACTTAGGGGACTACAAACACAATTTGTGTTATTTGACTTTAGGGATGGAAATGTATCGATGAAGCCTTTACAAACAGCCCCAATATGGAGTATTAGAGTATCGAGTAATGCTAAATTAAATGTTCAATGGAGGAGGAGGTTGGGGAGGGGGCAGGAAAAGGAGAGTAAAGGTGCTAACATTTTGAATACAGTTTGCATATATCTCGTTTAATCTTTATAACCTTGATGGCAGGTATTCCCATTTTACAGAAGAAAAACCCAGACACTAAGAGGATAAGTCAGCCAACTAGTTAGTGGCAGGGTGGGATACAGACCTGTGGATGCAAAGCCAGTACTCCTTGCATTACCCCAGACTGCCAGGTTCATAGTGGTGGTTTATAGTGTGGTCAGACCATCTTTGGAAGTGGAGGAAAGAATGCCCTTGTCAATTAGTGATGTTTGCCACAGGGCTAAGGGAGACCAAGGGTGAGCCACATGTGGAGACTTTGACATTTTATACTTTCTCTCTAAACTTCAATTTCTTGGAGTGCCTGGGGGACTCAGTCAGTTAAGCGTCCAACTCTTAATTTCACCTCAGGTCATGATCCTGGGGTTGTGGGATTGAGCCCCACATCAGACTCCATGCTTAGCATGGAGCCTGCTTAAGATTCTCTTCCTCTGTCCCTCTCCCCTGCTTGTGCTTTCTCTCTTTTTCTCTCTCTCTCTCTCTCTCTCTCTCTCTCTCTCTCTCTCAAATTAAATAAAAAATAAAATAAACTTCAGTTTCTCTGTTTGTAGAGAGGAAGAAGATGCCTTATCACTTTGTGAAACCTTTGCCTCATTTTTGCACTGGCCTTCATTTAAATTTTTGAGTTAGTTTATACCCTTCATCTGGGAGATGATAAACTATAAAGCTAAAGAGAACCTGGTCCTTCCAGAGCATAATCTTTTCATTATCTAAATTTTTTTTGTTTTATAAGACATTTCACTAATTTTTTTTTTAAGATTTTATTTTTAAATAATCTCTATACCCAAGTGTGGGCTCAAACTTACAACCCCGAGGTGAGGAGTCACATGTTCTACCAACTAAACTAACCAGGTGCCCCTCACTAATTGTTTTTAATATATTGCTGACATAGCCTCTTGCTAGCACAGGCCCTCACATACTTTAGTTTCAATGTTCTATAAAATTTTGCAGAAATATTTTCTCCTGTCTTTTATCAATAAGCTGTGGTTTGAGAGTAGCACCATATTAAGTGGTCCCCCCCCCCCACCTCAGAAAAAAAAGAAGGTAGTTCTATATACTTCTATCAGGAAGATGCCTTAAAGCGTCAGTATGTTAGTGTCATAGGATATTTAACATTTTAGCATTTTATTTAATTACTTTTCCTGAAAAGCTTTTCTTGGCCTAGCAGTCATTAGACTGATTTTCTTTTATCCTTTGCTCTATTTTGATGAGATTTCCAACCCCCCCCCCGCCATTTTTCATTAAAAAGAAAAAAAGCAATATGCAGTTAGTAGAGACAATTTGGTATAATGGAAAGATTTTCGAGCCCTACAGATGGAGGTTCAAACCTTAGCTCTGCTACTACCTAGTTTGTGGGGCGTTTGAGTAATTTATATCTTCTTGGAGCCTTGATTTTTTTTTCATCAAAATGATTATAGTAACTACTTTCATAGTTGTTTTAAGTGAGGTGATATATATCGTGTCAGTAACCATTAGTACTGTTTCCTCCTTCCTCTTTCCCTTCTGTCTAAGTACTTGACTTAGCTAGACGTCTACTAACCCCCCATAGTCAGTTCTGTGCAAGGGGCTAAATAAGTACCTACTAAATCGAGTCCTTTAAAGTGTAACTTTTCGAGAAACTCCATCGAGGTACAAGAGAAAAGCCGCTCATAGAAAGAGCGACAGTCCTGAATGTTGGTTTTCTTTTCTTGAAGTGGTGCCTGAAACCGAGTTGTCTTTGAAGCAAAATAATGAGCTGCTTATGGACATTTGAGTTGAGGGTAAGAAAAAAAAAAAAAACGAAGAATACTAGCAAATGCATTTCTTTTGGTGACTATTAAATAAGTGGATGCGTGTATTTAAAATCATTTGAAGATGTACAGTTCTGATTATAAATCACTGCCCTAAGAGAACTTCTTCTCTATTTAATGAAGGCAGATGATGAGCTGAGATAGTGGCCTCTTTAAAAAGATGCCGTCCAGAAGTGAACATGTGCTTCGGCGTTTGTTATGACTGAGCCACTGATTGTGTAATGTGACTTGGACAAGTTACTGATGCCTCTTAGCTCCATTTGCATGACATAGAAATGATTCACACTCTTAGGCAACCTAAGTCTGTAAGAAATGGAAACCACTGAAAAGGGTATGATATTTTGCAAATGTGTAATATGGTTTGAAAAATTTTGATACTAGCTATAGACCAGGAGTTTAACCCCAAATCTCTTTTGACTACTGGAACACTTTAGTTGTTGAAATTCCTTATAAAATGTAGTTTTCAACTAACTCCTCAGATATTTGAGGGCCTACTATGTGGCAGGAAGTGTTCTTGGCTCTGAGGAGAGAACTGGGAACAAAATAGGCACATGATTGGGGCAGCTGGCTAGCTCAGTCAGAAGAGTATGCAACCCCTGATCTTGGACTCAGAAGTTTGAGCCCCACATTGGGTATAGAGATTACTTAAAAATAAAATCTTGGGGTGCCTGGGTGGCTCAGTTTGTTGAGCATCTGACTCTTGATTTTGGCTCAGGTCATGATCTCACGCTTTGTGAGATCGAGCCCCACGTCCTGCTCTCACTGTCAGCGCAGAGCCTGCTTGGGATTCTCTCTCTCCCTTTCTCTGCCCTGCCCCCACTCTTTTACTCCCTGCCTCCCGATCTCGCTCTCTCAAAATAAACTTTTTTAAAAAGTAAAAACAAAAATAAAATCTTAACTGAAAAACAAAATTGGGGCTGGCTCATTCAGAAAAGTATGGGACTCTTGATCTTGGGGTTATGAGTTCAAGCCCCACATTGGGTGTAGAGATGACTTAAAAAAAAAAATTAAAAATTCCTAAATAAAAATAGATACATAATCCTGCCTTCGTTGGATTATATTCCAGAGGAAATAAGTAAATAAACAGTAAATAAATAACTATGTAAATTGTATGGTGTGTCAGATGGTGGTAAGTGCTATAGAGAAAAATGAAGTGGGAGCATTGCTGCACTTAGCTATGATAATCAGTAAAGACCTCAGTAAGAAGGTAAAGTTTGGGTTGAGACGTCAAGGAGGTAAGGAGGCAAGCTTGGGGACATCTGAGGGAGGAGGCTTCCAGACGAGGGAATAGCTGGTAGAGAGGCCTGGGGTCAGAGCTTCCCTGGAAGTGCTGGTGTAGGGACCAACGATGGAGAAAGAACACCTACAAAAGTGTATGTTAGGACCGTGGATGAGACAGGTGTTGGCTTTTCACCTGAGTAGTATAGATTTTGAGTAGAGAAGGGACATGATTTTATTTTCTGTTTGAAATCATCACTCTGGCTTTGTATTTAAAGTAGGCTCTGTGGAGCAAGGACACTTTTCTGCTTTACTAAGTACAATTTTAGTAAAAACAGTTTTTTTAGTGAAGCATCTTTCAGGATAGGTAAATGAATTTCTTTAAAAAAATTGCAGTGCCTTGTAAAGATCAGGCTGAAACCCAGTTTTCATCAAGCATCTGTTTGTTCAAGTTTTTTATTTATTTTGTGAGAGCATGAGCAGGGGAGGGGCAGCGAAAAAGGGAGAGAGAGAGTCCCAAGCAGGCTCTGCTCTGTCAGTGCAGAGTCTGACATGGGGCTCAATCTTACAAACTGTGAGATCATGGCCTGAGCCGAAACCAGGAGTCAGATTCTCAACTGACTAAGCCACCTGGGCTCCCCTGTTTGTTCAATTTTTATGTCAGCTCTGGAGATAGTCATGGATATGGCATAGGGAGAAGATGTAAGAGTTGAGTCTGACTGACCTCAAGACTTCCTGGAAGGTTTTTTTTAAAGAACTAAATTCTGCCAGTTTTTGAAATTCAGATTTACCATTTCTAAAAAAGTCCAGGAAATAATAAAATGAAATCAAAGGTCTTTGTTTATTAGGTTTGGTCAGTCAAGATTCCATGATTTACTTGTGGATTAAAAGAGCTTATTTTTCAGAGTTTTTTTAAAAACTTAAAAAGTTTAAAAAAAAATTTTAACGTTTATTTATTTTTGAGACAGAGAGAGACAGAGCATGAAGGGGGGAGGGGCAGAGAGAGAGGGAGATACAGAATTGGAAGCAGGCTCCAGGCTCTGAGCCATCAGCCCAGAGCCCGACGCCCGTCGCGGGGCTCGAACTCACGAACCGCGAGATGATGACCTGAGCTGAAGTCGGACGCTTAACCGACTGAGCCACCCAGGCGCCCCAAAAACTTAAAAAGTTTTTAAACAGAATGTGCATTCTACATGAACAGCAGTGACACAGCCATGTCAATGTAACAAGCATTTGCTGAATTATCGCTTTGTCAGAGACGGTGCTCAATATGGAAGACATCCGGATAATTGAGATATAGTTGCTGCCTGTAGAGCTCAGAATGCAGGAGTAGAGACACATGCACATTAATTTGAACCCACAGTGGCTTTACTATGGGCCCCCATAGAGATCCAAAGGAAGGTTAATGGGAATATCAGACAGAGACAGTATTCCATTTGGGAAGATCTCAGATGACAAAAATATACTATAGTGTCACATTCGTTGATTTTCATGGTCCAAAACGTATTTATATTTATTTTATTTTTTATACTTTATTAAATTTATGTTTATAACTTATATTTTTCACAATATAAATTATCCTTAAACATCTGATCCATTATATAAGATAGAGCTTCCATCAGACTTCTAAAGATGCAGGTCCATAAACTGTTTAAGGAGTCGTCGGTGTCAGTCAAAAGCAAGGCTATGAAAATCCAGTTCTCACTGTCATGAACTCATTTAAAAAGAAAAAAAGGATAACTCAAGATATCAGGTGCTTAATAGTAGAGAAGCATATGCACAAGATACACTGAAAGAGAAATAGGAAAATTACAAAAAATTAAAACACGATGCTTATAACAGCTCTATTCATAATTGCCAAAACTTGGAAGCAGAGATGTTCTTCAGTAGGTGAATGGATAAATAAACTCTGGTGCCTGCAGACAATGGGGCATTATTCAGCAGTAAAAAGAGATGAGTTCTATCCAGCCATAAAAAGACACAGAGGAACCTTAAGTGCATATTTCTGAGTGAAGATTCTGAAAAGGCTACATATTGTACGATCCTAACTATATGACCTCTGGAAAAGGCAAAACTATAGACAGTGAAAAGATGAGTGGTTGCAGGTTGAGTTGGGGAAGGAATGAACAGGCTGAGCAAAAAGGATTTTTAGGGCAATGAAAATACTGTGTATGATTCTATAATGATGGATACGTGTCACTCTTCATTTGTCCAGACCCATAGACTGTACAGCACTGAGCGAACGCTATTATAAACTATAGATTTAAGACGATTATGATATGTCACTCTAGGTTCACGGATTATAACAAATGTATCATTCTGGTGAGTGATGTTGACAGTAGGGGGAAGCTACACCTATTTGGGGAGAGAAGGATATGGGAAATCACTGTACTTTCTGCCAGTTTTCCTGTGAACCTAAAACTTCTCTAAAAAACTAGAGTCTTTAAAAAAAAATTATTTACTGATACAACAAAAATATAAGGAGAGCTTCCACCATCTGGCCCAAGGTTATGGGCACACTCCTTCAATTGATAGAATATGTTTACCTTTTGAAGATCAATAAGGGACAGCATTTTTTTTTGGTATGAGCTTTAATATTTGTCCTTTTGTGACTGGCTTCTCTCATTTTGCATGATATTTTCAGAGTTCATGCACGTTGTAGTATATGTCAGTACTTCATTCCTTTTATACTTCCAAATATTCCATTATGTTGGATACACTACATTTTATCCATGGATCAGTTGGTAGACATTGGGGTGGTTTTCCCTTTATAACTAGTATGAATAATGCTGCTGTCAACATTGGAGGTCACAGTATTTTGCCAGGTCATGTAATCACTGAGGATAATGAACGCAGGGCCCCACTTTGCTGGAACGATACAGGTCACGGGTCCTCACTGCTACCCTGACTGGTCCAGGTGAGGAGCTGATCATCAGGCACATTGGCGCTGATGAGCTTTTTCGGCCTCTTGCTCCATGGCAAACTCCATTTGTTCAATCTGCTGCTTAGGTTCAGGCCTCAGGCAGGAGACCACCATGAACCAGAACAAATGCCCACAGCTGGACCAGAGAGCCAGTGCTTATGCCAATGGTAGAACATCCGTTAGTGCCTGACCTTGGAGCAAAGACGGAGAGGCGAGACGAGAGTCCGGGCGTATTACAGCCTGCCGGGGGCCTCTCTGTAGCTCCGCTTGCCTGTCTGTGATGTCCTAGGGTACTTGGTGTCTCTGGTAACTTTTATACCAAGTAGATGTGTGCTCGTTCCTGCCCCCACCCACCTCTAGTTTCGTAATGAGAAAGAGAAACCATATGGGAACTGAGAGTGAGCATATGGGTGTGAGGAAAAACATACGGGCGGATGGAGATGGGGCTGTAGTACCCGTCTGCCTGTCTTTGTCTGCCGGCTTCTTAATGTGTTCTCCCTCTCATCAATTTTCTTCTTGGAAGGCTTACCTTTTTTTTTTTTTTTTTTTTGGCCTATGCATGATTTAATCTTGAATGAGCCATGGTGTAAAAAGTCTCCAGAAATGGTTCCTTGGTTGGTTGGAACTGCGTCTCATTCTGTGTGACTCAGTGGGCACTGAGTTGGGGATAATTAATAAATACTGTGGCCAGTGTGAACCCCCAAGTGGACGAAGGGAATGCCGCCACCAGAGGAATGAAGAGCAGTCTACAAGGATCTATTTGAAGTGTTTTGAGCCTAGCTCCTTCTGTGGCTCAAAATTTGTGCCGGGACAATGCAGGCAGTGAGTTTTCCCAAAATATCACCAAATGGGTTCAGAACACGCTTGGTAGGGGATAAGGTGAGTGGCAGGTAAAACACCTTGGCACTCAGTGGTATTATGGCCCTTGGGTTCCTTCTCAGAAGCTTTGAAGACACCCAAAAAGCTAAGCTTGTCTAGTCATCAGTGCTGTGCCCCCTCCCACGCATGCAGAGAGGCTCAGCTGTTTTCAGCCATGCATTGGCCTAATCCTCGTCACTCCTCGGAAGACTTAGGAATTAGGGCTCTCCTCCCCCAGGAGAGCATGCGGCCTCCACTTACTCCTAATTATGAAGTTGTCTAGTAAGCATGCAAGGCCAGCTTTTATAGTGACCATTAACTATGATTGATTGTCCTTGTTGAATGACTTGACTTTATGAGCAACCTCACGGAGTGTTAAATAAGGTGAAGTAGAGTCCACAGGATATCATTTAAAAATATTGTTTGTAGACAGCGAAGATTAGTGTTTAATTTGCTGTCCTTTGGTAATTAGGGTTTGCAGATAGGATGCTGGTTGGACAAATTGTGTTACTTGGGCAGTCTGTATCTTCAGTTGTCTACCTGCTTTCTGGGGTGTCTCCTTAAAAAAAAAAAAAAAAAACCCAACAACTATGAATTTGAATCCTGTCCTAAAAATCATCTACCACACCTTACTACAGCCCTTATCAACAGAATGCTTGTTTTTAGTGATTTCTTGTGTTGAATCTCCAGTTTCCCCTCCCTAGCCTTCTTTTTCACTGTGTCAGATTAATGGTATGTCTGTTCATGAAGCTGTCCCATTTATCTAAAGCATTTATTGAAGGTGGGTAATTGCTCTCTTGAATGTATATGAAATGTCTTGCCCCAGGAAGGTAATACTGTGTGTTGTACTTTACACAGTCTATCTTGCACTCTGTCATTTACAGGACGGGATGTATTTTTCATTACCAGACGATGGGGATTACTTTGCCACTTCAATCAAAACATGACCTTAGCAAGATCCAAAATTTAATATGGAGAATCTGTTTAATTTCACCCCTGCCAAAATGCCAAATACCATCCATCCTAATCCTATGGCCACTTCCTAAAAAATAAAAAGTTACTGCATTTTTCTAGCAAAACAAGTTTCTGAAATTGTCATTGGGAAAATAAATTCTGATTACCAAAATCTAATAACATACATATTCCTTCAGGGACAGAGCTTGTCCTTAAATTGAGGACACCTGTATATTTAATCTTTAAAAAATTTTTTTTTCTTTAATTTTTTTTGAGTTCAGTGCCGGTACCAGGATAGTTGGTTAAGCTGGGAGTATTTTACTCTGTTCCTTAAAACGGTAGTGAAGCCTGATGGATCCTCTAAAGCTGGGATAGAAGCTGAGGAAATTTCAGTTCATCTGGTATGTGTCCTGAAGATTCAAATCCATGTGATTAGATTATCCACAGTTATTCTCCGAAGATTTGCTGATGTGCTTCTTTCCATGTTTGAAATTCCTATTTGTGTGGGTTTTTTTAAAAAAAAAAATCTGTTTGGAGACCTTATTAGATTTATTAATAATAAACAGTATGTTTTTCTGATTATGATTCTTCCAAACAAGACTTTCAGTCAACAATAATTGCCTTTATTGATCACCTACACTGTACTGGACATGAAGTAGGATATCATTTAACCTTTGTAGCAACCCTATAATCTGCATTATTATCTCTCCTGTGAAGATGACGAAGCTGGTGTTCAGAGAGCTAAGTAAGTTCCTCAAATGTCGCAAAGCTAGTATTATGGATGAGGTAGTATTTGAACGCAGGTCTTTGAGATATCAAACCCCTGACATACAGGCTTTAATTACCATACTACATTGAGAAGAATCCACCAGATTTATCTTTTGGTTTTGAAACTTGCAAGCTCCCTACACTATACCTTAAAAAAAAAAAAAAAAAAAATTCTGAGCCCTAATGTATATGCCTTGGTGCTAAGCTGAAATGACCAAAAACAAAACAAAACAAAACAAAAACAAAAAAAACCACCCATCTGGAGGTCAGACTGACCAATGTTATGCATCCACATCTTTGAACAGCTGTTGAAAATTCTACATGGTGTGTGTCTGCATGATGGACCAACTTTTTATAACACTTCATATTGTGAAAAATACCCTTGTGTTTTGGTTCATGAGTAGAATCATTTAAGGTAACATTGATAGGACAATGACACAAATACTCTAAATCACCACCTGGAATTCTGAGAGATTAAACATTCAGATTCTCCCTTGTCCTTCCCACCAGCCAAGGTTCCCTTCTGGAACTTGTGTGGATTCTGTATTCTTACTACTTCTCAGCCTCGTATTTTCTTCTCTTTGCCCACCTCCACTGACTAGTTTTAGGCATCTTCTCGTCTCCCCTGTACTCTAGCCTTTCATTAAGTAGCTTCATTGGTCTCCCTGCCCCACCATGACTTTCCTCCAATTATTCTGCTATCAGAGTGATCTTTTCAGTCACTTTCCTGATGAAAGTAGTCCTATGGCTCTTTATTTTGGTCTCCTTATCTCCTGTATCACTCAGTAACCTGTGGTAGGCTGCATAATCTGTCAAAGATAACTTTATTTCCAGAACATGTGAATGTTACCCCATGTGATAAGGACTTTGCAGATGTGATTAAGTTAAGGATCTTGAAATGGGAAGGTTATCCTCAGTTGTTCAGATGGGGTCATTGCAATCACAAGGGTCCTTCTAAGAGGGAATCAGGAGGGATAACAAGAGAGAAGATGGTCGTGTAACAATAGAAGCAGCTATTGGAGTATGCTTACAGTCCAGGGCCAAGGAATGTAGGCAGGATGTAGAAACCGGAGGAGGCAGTGAACAGAGTCTCCCCTAGAGCCTCCAAAAGGAACTAGCCCTCTTGACACTGTGATATTAGCCCCTAAAGATTTTTTTTGGACCTCTGACCTCCCTCTGAACTTTAACAGAATAAATTTGTATTGTTTTAAATCATTGAGTTTGTGGTAATTTGTTACAGCAGCAATAGGAAACTAGTACAAACCTGTTCTTTAATCATTGACTTTCTTTTCCACTAGACTTGTGCTTGCCAATATGGTGGCTATTTAAATTTAACTTTGAGAAAAAGTAAGCATTTCAGTTCCTCAGTCACACCACATTCTAAGTGCTAATTAGCCACATGTGGCCAGGGGCTACTACACTGGACAGTGTAGGTCTAGAACTTTTTCATAGGTGCAGCGCATCCTGTTGGACAGAGCTGCTTAGGACAAGAATTGTGCCTACGTACCTAGGTATAATCCCATCTGTTCTCACCCCTCAATTCTGTCTCTCACTGCAAAAGCTCTTGGGTGGATCTGGAGCAGACACTGGGCAGGCCCAGGAAGCAGGCTCAGGCTGTATTGGAGAGGGAATTTAGAGCATACTCTGCATGTGGAGCAGGACTTGTGTGAAGGCATTGCCTTGCCCCCAGGACTTCTTACCGGCACAGGGGCGCCACTGCCCGAGTCTAAGGGTGTCTTCTTTGCACCTGTCAGAATGGATGGTAGGTGCATAGCATTGTTGAATAAACAAATTTGTTGAAAACCTAATGCCCTGTTTTGTGTGAGTACTGGGATGTCACAATGAATAAAACAACTTTCTTGTCCTCATGGAGCTTCCATTTTAGGGGAAGAAAGAGCCAATAATTGTATACTCTAATATCAGGGAATAATGAGTGCTATGAAGAAAAATACCTATAGTAATGGGATAGATTGGTGGGGGCTAGGAGCTGGTGGGTATATTTAAAATTTTTTTTAATTTTTTTATGTTTTGGGAGAGAGGGAGACACAGAATTGGAAGCAGGCTCCAGACTCCAAGCTGTCAGCACAGAGCCAGACATGGGGCTTGAACTCAGGAACCATGAGATCATAACCTGAGTCAAAGTCGGACGCTTAACCGACTGAGCCACCCAAGCGTCCCTGGTGGGTATATTTTAGATACTTGGATAAAACCTTTCAGGAGTAGTGACATCTGAGGATAAACTTCAGTGAAGACAGCGGAGATGAGAAGAACGGGGGAAATTAGTTGATATGGTGTTCAGTTTTAATCACTGTGGTTCAGAACTCCACGTGCCCCAGCAGTGCACTTACCACATTGTCTCCCATGCTTCCCTTTGTATGGTCACACTGGGTGTCCATACTGGCCAAGATTGTATTATCTTACTGATCATTGTTTAGGTATTGAACATTGTGTGTCTCTGTACACAGATACACACACACATTTACAATCGGAGCTGTTATTTAAGTGCTAGTTGAAGAGGACCTTTACACTAAAACACTGTGTGCTTTTCAAAACGGTGCGGAATTACCAACCTGTTGTAACTTTTCTCCTTGACCTATGCTTTGCTGTTTGAGAGTAGGAAACTGGCTGATTGTCTAATCCCCATTTACTCCCAAAACCACTCTTTAGCTGCACCTGGGTAGCTGAGTCAGGCATCTGACTCTTGGTTTCAGCTCTGGTCATGATCTTTTTGGTCATGAGCTCCATCAAGCCTCACATCACGGTCTATGTGCTAACCCTGGAACCTGCTTGGGATTCTTTCTCACCCTCTCTCTATGCCCCTCCCTGCCCTCTCTCAAATGAATAAATAAACTTAAAAAAAAAAAAAAAACACAAAGAAAACCGCACTATATAGAACTGTGTGGTCTGGTAAGGCAGCTACTAGCCATATGTGGCTGTTCAGCACCTGACAAGTGGCTGGTCCGAGTTGCAATGTGCTGTAAGGGTGAATACACACCAGATTTTGAAGACTTAATACAAAAAATTGCCAAATATCTCATTAATGTTTTTATATTGATTACACATTGAAACTATAATATTTTATATTAAATATAATTTATTGTCAGATTGGTTTCCATACAACACCCAGTGCTCACCCCAGAAGCTACAATATGTTAATATTATGACTTAATAAAATATATTTTAAATTAATTTCATCTGCTTCTCTTTAATATAGATTTATAGATTTTATAAATTTAAAATCACATACAGAGCCTGCATTTGTGGCTCATATTCTATTCCCACTCGCTTATTTTCTGAGGTTTCTTGTCTACACAGAAGACAAGGGTTTATCATTCGGATGTGTAAGAATGCTGGGGAGGGGGACCGTCAGCCACGGACTAATGTCTATGTCATATAATATTTAACCCCACAGGAACCACTAGTTAAGAGGGAGGAATCAACAGATAGTTACTGTTCAGTAGATTCTGAATATGACTGTTATATACTTTAGAGTTTCTTTGAAATATGACTGTTACATACTTTAGAATTTTATCTCCATTGCATAGTTTTCTTCATTTTAGGTTGAGAACCATTTTTGAAAGAATTGTAAACCCTTAAATTATTTTCTTATGAAATTACCTGATATGACTGAAGATAACATTGCCGAAATAGACAAAACCGTTGTTTTTTTTAATCAACAGATTTGTCAGAATAGCTTCAAAATTATTTTCTTTTTTAATTGGTTTTGTAAAGAAAATTGTATAATTAGAAACAGCAAAAGTAGAATATGTTTCGATGTTTTTCCCTTGGAAGGAGTGTGGCACAGAAGCTGTTGGAGGTGGGAGAAGTAGTGAAGGATTTTTAGGAACCTCCCTGTCACGTAGTTAAAAGCATGGGCTCAAGTCAGATTTTCTGGATTCAGAACCTAGCTCCACCTACTAGCCAAGTGACCATGGGCAAGTTCTTAACCTGTTTTTGTCAGTTTAATCATCTGTAAAATTGAGGTAATGATAACACGAAAATTGAATGAGTTAATTCATGTAAAAGAGAACAATGCCTGGGGCACCTGGGTGGCTCAGTCACTTAAGCGTCTGACTTCAGTTCAAGGTCATGATCTCATGGTTGCTGAGTTTGAGTCCTGAGCCAGGCTCAGTGGTGAGAGTGCAAAGCCCACTTTGGATTCTCTGTCTCCCTCTCTCTCTTCCCCTCCTGCATGCACGCTCATTCTTTCCCTATTTCTCTCTCTCTCAAAAATAAGCGAACATTTAAACAAAACAGAGGAGACTGGGTGGCCTAGTCCGTGAAGCGTCTGACTTCAGCTCATGATCTTGCAGTTTGTGGGTTTGAGCCTCACATCGAGCTCTGTGCTGACAGCTTGGAGCCTGGAGCCTGCTTCAGATTCTTTGTCTTCCTGTGTCTTTGCCCCTCCCTTGTTCATGCTCGCTCTCTCAAAAGTAAACAAACAGTAAAATTTTAAAAACCAGCAAAACCTGACATAATTTGCACTCAGCCAAAATGTAGCTATAGTAATACATTATTATTGCAGTTGTCATTACTTTTATTAGAGATCTTATACAGTAATGAAAATTTGAATTTTCTAAATCCTTTATCATTCATAACCTTTATCCTTCTGGCAGCAGTGTGTCCATGGAGAGGGGGTGGGTATGTATTCTACCTGTTTTCATGACGGAGTCATTGAGCCCAGAAGAGAGTCAGTAACTTGCCCAAGGTCATACAGGTATTTAGTGACAGAGCTGGGAGTCTCAGCCAGGTCTCTAAATACCCGTTTGTCCTTCCCAGCAGCCTGATAAGCAGGACTTTGAAACCTCAGGGGTAAGTTTTCTTGTGGTATACGTTAACACTGTGTAACTCCCTAATTAATTTTGGGTTTTCCCTCCTTGAATTATACCCCAGGAACAGCTCACCAGTGAGTACTTGTGGGTGGCTCGAGAGTATGTTTATTTTATGCAAAATCCGAGCAAACTCTAAATTTAAACATCACATAGAAGAGAGTTATCTTGTATTGAAATGATGGTGTCTTCATCTAACTGGTATTTAAAGTCCTGCTCTATCCGACTTCACTGTGTCACTTTGAGTCACTGTTGTCTTTTTGTAAAATGAGAGTCCTACTACTTTGCTCCCCAAATAAGGATCGGGATTTTTTGTGTTCCTTTAACTATTTTCCCATAGAGAATCTAGCTGTCCCTCCCTTTAGGCTGGGGCTAGGGGAGAACTTACAGGCTTTGAAGTCTGACAAAGATGGATTGAAACCTAGCTCTGTCACTTAATGCTTTGAGGCCTTGGGCTGACCACCTAATCTCTATGAGTCTTAGTTTTCTTATCTGCAAAACAGGGATATTGGAATGTATTTGGCAGGACTGTTGTAAGGATTAGTGGTAATCTGATAGAGTGTGGCCCTTAGGAAGGGACCAGTGACGGTGGTTATTGATGCTCTGGAAAATCTACCTGTGTACAGGCATTGAATAAACCGTTAAAGGTTGAAAGGTCAAAATGGATATAACCTAAAGCTTTCCGTATTAGAAAAATATTTAGAACATACAGCAAAATGTTATCAAAAGTAATCTCATGATAGAAAATCAAGTGGGTTTTTTAAGTTACATTTTCTAACATTTTACAGCATGTATGTCTGCTTTTGTAGCAAATTATTCTTTTTTAAATTAAAAAAAATATTCATACTTTAAAAAAAAACACAAAAATTAATTGTACCATATTAACAGGTGTGTTCCCCAAGATGGACGATTCCCCCTCTTCCTTCCACTCTAATTTTCTAAAATGAATATGTTTGCATGAATGAGGGAAAAAATAAGAGTGCCTTTTTTTAAGTTTATTTATTTTGAGAGAGTGCACGGGAGGGGCAGAGAGAGAAAGGAGAGAGAAAATCCCAAGCAGACTCCGTGTTGTCGGTGCAGAGCCCAGTGCCGGGCTCAATCACACAAACTGAGATCATGACCTGAGCCCAAATCAAGAGTAAGACACTTAACTGACTGAGCCACCCAGATGTCTCCAAAATACCGATTCTTAAGAAATATGTCAACATGTTTTAGGACCAGTAGATGTAAAAATGATACTAATAACAATAGGTACCATTTGTTGGGAATTATCTGTGTGAGGCTCTATTTGAATTCTTTACGTGTATTATCTAATTTAATCCTCATAACAATTAAATGAGATTGGTTCCAGTGGAGGTTTAAGTTTACATAAATTACCCAAGGTCAGGACTCAGAACTTCAAAGGAAAGAAAATTTCGCTTATACTAACAGAGGAAATTTTCCCTTACACTCAGCTGAGGAAACAAATCTTTCTATAAAATTTATGACTAAGTTCTCATTGGACCCAGTCTTCTCAGCTGTAAGGTGTCATGCAAACCTTAACCTACCATATAGTGAATTCTTCTTAAGCTTCTCTTGACTGGGCAGGTCAGGAGTGGATGGGGAATGGAGATGGAATTGATTGAATATCTTTTTCCTGAATTAGGCTTAAGGGACAGCATAGCAGAAAAAGGGTACAGGTATCAAAAAGGGAAGTAGTGATACGGAAACCTGCTTTTGTAGTGCTCCCAAGTATGGGAGGTTATGGGTGAGTAAATTTTCTTATAGTGGACAATGAACATGGTAACAGTCTTCTATTTAGCCTTTTGTTCCCAGAGTGATTAGGAAAAGATGTTAGGTTAATTTTGAAGGAAGTTTCATATCTGAGTAGTCATACCTATTTCCTTATTAACCTTTAAACCTTTTCTTTTAAGTATTTCTGTATTCGCTTCTCATGACTTGTCTTATTACATTCTAGACTTTCTGATTGGTTGGCTTTATTTTGTCTCTTGAGTGCACTTGTACAGAGTACCCTTTTGGAAGTTTGAAATTTAATTTGAAAAGTATTTTTGTGAATTCTTTGCAGAGGGGGAGGGATGTCCCAGCTTATTCATCTTTATATAAAAGCAGCTAGTGTGAGTCATATCATTGGCATTTTGATACATATTTGTGCAACCAATGGATGAGTTCTTGTTTTAGTTCAAGGAGACTTCTCTAAGGGTTAGAGTTGCCAGATAGTAGCACGGGCTGCTCTGGGGAGACAGTGAATTCCAGGCAGGCATGAACTTGGGAGAATTTGATCACCAGACACCAGATAGGGCTAAACGACTTTTTTTTTTTTAATGTTTCTTTATTTTTGAAAGGCAAAGCATGAGCTGGGGAGGGGCAGAGAGAGGGAGACACAGAAGCTGAAGCACGCTCCAGGCTCTGAGCTGTCAGCACAGAGTCCGATACAGGGCTCGAACCCACAAACTGTGAGATCATGACCTGAGCTGAAGTTGGACACTTAACCAACTAAGCTACCCAGGCGCCCCAGGACTAAATGATTCCTAAGGCTTATTGTAAATTTGAGATTCTGTGATTGTTTTATTTCTCTAATGTGTCCAAAGAAGAGAGACACAAAAAGTAAATGGGAACACAGATTATTCAGGAAAGCCTTTGATAGCAGTGATGGCTAATGGGATTTGTACCAGCACTGGGAGAAGTGCTTTTCTCATTTCTTGAGTCAGCAAGAACCGTTCTTGAGAAAGAGTTCCAATAAGATTGGACTTCAGATCATCTTCCAGTTTTAGGCTGAGCCCCAGGAGAGAATGGTGAGAAGGAGAAACTTCTAGTATTTTCAATTCCCAGAAAACTAGCGTGAGTTGTAGAGTAAGTCAAGCCATTGGCATCCAGGTTACATATAAATTCACTTAAAAGCTGGGAAATAATATTAGCGTCACCTTGTTTTGATTGATTTTCCACACACCGTTTACATTGCTGCCTCATTTCTGAGGTCCCTCAAATTGTCATTAATCTGCATTTTGTTTCTGTTATATTTATGACAGTTGAGGGTATTATCTTGTCCAAAAAGCTTAGAATTTCTGTCCATCAGAGAGCACACAGTGGTAGTCTGGAGGCAAAACCTGGCACAGAGATGGGTTTTGCTTGGCCTGTACACTGTTTTAATTTAATTAGTTGCTGATACTGAAAAATTTGGATATTTTGCCCAAAAATCCAGATTTCAGGCTTCTCTCAAAAACACAAAATCAGATTTGGCATAACTGCATCAAGCTTCCTATGCAGCAACTGTGACCTGGAGCTTGGTGGCTAGATGAGGTGTGTGTTCCCACTCAGCACAGTCATTACCTTCCCTTGGTATTTTACACCCTGTCACTTCACTCATTGATGGGACTTATCCTGCCTCTGAGGGCATTTGAGTTTTTGACCCTTCCTCTGTTAATGCTCCCATGCACATCTTAAGACTGTAAGTAGCTATTATTTATTTCAGTCTCAGGAAGGGACTGCTGAACAATGCAAAGTGTTTCATTGGATTTGGGCAGAGTGCTCTGCCTTTGGGATGATCCCAGCTAGTCAACCCTATAACCAGAGTGAAGAAGAAAAAGTGTATTCATCCTGTGCCGTGCTGCTGGCATTCAGGAGAGCCCTGACTAGGAGACGGAGCCTGGAGTGTCCTGCGGTCTGTCGCTTGCCCGAGCTCAGGACTCCTTGGCACCTGCACTGGGGAACAATCCAGTGGATGGCAGAAGGCTCAGTGCCATCCATTCAGACGGCTTTCTGAATGCCGGCAGGCAAGAGAACATCAGCTGTGCCTGTGAAGTAGTGTGAGTTCTCACCAGAAACATCTAAATTAAAAGGAAGGGGAAAAATGTGCTTTGGGTCAATGTGGAAAGCTCTTGATTTTATTGAAGTGGTCTCATTTTTACTGAGAAGGAAGATGGTACAAGAATTCTGAGAGATTCTACCTGCTTTTAGTGGCCTTTCCACTCCACCCCTGAGGTGCCAGATAATTAAAATGCTCCAGGAGCTTCATAATTGAACCATGACAATAGAGTGAATACAAAGAACTTCTGCTTGGTCTCAGAGCTACAATTAGTATTGGGGTACTGTGAAAGAAGGGCATGGATTAGTCACATGCTCAACCACGGAACTTGAAGTTCCATCACACGTGAACTTCCACGTTCATGACCATTCATGACCAACTTTGCTTCCACCTAGGTTTCTAAAGGTTTAAAAGGGGAAGATCTTATGACTCTGACCAACTTACACTTTAAAAACAAAAAACACATTTATTTTGAGAGAGAGGGAGCAAGAGGAGGGGAGGAACGGAGAGAGGGAGAGACAGAGAGACAGAGAATCCCAACTAGGCTCCATGCTGTCAGCACAGAGCCTAACTTGGAGCTTGATCTCCTGAACCATGAGATCATGACCTAAGCCAAAATCAAGAGTTGGACACTTAACTGACTTAGCCACCCAGGGACCCCTACACTTTGGTTTTAATACGAAAAAGAAGTTATGCTTGACCTTGAGATTTTATTCTCATGCTGGCCTAAGACTGCAGCCTGGTAGTCTGATATCTGGGATTTGTTAGAAGCAGATGTACTCTTCAGAAATCTAAGGGCCCTCCGGTGCCCAAGACTGGTTCAGTGACTTCCTGAACACCTTTGTCACTTCACATTTTTTTAAAAATTTATTTTGAGAGGGAGTGTATGCACGGGGAGGGGCAGAGAGAGGGAGAGAGAGAGAATCCCAAGTAGGTTCCGGGCCATCAGCCCGGAGCCCAACACCCCATGCGGGGCTCAATCTCATAAACCTCCAGATCATGACCTGAGCTGAAATCAAGAGTCGGACGCTTAACTGACCAAGCCAGCCAGGTGCCTTCACATTTATTTCATTTTTCCACCTGCCCTCTTTCCTCAAATACCCCTCATTTTTCCTCTCTTATCTCTCTCCCTCTTCTCAATTCTTTTCTCCTTAAGCTGTTTCCCTTTATCCTTCTCCTCCAACCTTCCCTCTTTTCCAAACTCAGTCTATCAGCTCATCGTTTTTCACCTTCATCTTTTGATGACTTCTGCATCTTACATAAGACACACGTATTAGAAAGTGGAGGAGGGACGGTATAGTATCCCCCAAACTGAGAAGGCACTTAGAGAAAAGAAAACAAAGCAGGCCACTCCACATAGTTGACACAGAGTTTTATTCAGGGTAACTTACTGATGGAGGATCGGGCAGACAACAGTCCAGCTGCACCGTGATTCTCTGCAAAGTCTGGACCTTAGTCCGCACAGTTTAGAGAGCAAGCAAGGGGTCGTCTGGAAGGGCACCGTAGTGAGATCAGAGCGTTCACATGCACCTCGAGCGTTTGTATACACCTAATTGACAGCTAACCTATAATTAGATCTTGTAGCACTACCACCTGTGCATCCGGAAGGGGAAAGACTATGTTCTCTCTCACAGATTCACGGGAGGCCAAAACATGCCTCCTCCCATCCTGGCCCTGGTGAACATTCCTAAAGTGCGTATGGTAATCTCCAAGGGTCCTGGAACACGTGCTTCCAAGGAAAGTCATCTAGCAAACATGAACAAGATGCAGGGCCAAAGAGAGAGTCACTGCTGTCAGCAACCCCACGACAGTGCTATTTAACAGAGTCAGATTTAACAGAGGAAGTACACAGTGTGGGTAGAGACCTGGGGAGCAAAGGTTCAAGTAAAAGGCAATGTCTAGATTGTGGATGCATAACATCGGGGGAGAGGTGGAGAGAAGCTCACTGGTGCTGAGGATTTGGAGGAAGGACAGCAGTTCACAACAGTGCACTGGCCTATTCATCTATCTGATCATATTTAAAAATCAGTGTCTTCCAGATAAGAGTAGCTATGTAAATGAGTGGACATGGCAGGGTGCCTGGGTGGCTCAGTCGGTTGAGCGACCGACTTCGGCTCTGGTCATGATCTCACAGTTTGTGGGTTCGAGCCCTGTATCGGGCTCTGTGCTGACAGCTCAGAACCTGGAGCCTGCTTCAGATTCTATGTCTCCCTCCCTCTCTGCCCTTCCCCCACTTGTGCGTGTGCTTACGCGCTCTCTCGCTCTCTCTCTCTCTCTCTCTCTCTCTCACACACACACACACACAGAAATAAATAATCATTAAAAAATTTTGAGGGGCACCTGGGTGGCTCAGTCGGTTAAGCGTCCGACTTCAGCTCAGGTCACGATCTCGCGGTCCGTGAGTTCGAGCCCTGCGTCGGGTTCTAGGCTGATGGCTCAGAGCCTGGAGCCTGCTTCCGATTCTGTGTCTCCCTCTCTCTCTGCCCCTCCCCCATTCATGCTCTGTCTCTCTCTGTCTCAAAAATAAATAAACGTTAAAAAAAAATTAAAAAAAATTTTTTTGAAAAAAGACATGGCAGAGATCATAAAGCTAATATTGTATTTGAGATCTTATAAAGAGGTATAAGGTTAGAAGATGCTAGGATTTTTACATTAGTATTTCTGAACTGCTTTTTAGTGTGAAGATGAAATGATACAGTATCTTTTAAAAAGTGTACCTTTTCAAGGTAAATTATAAAATGGATGGGCCACAAAAGAGATAAGAAAGGTAGAAGATAGGTATTTTGAATAATTTGTCATTTTAAGCTACTTTAATTTGAAAGATATATCTAATTAAAGTGCAGTAGAAATGGGGCACCTGGGTGGCTCAGTCGGTTCAGCATCTGACTCTTGATTTGGGCTCAGGTCATGATTTCGCAGTTCATGAGTCTGAGCCCCACATCAGGCCCCAGGCATGGAGCCTGTTTGGGATCCTCTCTTTCCCTCTTTTTCTGCCCCTCCCCTGCTGATGCTTGGGTGCACACATACACACACACTGTCTCTCAAAATATAATAAACTTTTAAAAAGGTGAAGTAGAAGGCAACTCTGATCATATATGGTATTTATAAATCCTTCCATTCCGTATCAGTAGTCTATTGAATATAGTCGACACTGTTCTCCCTTGTCTAAATTAGCATAAAATAATTTTAAGAAATCTGTTGTCAGTAATTTGGCAGGAGATGTCATTTTCCAGTAATTTCATCAGTTAGGACATCGTCCTACAGCTATCTTTTCTAAAAGTGAATAATCAGCATTTGTTTCTAACTTATTAAACAAATTGAAACATTCGCTATAGTAAGTGAATAGGAACTGAATAAAAAAAAGCATCCCTTACCTTTTTAGAGTGTTTCCTTTAAAATTCCCCTAATAACTGGCCCAGCCCCTGCTTACCTTATCCCCCCGCAAAATGGAACAGACTGCAGTCCGTGTAATGCCCTGGACTCTCCAGGTAGTCTTATGCCTGTGCTTTTGTCCATAATACCCTTCCCCTCGCTGCTCCCAGCTCAGCACTTGCCTGTTTATCTGCTAACTCTGGTGTCCCCTCAGAGCTCTCCCCGATTTCCCTGGGCACTTTGTTGTTCCTTCCTGTGTGTTTTCACAGCACTTTTTTCGTGCTTCCGTTATAGGACTTAGTGCGCTGCATTGTAAATGATG
The DNA here is from genome assembly GCF_023721935.1 of Panthera uncia. Lineage (NCBI taxonomy): Eukaryota > Metazoa > Chordata > Mammalia > Carnivora > Felidae > Panthera > Panthera uncia. Next base: position 87,006,811 of record NC_064809.1, read on the forward strand.
ATCGTTATAAAAATAACAGTTGCTCGGGGCGCCTGGGTGGCGCAGTCGGTTAAGCGTCCGACTTCAGCCAGGTCACGATCTCGCGGTCCGTGAGTTCGAGCCCCGCGTCAGGCTCTGGGCTGATGGCTCAGAGCCTGGAGCCTGTTTCCGATTCTGTGTCTCCCTCTCTCTCTGCCCCTCCCCAGTTCATGCTCTGTCTCTCTCTGTCCCAAAAATAAAATAAAAAACGTTGAAAAAAAAAAAAAATAACAGTTGCTTGTTTTCATGTCTGTAGACTTGGAGCTAGCCTGAGAGGCCCTGAGGGCACAAAGCAGTTTGGTTTATCTTAGTTTCCCCAGAGCTCAGCACCTGGCACACGCTTGGTTTGTCAGATGAGTAGTTAAAAGCATTTCTTTCCTCACTTGTTTGAGTGGACATTGTCGAGGTGAACATTGTTGATTTCAAGTTTTGCAGATTATGTGGGTAAAAGTTGGATATTTGTGCAGGACTAGAAATACTGTTTTATTGTAGAGTTTGGCTCCAATCTGAGGATAAAATAAAAGAATGTTATTTTTAATACATAGGTTGTCAATCAAGTTGGACATTTTCTTTGGTACTTTGAAGAGATAAAATGAAGAAAATTAATGTTTCTGACGTTTTAACAAGCTGATGTTCAGTATTTGCTTAGGCCTGAAAAATCTTGAAAAATAAATGTAAATAGATATGAATATATGTATTTTAATATGATCTCTTTTAAGGATTTTGTAGCCTAAACCCTCAAAGGCATTGATTCCATATTCCAGAACTGTGACTGTCAGTAAACGGAAAATGAATGTTGAGGAAGCATAAGTACTTGACCACGTTCTGCTTTCTTTTGTATCAGCTCCTGAACCAGAGTTGCAGTTCACTTTGGAGCCAGACGTTATTGGAGCTCTCACTTATTGAACTGTAGTTAAATCAAAGATGGAAATTTGCCAATAGCGATCCATTCAAAGTCTCTAATAGAGACCTAAAGATAACTAAGTGAAATGATTAGGGTTTCCTTTGTCATTTTCCTAGACTAAGGTATTGTCTGTAGTAGAAGTAGACGTAGAAAATATCTTTAATTGAGAGATGAGATGTGTAGAACATGACAGTCCGTGGATTTAACGGGAGTCTTTTTCCACCGTTGACCAAATAGAACATGGTTAATGGGAAAGACCTTGTAGGGCTGGATGCCAGAAGGACCACATGGAGCAAATAAAGAAGGGGTAGTGATGGGACTATGGGTTGTGGGGAGAGGGAAATGGAAAACCATTTTATGATTTAGCAAAATGTGGGTCCTGGGTCCATATGTACATAACTAAGCCCTCTGATACCTTGTTATCTTTACTGAAGCAAACGTATATCAGAGATGGTTATTGAGCATCTATTATGTGTTGTATGGAAATTTAGTGACATGATATTTGTATTAAAGGGATTTATAATCTGTATAGTTCAAAGCTTTACAATAATTTTAACATAGTACCAATTTCTAACAATTTACAACTTAAAAACAATTAAAAAACAGCAATAGTTGACCTAAATACATAATTTCCCATAAAGCCACAACATTCAGAAAATACCAAGGAGTTAGTCACTTAGCTAGTTTTTATAAAATATTTGAATTTTGTGGGGAAGAGGAAGTTCTTTTGGCTTTCTTGATTTAAGTAAGTATAGAAATGTAATCATTGCTTTTCTAAACGATGCTAGATACTTGGCAGCTAAACTTTATTTGCTACATTAAGTTGTATACATTATCTATATACATTCTTTCAGATTATCTAGAAGGCCAGGTCTGGATCACTTGGGCTTGCTTCGTTTGATTATATACTATGTGTAATTGTTGAACGTTACCATTTTGTAGCATGCTGGAATTCAAGCTTTAGTACTTAATAATTGTAGACTTTGGACAAAATAACCTCTCTCTGCTTTGATATCCACATCTATGTAGTGGAGTCACTAAATAATAGGATTGTTGTCAGAATTAAATGAGCCAAACTGTATCCAGTACCTTTCACAGAATCAGGAATTTAGTAGGAATTCAGTATTGTCTCATATTTACCATGTAAATAGTAAATTGCTTGGGAGGTTAAACTGTGCACTTTAAAACTGTCATTACTGCAATAAAGAGAAGAGCCTTAATTTGAAAAAGCCTCAATTTGGTACGCCTGACTGGCTCAGAGTATGCAACCTCATCTTGGGGTTGTGAGTTCGAGCCCCACGTTGAGTGTAGAGATTACTTTAAAATCTTGAAAAAAGAAAAGAAAAAGCCTCAATTTGCAAGTGATTCAGTACAAAAGATTAAACTACTTTAAATGTTTTTCATTCTTAAAACTTACTCCACAAAAATGTGTAGGCTTTTCTATTTACTCCATGAGGCTTCATGTTGAATTATATCAGGAAAGAAAGTCAACGTTTAGAAAATGCCTTGAACCTTTGAAAGATCACCAACACAGGCCATTCCAAAATGTAAATCCTTGTGCTTTCTATAGACCAGTGTTTTCCACACATGGTCTTTTTCTGGTAGTAAAAGTCAATCTAATACTGGCTGAAATGTGCTTGCTTAATTATGGAGAAGTTAATTAAATCTTACCTCTTCTGCATTCCAAATACAGGCACGATAGTGAATCATTTAGATCTGTACTTCCTTAAACTGGTGTTTCTTGCAGTGTATTAAACAGCAATAATTGATCACCTTAATTTACTGCCTTTTATCCTGGCTAGCTGGCTTTCATCTGGGGGGAAAAAAGGTGCAAATTTGTTTTCCATACTTCACCTGAAGATGTTATCTAGGCCAAAATACAATGTTTAGCTTTCAAAAGCTATGAAAATGGATGCTTTTGTACTAAGCTTTTATTCTCAAATGATACTGACATTAATGTCCTTTCAAATGGAGATGTTGTGATGAAAACTTAAGAATGTAGATATGGCCTCTCTTTAAGTGTCAGAAATGTTGTGAAATTGACTTTACTTTTATATGCAAAACAATGAGGCATAACTGTACTGAGAGGAGTTTCTTACCTTGTTTTATTCCAAAAGGTTTTATCATAATTCTACTCCCCTCAAATTATTCTAACCATCTCTAGAGTTCTAGGATCAGGCCATGGTTTTCAGCTTAGAATGGAAGCAACCTGATGTCATATATGTCTGTGCTATTTAATTTGCTTAAATTGTTGGTGATATCCTAATTTAAAAGTAGGAAAAAGGGGCGCCTGGATAGTGTAGTCAGTTAAGCATCTGACTCTTGATTTCAGCTCAGATCATGATCTCACAGTTCATGAATTCAAGCCCCGCTTTGGGCTCCCCCCTGACAATGCAGAACCTGCTTGAGATTTTCCTTCTCTCCCTCCCTCTCTACCCCTTTTCTGCTCATGCTCTCTCAAACTAAATGAACTTAAAAAAAGAAAATAAGTTGAGGCACCTGGGTGGCTCAGTCAGTTGAGCGTCCAACTTCGGCTCTGGTCATGATCTCACAGTTCACAAGTTTGAGCCCCGTGTCTGGCTAAACAGCCAGCTCAGAGCCTGGAGCCTGCTTCCTATTCTGTGTCCCCTCCTCTCTCTGCCCCTCCTCTGCTCATGCTCTGTCTCTCTCTGTCTCTCAAAAATAAATAAATGTAATAAGTAAATAAAATTAGGAAGTAGAAAAAGACTAGGTTTGGTCCAGCCACCCTAAATCTCCTTCCCTAGAACCTAACTCTTCTGGGCCACGATATCGAAAATAACATTTTTAGTTCAAGGAACTGTGTTTCCATCCCCCCAATTTGCACAGCCTTCCAAATTCTGCATATTCTTTAAAGGCAGTGCAGGCCAGTGCCTGCCCTCTAAAGGGATCACTGATGATAACCCGTTAGTCCATGAGCTTTCCTTTTCTGAAAGTCCTTTAGCCCTGTGTAGTCAGCATGATCAAATCTAGAACTTTTTTTATTTTTCATTACATATTTTATATGATACAGTGTTTTACAAGATGAGAAAGTCTTTTCTCTTTAAAGCCTTTCATCGTCTTTGAAAGGGGGGATATAACATCTATAATTAGTAACCATTTTGCAGTTGAGGAAAGGTGAGTTCCAAGAGGTAGTTACTCCTCCAAGGTCACACTTCTCACTGCAGCTAGTGTCTTGCTACTCTGTATTCTATCCTATATTTGCCTTATGCTTAAGTTTTGTCTTCTAATCAAGCCTGCTAATTCTTCAAAAGCCTTTTCTGATGAGACCTCCACATTTCAGATTCTACTTACGAGAAACTTGGTTGCTAATCTACTCGTATCCTACAGGAGCTTTGGCCATATATGGCCAGTATATACCAGTATATGGTCATATACATGAACGGTATTTCTTTAAAAATTTTTTTAATGTTTATTTTTGAGAGAAGAGACAGAGCATGAGCGGGGGACAGAGAGAGAAGGAAACACAGAATATGAAGCAGGCTCTAGGCTCTGAGCTGTCAGCACAGAGCCCAACACAGGGCTTGAACCCACAAACCACGAGATCGTGACCTGAGCTGAAGACGGACGCTTAACCGACTGAGCTATCCAGGTGCCCTGAACCATATTTTTAATTTTAGATTTTTTAATAGTCGTTTTGAAAAGTGGAAAGAAACATGAACAGGTGAAGTTAATTTTAATAATGTCTTTTATGTAACCCAAAGTCTAAATTTTTAAACTTCAACATTAGTAGTTATCAGTGAGACGTTTTACATTCTTTCTTTTTTCGTACTGGGATTTTGAAATCTGGGATTCCTGGGAGGCTCAGTTGGTTGAGTGTCTGACTCTTGATTTTGGCTCAGGTCATGATCCCAGGGTCGTGGGATCAAGCCCTGGGTTGGGCTCCACATTGAGCGTGGAGCCTGCTTGGGACTTTTCTCTCTCCCTCTGCCCCTCCTGCTCTAACACACACACACACACACACACACACACACACACACACACACACATGTGCAAGCTGTCTCTGAAAAAAAGAAAAAAAAAATCTTGCCTCTATTTTACACTTACAGCACATCTCAGTTTGGGCTAGCCACATTGGAAGGGCTTAGTGTGACTAATGGCTACCTATCAGGCAGCATAGCTCAAAAGGTTCTCTACAATGTGTTTGAAAATCAGCTTCTCCTTTCTGATAACAGATTAAATGGAAATTCTCATTAGTTCCACACCAGATGACAGAAATGAGGGATTCATAACTGATTAAAATAATAGGCTTAGGGGAGAACGTGGATACCATTCAATCTTATGAGTGTTTTTATTGTTGTTAGTTCGTTTTGCCCAGAAATTCATAGTTCAGACAGGGAACCATACGGTTTACAAAGCCAGCTCTTACTTCGTGAAGTGTAGGATGCTTAGCGTTTCACTTATTTAGTTATTTGTGTGGTTTTTCTGGAATGCACGTCTGATTATGTATCTCCCTTGTTCAGAATTGTTGAGTTCTTCTTCACTTGTGTCTCCTGGAGTTGCTCACTGGAAAGATTCACCTGGGCACATAATTAAAGTCCCCTCCATTCCAGGTCCTGCCAGACCAACAAGATAAAAATAGCCAGCTGAGCTCAGGGGACTGGACATGGTATTTTTAGTAAGCACCCCCAGTGGCTCTTGTCTTGAAACCAGTTTGGGAAACTGGCTATTAAGATATATAAAATCTTACTTCTTGTAAGTAAGATTCTTACTTCTTACTTCTTGTAAGTAAGCCATGGGGCTGCCCTAGGAACCTAACTGGACCCCCCTAGCCATCCTGGGTTGGGTTGCCGCAGCAGAGAGGCCCTGTGTGTGTGCGTGCTAGTCCTTGGGCCCGGAGGACCCTTCCCTCTGCCCATGTCAACAAGCTGCCAAGTCAGCCTCGGGATCACCTCCTCAGGGCCCACCCCTTTGCCCAACCGTGGAAACTTGTGCACACCTTCCCTTACTCCTTGACATTCATACGTTAAGGCCCTAAAGGTCAGCGGCTCTCACCATGTGCATTGCCTGTCTTCTCACAGGAGGGGGCTCCTGACTTTCAGTCTGTTACTTGTAGCCCCTGAAGGAGCCTTGCCCACGCCCACGGGAATAGTCAGTGACCGTAACGAGGGCCTGCTGATGCAAGTCGTAGCATCTTCACCTGTTTCATGGTGGTTTGCAGGCGGTGGTGTACCTGGCATTCCCATCTTCCTGTTTAATCCTCACCGGTCTCTGGAGGTGGGACTGTTGTTTCACAAGGTGAAATTTGAGAGGTTAAGTGACTTGCCCCACGTCCAATGACTTGTGATTGATAATGCCGTAACTCCAGTCTGGGTCCGTATTGATGTCACCTAATTTCCTTGCAGAGCGTAAGAGAAGCACAGGTCTTGGATTCAGGTTTCTGGTGAAATGGAGAAGTGACCTTTGTTTACTTTTGTGGATTTTTCTTTTTTGCTCCAAATTTCTAACTAAACAACATATTTCACCCGAGTTTGCAGCTGGTGTTTAATCAGCAGCTGCAAGGTTGTATGGATACTCACATGAACAGCGAGCCCGTGAGCAATCGACAGAACCTGTCAGAGTCCCATTGAGTTCTCTGAGACGTTCCGACCGCTCTCCCCTATCATTTGGGGGAAATACCTTATATCCATTGGGTGAAGGTACTGATAAAGCCTAACAGCCTTATTATCATAAGGAAAATCTGAGCAAACAAGACTATGAAAAAATTGAGATGGTTTGTGATAACTTAGAAATGTTGCTGGACGATTATGAGTGTTACACCCCATCCATCAATTCTGTGCACTAACCCTAGTCATTTAGTAACATACCAGAGAAGCAAGCCAGTCCCATAGACTCAGTCTTTCCACGAAATATGCATCAGCCTGTGGCCTCACACAAATTTATTTTAAGAATTAGGACTTCCTTTTTAGCAGAGCAATAGGAAGAAATGCCTCTGTTTCCTCCTTTCCGAGTCAATTCCATTTTCTTTAGTATTAGCGTATTTTTATAGCTTAGAGGAACTATTTCAATTCTTTTTGCAAATTAATTGAGTAGTTTGAAAGCACACTTTTCTGTGTCTTGTTGTTGGATTATTAATGTTGGTTCCTTCTGTGGTAATGCTCTGGCAGGACAGAAATGAAATAAGAGTCGTTTTTTAAAACACAGCAAATGTTAGCCTTGTGAAAATGGCCATTATTATTATTTAGGAGGTCCTGACCCAGATTTAAATAATGACTGCTTAGAGCCTCCTCAGAGGTGGCATTTTTCTGCCTAAAAAAGATTGCAGTATTTCATGCAGTTGTTGGGGAGTCATGGTAATAAGTCCCTCCTGATGTTGTTAGGTAAATCTTTTCTATACCATTAGAAATTATAGCAATTAATAAGGTACCAGTGATCCTAGCCAGTTAGTTCATTTACTGTTCTGGCTTACAGAAGATGAAGTAATAATACTGAAGCAAGAGCCACCATGAAAACATCATTTTAAAGTGGTTGCCCTTATGTTGTCAGATTTGATTAACTACCAGAAATTATTAGACATGGAAATACGAGGATTTATTTTGTTGCTATTACGATTATCATCATTCTTAGAAATGTCTCAGCAACTGAAATTTCATGAAATTGTGATGCAATAGTTTATCTTTCTCTTTTAAGTTTATTTATTTATTTTGAGATAGAGCAAGAGCATGAGCCGGGGAGAGAGGGAGGGAGAGGGGGAAGAAGGAGGGGAGGGAGGGGGAGAGGGAGAGAGAAGGAGAGAGAGGGAGGGAGAGGGAGAGGGGCAAAAAGGGGGGAGGGAGAGGGGGAGAGAAGTAGGGAGAGGGAGAGTGGGAGAGAAAAAGAATCTTAAGCAGGCTCCACACTCAGCACAGAGCCTGTCAGGGGGCTCAGTCCCACAACCCTGGGATCATGACCTGAGCCGGAATCAAGACTTGGACACTCAACTGACTCAGCCACCCAGGCGTCCCTGTCTTTTTTTATATAACAGCTATAAATCACCCATCATTTAACTCACCCACTAAATGTGTACAATTCACTGTTTTTCAGTACGTTCACAGCTTTGTAACCATCACCACAGTCACTTTTAGAACGTTTTCATCGTCCCAAAAAGAAACCCGCATACCCCTTAGCAATCCCCTCCCATTTCTCCCAACTCCTCCAGCCATAGTAACAACTCATCTGCTTTCTATGCATTACTCTGTTCTGGACATGTCATAATGCAGTTTCCCTTCATGACTAGTTTCATTCACTAAGGTTATATTTTCAAGGCTCATCTATGTTGTAGCGTGAATCGCTACTCCATTCCTTTGTATGGCTGAGTAACCTTCTATACCTAGACCACATTTTATTCATCTGTTCAACAGCTGATGGACATGTAGGTTGTTCCACTTTTCAGCTAGTATAAACATTTGTATATAAGTTTCTGTGTTCTCATTTTTCTTGGGTATGTACCTAGGTAGGAGTGGGTTTGCTACATGTGTGTTAACTCTGTGTTTAACCTTAGGAGGACCTGCCAGATTGTTTTCCAAAGTAGCTGTGCTGTTTTGCATTCCTCCCAGCAGTGAATGAGGGTTCTGTTTTCTCCACATCCACATCCTTGTCAACACTTATTATCTGTCTTTTTTATTATAACTATCCAAGCAGGTATGAAGTGGTGTTTGCCTCTTCTTGACAGCTGATGATGTTGAGCCACTTTTCATCTGCTACTGGCCGTTCGTAGATCATCTGTGGAGAAAATGTCTATTGAGATCCTTTGCCCATTTTAAAAATTGGATTATTTGTGTTTTTATTAACGACTTGTAAGAGTTCTTTATATATTCTAGATACAGGTTCCTTCTTAGATACATAATTTGCAAATATTTCTCCATTCTATGTGTTGTCCTCCCACTTTCTTAGTGGTTATAGCTGTATACCTTGTAATGTACGTATCCTTCAGGGCATTAAGTCTTGTAGGCTCTTCCATCGTCTGGGTCAGCTCCTCTTTCCATAGCTTTCTGGTGCGTTTCTCCATTATAGCAGAGAGCATAATGTGTTCATACTATCAACTTAGGATCTGTATTTCCTACTGGAATGAGTTGTGTCTTAGAAATCCTCCTAACTCCAGTTAGACCCTGCCTAACACAAAATAGGAGCTTGATTAACTAAATTAAAATGGAGCTTGAATCACAAAAAAAAAAAAAAAAAAAAAAAAAAAAAAGGATCCAGATCAATACTAATATAAAAAAAATAATAGAAGGGGTTCTGAAAGATTGTCTTTAAAGCATCTGCAGGTGGGTAGGAAGCTGTAATCCCTCCTACAGAAATAAGACTCAAACTTTCTCTAGAAATCAGTCTTTAATGTGATACTTTCACTGGTTCCAGCCCTAATGATTCTTTGGTACCTCCAATGACAGCTACATCCTATAGCCACCTGTGGTCCCATTGCAAGGATTGATATGGTATGGGGCACAGTGCATCAGTGGCTTCTTTGATATGTTCTGAGCAGTGGACCAAAATGTATAGGACTATTTTATTCATTTATTTAAAATTCTTTTAAATTCATCAGTGCCATGTAATGTTAGATCACATCTAGTGAGGTCACGTGAATAAAGCCATACCACATGTACTGGGAAGTGACCTACTCTAACATTGTGCTACATTGTGGCTCGGGTATGGTGTAAGGAACTCAAAGGTTTTCCCTTTCTAATAAGACATGTCTTATGGTAGTACTTGTATATGATCTTTTTTTGTGATCTTTTCCTCATTTGTCTCCACCTTGTCTAAAGTAAAGAGGTAATCAAACAAATTCTCCTCCAGATTTTAGAGCGTATTTTATTTTCTCAAAACCATACCCTAGGTTCTGTCCCTTCACATTTTCCTTATTGAAAATGCTGCTAGTGTCCTGTTTTGAAGGGGAAATTACTGATGATACGAAATAACTGTTACTCCCAGCAAAAAGAGGATGAGGTTTTTAACTGTTTAAATACAGTCCTCCTTCTCAAAATTCCCTGGCTCTTGATTTTAAACCCTGAAAGAGGCAAGCAAGAGAAAATCTAAGAATGGGGATGAAGAAGGAACCCCTGAGAATATTTGTGTAGTTCTCTTGAGATCTGTACTCTCAGCCACTTTTCTTTCTTTTTATTTGGCACCAAAGCAGCTTAAAGGGGGGGGGGGGACCCTAGCTGACAGCCCAAGACGATTGATTTATTTTCTCTTAGCACAGCAAGATGTGCTAAAATTACCAAATCTTAAAAAGGCTTACTGAGATTCCTGAATGAGAAATCCCCCCACCCTTGATTTCTTTTTTCTTCATGAGACAAAAATAGTTCTATATTTGTGGGGGAAAGAGCTTGGCAGACACAGTGATTATAATGCTGTATTGAAAAACACTTACTTTGATTGACTAAAAAAAAGATGCTGTTCATGGTAGTTAAAAGCCTGTGATAATGTTTTCACTCTGGTGTTCACCACACTTCTATGAGATTAATAACAGGATCCTGCAATCTAGAGGTGGAGAAACCAAGGAAGGACACTTAAGAAATGCTCCCTGTGGGACACCTGGGTAGCCTAGTTGGTTAAGCATCAGACTCTTGATTTCAGCTCAGGTCATGGTCTCACAGTTTGTGAGTTCAAGCCCTGTGTCAGGCTCTGTGCTGATGGTGTAGAGCCTGCTTGGGATTCCCTCCCTCCCTCTCTCTGCTTTCTCTCTCATAATAAAAAAGAAACTTAAAAAAAGAAAAAAAGAAATGCTTCCTGTGCTTTCCCAGTCCTCCCCCTAAAGCCTCGTTGCCTAGAACATGACATTATTGAGGGCCTTGTTTCATAGTTATTGTATCTTTTTTGCCAGGATAAAGTATTTAATCTCCTTAAACCTCAGTTTCTTCTTTGTAAAATGAGGATAATATTCGTACCTACTTTAATAGGGTGTATAATAGTGTTTGATTATTGGTAGCCATTATTGAATTGAGCAAGTTTCCTGACTCCCCATTCAGAACTTGACCGGCCTGCTGATTAAACTTGAGCTTGATTAAACATGGCCAAATGTATGTACACATATTGTGAGCTCAGTTTCTGAGCTGTTGAAGAAGGATAAATTAGAAAGGGATTGAGGAGGTGTTATTTGGACCTTTCTTTCTTTCTTTCTTTCTTTCTTTCTTTCTTTCTCTTTTTCTTTCCTTCCTTCCTTCCTTCCTTCCTGTCTGTCTTTCTGTCTTTCTGTCTTTTTCTCTCATCTCTACACCCAGTGTGTGGCTCAGACTCCCAACCCCATGATCAAGAGCTGCATGCTCCGCCAGCTGAGCCAGCCAGGCGCCCCGGACATATTTCTATATCCTACTACATTTATCTTTCCCAAAGAGAGGGCTTTTAGGGAATACTCACTGACTCTGGGAAAGATGAAATAAAGTTTTCCAGTATGAGTTTTCTTGTCTGGAGGTTAGCGCTGGGTCTCTCAGACAAAAGCAAGTCAGAGTTATTACTCTATCTCATTTTCCAAAACACACAGGTTCCTTTGTTACAGTCATTTACCGATAGTTTTGCATGACACACGTTTGCTTTTGTGTGTGTGGTTTATTTCCCCTAAATCAGTAAAAGACTAACCTTCACCTTCCTAATGTATTAAAAATCATCAAAGGATTCTTTTCAGGATTATATGTGTCAATAGAACTGTTAGTTTGAACAATGTGTAAAAACTGAAGGCCAAGTGAAGCGCCTTTGATGTTGGAACAGAATAATAAAGTGGAATCTGAGGATCCCATTTATGAACGGATTATTTGAATATAGAAAGAAATTATTTTTAGGCAGGGCATCCCTATAAACCCAGAGGCTGTGAGTTTCACAAACTAGAAATTCATGCACTAAATAAAAATTACCAGATGACAGTGTCTGTATGTGTCTACCAACTGGCACATATGTGGTGGTTCAGAAGTCTGGAAGGAATGATGCTCACATCTTTGCCATTCAAACTTGAAACGGATAGTTGAGGTAAAGAAGCGCTGTCGAAAAAATTACAATGTACTTAGCTACCCAAAGATGTCACAGGTTACGAATTGTTATCTTAAAAGCCTTAATTTATTTGCCCTCATGACTCCATGCATGTTTGTGGCATTGAAGATGTAACCCATATTTGCACCCTCATTTATTACATTCTTTCCTGGGACTTGGCTCATTCTTTTAAAGGGTCAACAGATTATGTAAAGAACCGATCTGGACCCAGCAGTCTCCTAAAGGTCCGATACAGAGCTAAACATAAAATAGGATTTGTTACTTTTGTCTTGCACGTAACTGCACACCTCAGTAGTTTTCACAAAATCGCCAAATGGATTCTCTTCTTTCCTTAGAAATCCGAGCTCAGCTGGTAGAACAGCAAAAATGCCTGGAGCAGCAAACAGAGATGCGAGTTCAGCTTCTCCAGGACCTGCAGGATTTCTTCCGGAAAAAAGCTGAAATTGAGACGGAATATTCTCGGAACTTAGAGAAGTTAGCTGAAAGGTTCATGGCAAAAACAAGAAGCACCAAGGATCATCAGCAGTACAAGTAAGAGAGACTTGACTCAAATGCGTTTTTCCAAGGTGATAGCCTACCACCTTACCACCTTTCTTGGTTTTGGAATGTTCCATCTTTGGTGGATAAGCTGGTTGATTGGCATATCCCCACGGATGAAAGCCAACTCTTCGCATTTATAATTTGTGGGCACCAGTGTATCGCATTTTTAAAGTATTCTCTTGACATTTTTTTCTTTCCAGTAAATATATATTTGTGGATAACTTTATATATAGGAAGAAAAGGTGTGTGTTTATAAAATTCCTGCTTACAGAAAAGTGGGAGTTGGTCTCTACCCCAGGAAGATATTTCAGTGGGCACATTTACAACGGCTGCTTCTTCAAGCAAAGACCTCAAGATTTGTGTCGTGATTTTGTATGAAAATAAGCAATAAGGGCCGCTTACGTTTAGCTCCCCACACCTCAGTCGCATTTGTGATCACTACAGTTGAGACTGACTTAAAGGAAGCGTTTTTAGTAAACTGCTTAGGACCAAGTGTAATTAAACCTTGAATTAATTGTACTTCATTTGTTTAAAAAATACCTACAGATTTTATGATAATGAAATTTACTCTGTAATTTAGCTCCTAGAGACGGAGAAAGAGCAGTAGGCAACTTTACGAGAGTATATAAGTACTGTGACAGCGTAAGTGCAGGATGCCATGGACAGACCCGATGGAAATCCATTTATAGTGGAGGTGGGGAAGGGAAGGCCAAAGAAAGATCCTGGCAGAAGTGATATGTAAGTGAAGACATGCAGGACTAGTTGGCAAATCGAGGGGACCAGAGCAAGGTGTTCCAGGCAAGGGGAACATCCTGTATCAGGGAGCAGAAGGGAAGGGGGCGTGTAGGGCAGTTTTGTCGAACAGAAGGAGTCCAGTGGGAGTGAGTAGTGAGGTGGTGAGCTCTGTGGCCACAGGTGTAAATTTCACCATCTCCAGGAGGCCTGTAGGTCACACTGGACAGTTTGAACTTTGTCCTGAGTGCATGAGAAGCATTTGGAGAGTTTTAGTTAGAAGGGTGAACCAACTCAGACCTCATTTTTAAATGATGACTAAGACCACGGATAGAACTGTGGACTGGAAGAAGCCATCGTAGAGGGAGGGAGACCACGTAGGGGGCGCTCACAGTAATGGCGTGAGCTAGCAATGCGGCAGGGAGAAAGAAATAGGCTTTTGTCTCGGAGATATTTAAAAGGGAGCACAGTCTGTCTTTCCTGGAAAAATAGTAGACTAGGCAATCTGAAAAGTATTTCTGCTGTAAAACTCCCAGAAATGCTGATTAAAATATAATGGGCATCACTGTAAATGTGTAACTGAACTCATAGGGAAGGAAGGGAAATTTCCAGGGGCCAAAAAAGGAAGAGGGGACTCTAAACTCAAGGGGACAGTTATAGCTGCCCTTAAGTCCCATGTGGGGCAGAGGATGAAGCATGTGCAAGGTAGAGAGGTGGAATGGAAGACCTCCCATCACCAGCCCTATCGTATTGCCCCAGCCTAAAATCCGGAGCAGCAGAACTATCTCTGTACATTGGTGAAAGAGAAAATCTCCTATCCCCTTGCAGAAACACGGAGTGCAGTCTGCTCAGGCTGAGCTCCAGACTGGAGGGGGATGTAGAGAAGCCTCTCTTTGTCTTCACTGTTGGCTTTGCAGCACAATCTTGATAGGGAATGCTTTTATTTTTTTTAATTTTTTAATATTTTTGATGGCTAACCTCTAGTGTTGGCCCAGTGTAGAAATAAATCTTAGGATTCCCAGGGTGGACAAATGTCAAATGTACTTGACCGAGACTAGAGTTGGAAAGGAGGCTGGAGCCAGTACTGAATTCACATGTATAGTAACTGTCCCTTTGTAAAGTGATTACAAATAAGAAGACAGCCCATTCATCCATTCAGTAAATATTTTTGAATGTCTTCTGTGTTCCGCACTTGGTAATGGGTTGTGAACTGAAAACCGGTATGGGCCCATGCGCCTCAGTCTGATCTCTTAGTGGTTCAGCTGCCCCTTTTTTCTTTCTCTTGGTTTGTTCAGATGGTTTTTGGTCAAGGTAAACAGTGTGGAATTTTCTTTGACTTGAGCTTATTGAATTTGGGACTGAAGATAAGTCTACAGAAGGGCCAAACCAGGGGTAGGAAGAAAATCAAAGACAGACTTTATGAAAGCCTTGGACAGACCTGGCTTGAATACTGGCTTTCCTGGGTGACTTTGGTCAAGTTGTTTAACCTTTCTGAGCCTTGGCTTCCTAACTTGTGAAATGAGATTTTATGAACATTAAATGAGAAACATGACAAAGTCCTTGATGAGATTGATAGCCCTCATGAGTTATGCACTCAGTGTCCCTTCTCCTCCTCACCAAACAAATGTTAAATCTTTGGCAGTTCTCAGCTTTGGGATGCTCATTGTGTAGAACAGCCCTTCACTTAAATTTACCACTGACAGATGACCAAGGCTTAGATCAGCCTTCTTGAACTCAAAGACTCTGATACTAGTTATGGTCTTCAGAAAATCACCATGCCTCACTAAGCTTCACCTCTCTCACTGATAGAGTGGATACAAAGAATTTCTGCCTTAAATTGTAGTGGTAAGGATTACGTAGAATTAATATGTGTAAAATCTTTAGATCAGCCTCTAGATAAAAATAGCTAACTTTGTATAGCACTTACTATGGATCTAAGGCATTATAGTAAACATTAAAAGCTATATATTAACTGAAATTATCCCCATAATAATCTTACAAGTACTGTTACTTTACCCACTCTACAAATGAAGTTACAGAGGCGTAGAGAAGTTTAGATAATTTGGCCAAGATCACATAGCTAGTAAGTAGTTCTGGGACTTGAACTTGGACAGTATAGATCCATATTCGATGCTCTTGTGTAGTATTTCTTATAGGAGGTGCTCAGTAAAGGCCAGCTGCTATTATTGTTATTGTATATTATTGTCACTTACTATTAAGGCAATAATATATGCTTATTCAGTGAGTGAAATAACATTTATTTAATGCTTACCTGGGCAGGGCACTCAGGATGCAAAAATGTAGGAAACATTCTCAAAGTAGGAAATGTTCTCAGAGAATTTATGGGTTACTTCAGCATAAAGGATATACATAAAAGTTAATATATTAATGTAATGTATACCTCTTAGGCTGACTAGATAGAGAATGTCAGTAGAAGGGCTCCTGTTGTCTGCCATAGAAGCAATGCCCCTTGCTTGATGGCTTTGATTTAAAAAAAAAAAAAAAAAAAAAAAAAAAAAGGTTCTCTAGGTTGGGGGTGTAATTCTAGTGTGGCAGGAGGCTTTTCTAGTTGGTACCGATGCTAGGGCCCTAGAACAGAGGATTTTCCCCCTACAACTGTTCCTACTTCTGTCTGAGACTTCCCCTTCCTTCCAGAGAGGATTTTGATTTGATTCAGTGTCAAATCTTGAATTGGAGGAACTTAGAGGCGGAAAGAGTTGACTTTATGATTTCTTTCCTAATTTAATGAATATTCAGAGTCATAAGTGAGTGTGAATAAGATAACATGTCCATTACAAATGGCACCAGTGCCCCTGAGTGGGATAAGCATTCTTGTGCCTTTTTTGTCATTTTTCAGTTAGACTTAAAAAAGAAAGGAAGAAAGAAAAGCAATGTCCTTTTTTTCAAGGCCAGTTGGTTACTGTTTTGTTTGGAGGTTTCCTTTAAGATTTTTTTTACAAGTCATATTTTGTGGTTTATAGTCACGTTTAGCTTTATTCTCTAGAATAAAACAAGGTGTAGTTACAAATCTGAACTAGTTTAATGACAGGTCACAAGGCAGTAAACCTCTTGGTTCTATTCACGGGCCTTCAGACAATGCTATAAAGCTGTGATTCCCAGGAACACTTCTTGGGAAGCTGGAGTTCATAGATCAGGGGATTAATAACTAATCCTCAAACGGATGTCCATGGAAAGCGTACCTAGCCAGCTCTCTTTTCCAGCAGCAGACTGAACATTCAAGGCAGACTTTGTAAGCAGTGGCAAACCACAGTCTGTCTGTGAGACAGTAGTCAATAGATTTTTATGTAAATATCAACTACTTTCTTCAATGGGGTGTTTAAGGCTGAAAGCCTGCCAGAGTACTGTGTGTATTAGGGTCCCTGGCCCTTGTCAGGAGTGTGGGTTTTGACTGGTGTTCTGGTCCAAGGTTTTCTTTCCAAGCCTAGGCAATTGCTGGCTTTCTGCCATCACGGCCTGGAAGGCTGATACGCTGGCTCTTGAGTAGCCGCTATGAGCAATGCCCGGAGTAGGAAGAATAGCGACAATACCCATCTGTTGGGGCTCCTGGTTTGCCTTGCTGACTTCCCTCAGCTGGTTGGGGCAGCTTTGAAATTGATGGTAATTCTGTTTTTCTTCACTTCTCAGGAAAGACCAGAACTTGTTGTCTCCAGTGAACTGCTGGTATTTGCTTCTGAACCAAGTGAGACGAGAAAGCAAAGACCATGCCACTTTGAGTGACATCTATCTGAACAACGTGATTATGCGATTCATGCAGATAAGTGAGGATTCCACCAGGATGTTTAAAAAGGTACATTCCATCACTCCTGCGTAATGTGCTTTCTCGTGAGCGCGACTGAGAAGGAGTCTAGTGTCTTCATTACTTCATGGTACTCTGTTAAGTTTTAGCTACAAAAATAAAAGAAAGAATATTTTAAAGACACAGAACCAAAAGTTTAACCTGAGCAGGCCTGCTTGTCAAGTTGTAAATCACTGAATCTGTGACCTGAACGATGTGAGCAAAATTTTGAAATGAGATGTACGTGTAGACTGTACCTCTGTCCTTAGGAACGCATTGCCTGCAGTTAGGAAAAAATAGACCAGAAAGGACAAGCCTTCAATTCTGTGTTTTGGGCTCACACATGATCAGACACTTGTGAAGAACAAGATAACCAGATGTGCTGCTCTCTTGGAAAAATGTTACTGTGATTTTTTTTTTTTTTTCTTGCTCTCACCAGACTAGCAGCCGAGGCTGTGAGAGGGTGACAATGAAGAAAATTCCACTGGGCACAAAAAATTCAGTCTCTTACATGCCAGAGAGCTTCCTCCTTCCCAAATCCATTTTAAAAATAGGAGCTGGGCTTTTAAACCTTCTTATCGTTGTTACTACTCTCAGCCAGCTCTCGGTAATTTTATTTTCGTTGAGAACAATAACAAAATTGGACCATATCCTGTGTAGAGAACGCAGCTACTCTCCCAATGAGAGTAGATTTTAGTGTTTATATTTATAGGACATCAGTTCTCCCCATCTCTCCTCAGCTTTGTGCTAGTGGTATTTGCTGCCTATACCAATATCTGTACTCTATTTGGCAAGCATTAGTTTCAGAAAGTGGGGGAAAAGAACCCCCTTGTTGATTAATGACATATTTATGTTTCAAAGGGACCCTTGAAAACAAAGATGTAGTGTTAGGCAGGCCAGCTGGAAAACCTCTTAGCCATGTTTGATGTATCCACATTAGGTTCTATTTCTGACCTAGAAATGGAATTTAGTGGACCCTGGGTCCTCTTCTGCTCTGTGAAATAGGGGGAAGAAAATGTTTCAAACAAAGGAGGATCTTAAAAAAAATCTTGGAAGAACATATTAAGAAGAGAACAGGGAGAGAAATACCCAATGTGTCTTAAAAAAAAAAAAAAATAGAGATCTGAAAAATAGTTTAGATGGAGCCATGAAAGTAAAATAATTTTCTCAGATGTCAGCCGTTTCAGCCGAGGCCTCATTTAGTTCACTGGCTTGTTTTTGTTTTGGTTTGTTTTGGTTTGGTTTTTTTGAGCATCTTCTCTGGGGAGGAGATGGTGTTAGGTCTTGGAAAGGCTGCATAGAGGAAGAAAAAACAGTCCTCCTGCTCAAGAAGGTCCCATTCTATCCAGATTTAGATGGTGCTGTATGATGTTTCCAGTGACAGGAAGGCTGGCAACCATTCAGCTAGGGTGTCTGGGGCCAGCACCCCAGCTGAATTCATTTATCTGTCTATTTGACAAAATATCTTTAAAAGGCCTAAGGAAGCAGAGTTAAAAGACACATCCCTGCCTGCGTGGAACTCATTACAGTAATTAACAGTCACCCCGCTAGAGGGACGCACAACCTGCTGTGAGAGCTTGAAGCTGGAGATCTTCACCTTACTGGGGGGGTCAGGAAATTCTCCACAGAGGAGGGAGTACTTGGAGTGAGACCTGTTGGGGAAGGAGGTGTCCATCGAGCAGGCAAAGACAGCTGTCCCACGGAAAGCAGTCACGTGACATGTTCAGGGAAAGGAAAGAGTTCGATGTCACTGGGCTGGGTTGTAGGTAACTGTTAACTGTCGTTACTATTACAGGTATCCAGTGCTGCCTTTCTCAACCAAATGTAGCACACTACCCACCCCACCTTTCCATGCATATTATTACTAGAGAAAGAAAGTACAAGAGGCAGAGAGCAAAAGGGAGAGATTGGAACTTACTGAGAAGCCAGATCAGCCCCCTGGGACACATTTGTCAGCTAAAGGAACAGGAAGCTTAAACCCTACCTATCAAGTCCAGAGAACTTTAGGTCCCTTTAGATTAGAAAGCAAGACTAGTCTTTTCTGCCCCCTCCCCCACCTGTTTTTTCTTTTTTGATTATCAAACCTTTCTCTTCGGTCCAGCTCTTCTTCCATTATTGTGGTGCCAGAAGCATATTTTCTATCAGAATGGAAAGAAATCATCAGAGCCAGCCTGAAGTGACCTTTAGAACTATTATGGCGTCCTTAGTGAGCACAATGCTTGTCTTTCTTGGGAGAAGATTTTGAGACTTCTTCATTTTTCAAAAATACCCCCAAGTCTGTATGGGGATCCCGAGAGATACCGGGTGCCTGACAGGTTCAGCCTCTTACAAAGCTGTATTGTATTCAGTTTAGCCAGTGGTAGAAAATCCTTGTACCCAGACTGTTCTGTCAAATAGAGCTGGGAGCAGGTAATTCTAGGGATGTTTTTGTGCCCAAGTGAACATAATAATCAGGAAGACACTTATAAGAATATCTAATTCCGTACATGGGTATAGGCAACAACTTTAAAACTTAAATTTTAGTCACATCAGAACCAGTAATAGTTTTCTACAGGTAGAAGAAGTGAAGCTTTTTTAAAACAACAGTACCAAATTATTCAAATATTGATTATTTAGATTTAGGCCTTAGAACTATAAATGAATCCTGTTGGTGAGAATAACAGTGATTCATCTTTTAGGCTCTGAAATCTGGTATTTTGGGTATGAGTCTTGGCTTTGTCACGGTCGGTAGCTGTGTGGACTTGGGAATAATTGTAAACCTTTTAGGCCTCACTTTCTGCATCTGTAAAGTCAATATGTAACATTTTATTTTAGATAATTGTATGGAGGATTCGTGAGTCATCCATGAAAAGCCACTTAGCCCAGTTGTCTGGACTTAAGAAGTCCTAGGTAATTTTTAGCTATTATCTTTATTATTGTCTGTATTGTAAACACTTACTCTGTACCGTTGTACTAAATGTTTCCTCAAGCCAGTATACTAAGTATGTCCTTATTTAAGGAGAGTATATGGCACAACTGTGATAAACACATCCAAACCATTGCATTGGCATATCACTTATTATGAAGTTCTAAACCGTATTTGTAAGCACACTCCGGGGAAACGTCTACCCAGTGTCCTTGCTTGTAGTCAAATTAAAATTTTGGTTCTCACATTTCAACGGTTAGTGGGAAATCAGGGAATAACCCAAGGAATACCTGTGTCAGCCAACTCCTCCCTCCCCCGTGCCTCTGAGATCCCTCACAGCTATTTCACATGGAAAGTCATAACTTTGAGGCTACACTGATTTCTTCATTCATTTATTCAACAATAAAAGTTACTCAATTCCAGACCCTCTGTTAGATATGGACAGGGTAGGGCTCTGCTTTTACTCTGTGAGCTTCTGCTTCACCTAGGTCAGGAATTGGAGCCTCCTCGTACACATGGGTTTGTTTCATTATCAGCCCTTATTTCTTTCCCAAAGAACAAGAGGTGGTCAGGTATTTCTTGCCCCATTCTGGAGCTCTGCCTCCCGAAGTGATTGAGACCTTGCCTTCTTCTTGCCATTATTCGTGCCGAAAGAGAGTGTCCTGCATCGGGCTTCAGGCTGCAGCCAGAAAATGTGCAGTTCATATGCTACACATAAAAATGTAATTAACGTCAGCAGTCATAATTTCAGGAAACAACAAAGCCAGCTTGCAGCAATCACTTTATTTAAGTACCTTATCACATGATCTAATTTCCCAATTTTAAGAATGTTAATAGAAGTGTGTCGTTTAGAGGGAGCACAGCAAAATGGTAGCAGTTACATAATGCTGAATTATCTTTGTGTGTTTTAAATTATCTTCAAGGCTATCATTTCCCCATGGATTATTTTCAGATTATTAATGTTTTTATCCTCCCTTGCTTTGCATAAATATGCATTCAGGTTTGTTTATTTCTTCACCAATAAATGACATTCGTACACTACCACTTAGGGAACTTTGTGCACCGAGCATGGTGCTCGGTGTTTTTCACACATTAGCTCATGCATCCTTGCAGCTGCCCAGTTAACAGGTATTATAATCCACATTTCAGGGAGGAGGAAATAAAACACTCAGAGATATAAATTGCACAGCCAGGCTAGCGGAGACGTATTTTGTCTTTGCCTGTATGTCTTAGCTCATAGTTACAATGAGTCTGTTGGTGTTCTTCCGTGGTAACTGGAGATGTTACTCGTTGCATAGGTCAGACACTTCTTAGAATGGGACATTGTGGTCTTGGCTCTCTCCATTTCTTCTGAAAATCCTGAAGAATGACAATTCTGGATGAGGCAGCAAAATCTGTCAGTCATCCAGCTATAGGTGGGGATTCAAAGCAGCAGAGACTAGTTGGAGGCCACTGAGAATTACTCCACTTTGGCATAAATGCCAGAGGTTATCAGATTCAGACTGGGAATTATCCCAGTTTTGATATTATTGATTGTGTGGCCCAATCTGAAAGGAATCAGAAAAATTTCACATTCTTAGTGAAATTTGGAATCATTTTTGTTTGTGATTAAGGCCAGTCATACTCTACTTACATACCCCAGCATGAAAAGAGAGAAAACAAAATCATTTCTTAGGAGAAATACATGTGTTTTCATTTAGACCATTGAAAACATTCAGAGGCTTTAATGTAAATTAAGAAAAGATACTAGTCTACTACAGATCTCTAACGCTCTAACCTTGTTTTAAAAAATCTGAAAACAACCAATCTGTGGAAGAGAAAGAATCTATTTCTTTTTGAATATAAAAATACATATTCATTGTAAAAATTCAGAAAACATTAAAAAACAGAACTAATTCTCCATGTGAACACCACCTGTGGTTAGTATCTTGGGCTGTATCTTTTCAGTATTTGTATGTATAAACATATTTATGTAATATACAACCATACATAAATGTTATTTTACAAAATTGAGATTTTGTTGCATGTAGCTTGTGAACCTGCCCTTTTCATGTAAAATTTGTTAGCATTTCCCATGTGTGGAAATAATCTTTTAAAACAGGATACTTCGTGCCCACATCGTGTTTTCACCATCTGCATGGACATGTTCTTTTCCTGTTGTTGGACATTTAAAGCTTTCACGCATCTATTTTTTCCTTATGCTATATTCCTTGAAGTAGAATGATTAGGTCAGAGGGTGGTATTAGAATGTCATGCTTTGGGTGAAATTTTTATCTTTTGCCTTTCTGGAGTAAAGATGGTCATGGTTGTGATTTACCAATGAGTAATTCATTTTCTGAAAAATAAATTTCCTATTTTATTAACAGAGAGCCACCACATGTAATTTAGTATGCTGATGCAATAGTAGTAAATAATATAACAAGAGGAACTTTTTCCAGAGCCTTTCAGTGCAGTGTAGCAGAAGAATTAAATGGTATGCTGGTGGCATCAGGGGACAGTTTAATTATTGATGGGACCTGGATAAATAAGTAGAATAGTTCAAGCTAACACTACTATCTGGTTCTCTTGAGTTTTACTGACCCTATGGCTAGCTGATTTTTCTGGAAATAAGTCAACATTAAACCCTTTTCAATGATGCGATTTTCTGAAATATTTTAGAAAATGCTTTGGATTTGTATTTATAAGTTGCTGATCAGTGTGGCTAGCGCTGAATAAATAGCGGTTGTCGGTACTGCTGTTACTGATGTTTTGCCTTAATTACTTGGTGACAAAAGGACATGTGTCCTGGCTGTAAACTTAGCAGGTGAGTTACTAGATAAGAGTATTCACCGTCAGTTCAGAAGCCGAGGACACTAACCAAGTGTAGATGTGTGTCTCCTTGGAAAATGATGTAATTAGAAACCTGATGGGAGCTAAATTGGGACATTTTGTCATGCAGCATGGTGCGGTGGTACTGACACTCTCATGTTAGCGTTTGAACCCATCATTACATTCAAAACAGTTGTTGACAACACTTGAAACGTTTTCGTGGTTAAAAAAACTGGGTGACTCGGTTGAGCACGCAGCTCTGGATCTCAGGATTGTGAGTTCGAGCTCCACATAGGATGTAGAGATTACTTCAAACTTTAAAAAAAAAAAACAACTTAAATGGAAGTGTGTGAACCAAAATTATTTTAAATGAACATCTCGGGGCCCCTGGGTGGCTCAGTTAAGCGGCCGACTTCGGCTCAGGTCATGATCTCGCGGTCCGTGAGTTCGAGCCCCGCATCGGGCTCTGTGCTGACGGCTCAGAGCCTGGAGCCTGTTTCAGATTCTGTGTCTCCCTCTCTTGGACCCTCCCCCGTTCATGCTCTGTCTCTCTCTGTCTCAAAAATAAATAAATGTTAAAAAAAAATTTAAATGAACATCTCTAAGTTACTTTTTTTCCCTTCTGTTTGCTTATCTGTGATTTCTGATTTTTGTACGATGAACATATTTTGTAAGACACAGAAGAAAAGAATTATTTATTATAAACTAAAACCTTAAAGAAACTTGGCCCAGAGTATACCAGTGTCCATAGTAAAAAAAAAAAAAAGGGGGGGGGACTACAAACAGTAACTAATTCTGCTCCAAATGCTGTTTGTTAATGGAGAATTGGCCTGTGCTCCAGGTGCACTTGAAAACTGTGCTTTGAACATAAAAAATTCAGATGGTTAAGATGAAAAGACATGAACTCAGGGAATTTCTGAGCAAGATAGCAGCTTGCACATGGGCTCTAAGTGTCTTACCTGCCAAGTTATCTTTGAAATGACTAATCAAATATATAAAGAGGAAAAACTGGAACAATCCTTTTAACTTCAGGCAGATCTCATTACTCCTTTCCTCACTCTCTCATCTCCCATGTTACTCTGAGTTAAAGTCTGCACCCCCACCCCTTTTCTCTTGCTATATTTTTCTCTGTAGCACTTCTCTCTTTCTGACACATTCTATATTTACTTAATATGTATTCATTTTGTTTCCCCTCAGTTAAAATTAAAAAAAATCTTTTTAATGTTTATTAATTTTTGAGACAGAGTGTGAGTGGGGGAGAGGCAGGGAGGGGGGCGCAGAGGAAAACAAGAATCTGAAGCAGGCTCCAGGCTCTAAGCTGTCGGCACAGAGCCCGTTGCAGGACTTGAACTCACGACCTGAATCAAAGTTGGGCGCTTAACCAACCGAGCCACCCAGGCACCCCTCCCCTCAATTTAAATGTAAGTTCCTGAGGGAAGTGTCCTTGTATCATTCATTGAAATACTAATACATACTAGATGCTCAGTTAATATTTATTGAGTGAGTAGATAATGAATATTTACATTTATGTTAGAAACCAGAGGTGAATGTCACCTGCATAACAGAAATTTCAAGACATTTCAAAAAGATCCAGTATTGACAGCTGGATTTAAGTAGCACTATTATGTGCAATCTACTTCCCAGGAGTGAGAACTCAGAGGAAAATCAGTCATGGGAAGTTTGTGGCAGAGTGGAATAAGTAAAGTACCAGCTTTCTGGTTAGATGACTGAAAAGGGTTTCCCAAAGAACCAAAAAGGACCGGAGAGATTATAGATGGGTGAAGATTAAAAAAAAACTCATAAAGTTTTCTCTTTTTGTTTTTAAGATTTTATTTTTAAATAATCTCTACACCGAACATGGGGCTCGAACTCACAACCCCACTGTCAAGAGGTCCCATGCTTCACCAACTGGGTCAGCCAGGTGCCCCCTATAAAGTTCTTTATGAACTCCTCAGTTCATCTCTGAGCTGAATAGGCTTGAGTCTGATTTTGAGGAGTATACCTACCAAAGATTTTGAAAACTGAGCTAAGGGATAGACCACTGCCTGGATTCCAGACTGAACTTTGGATGATGCATGTACAGGACAGATCCAAATAGTGTTACAAAGATGTTTGAAAAAGACCTGATGTTGAAACCACAACCGTGAAGGCTGGTCAGAATTTGCATCCTGAATTGAACCAGGTTGATGTCTTGATAAAACAACAATATCAATATTTTGCATGTGGTTTAAACAAGACTCCAAATCTCATAATATCATATTCAAAATACCCAGAATACAATCCAAAATTACTCAGCATATAAAGAACCATGAAAACTTCAATTCACATGGGAAAAGACCATCAACAGATGATTCTGAATTGATGCAAATGTTGGAATTACCTACCAAACATTTTTAAAGCAACCATGATAAAAATGTGCCAAGAAGTACGAACAAACACTCTTGAAGTGAAGGGAAAGATAGGAAGTAACCAAAATAAAAAAACTCACTAAATGGGTTCAATAGCAGAATGGAAATAACATAGGGAAAAGTCAGATTAATTTCTGTTAATCTTGAAGACTGATTTATAGAAGTTGTCCAATCTGAACAACAAAGAAAAATTTGAAATAGAAAATGATCATTGCCTCATGGACCTTTGGGACAATACCAAAAGTCTGACAGCTGTATCAGTAGACAGCACAGTCCCTGAAGGAGAGGAGAAAAGAGTTTGTGCAGAGAAAATATTTGAAAAAACAATTGCAAGAAAACTTCCCAAACATGGCAAATGAGATAAACCTACATATTCAAGAAGCTTAGCAAAATCCAAACTGGATGAATCTTTTGTTTGTTTGTTTGGTTGGTTTTGGAGGACGGGGAGAGAGGGAGGGGCAGAGAGAGGGAGGCACAGAATCCAAAGCAGGCTCCAGGCCCTGAGCTGTCAGCACAGAGCCCAACGGGGTGCTTGAACCCACAAGCCGTGAGATCATGACCTGAGCCGAAGTCGGACACTTAAACAACTGAGCCCCGCAAGTGCCCCAAAACTGGATGATGAATCTTTAGAAGTCAATACACAGATGCATCATAATCAGATTGAAAACTAGCAAGATTATAGGAAGCAGCCAGGGAAAAAAATGATACCTTACTTATTAGAGAACAAGAATTGGATGATTGGATTTCTTTCTGCATTAAATGCCAGTAGCCCCTTACCAGTTGTGACAACCAAAAATGTATTCGGATATTAACAGATGTCCCTGGTCAGAGAGAATTGGCCCAAGTTGAGAACACTTGATTCTTACTGAGTCCTCCATTCTCCCAAACACTTTTTTTGTTGTTGTTTAAAGAAATGTGTAATTTGATTTTTCAATTACAGGGCTTACAAAACTCTTAATTAAATTAACATGGAGTAAGTCAAAAGACACCCAGCCTCTCACCTCCCATAAAGAAGGATAAAAAATACCATTCAGTACCAGGTTTGTTTAGGTTCATTTATTTATAAAAGATGAGCACTTATTAAAACCCATCTTCAAAGAGCTGTAGACACTGAATCTGTACCATTCTCCTCATCCAAGGAGGAAATTGCAGCCTTAAGAAAAGAACTGATGAGGAGAGAACATTCCTACCATATGTCGAGGTGTCTGCAGTTGAGATCAACGAAGTCTAAAGCAACCTGAAAACCGTATTCTGGTTGCTAGCCAAGCCTTCTTACCATTTGAAGACTGTATTTAATTTCACATGGTAGGATTCTAAAAGATTTCTAGCAGCTGCAAGAAATGCCATATTGGGGGGTATTGCACATAGAATAAATATTTGAATTAAGAAACACTTGTGATACCTTGAATTATAGCAACCCAAAAATACGCACTTGCAAACAGATACTGACTGTGGCTGTCAGATCGATTTCAGTGCTTTTAAAATCTGAATCAAAGGGAGTGCCTGGGTGGCTCAGTCAGTTAAGCAGCCTACTTCAACTCAGGTCATGATCCCATGGTTCATGAGTTCAAGCCCCGTGTCGGGCTCTGTGCTGACAGCTCAAAGCCTGGAGCCTGCTTCAGATTCTGTGTCTCCCTCTTTCTCTGCCCCTCCCCTGCTTGTGCTCTCTCTCTCTGTCCCTCTCTCCGTCTCTCCCTCTCCCTCGCGCGCGCGCTCTCAAAAATAAACACTATAAAATATTTAAAATCTGAAAGGAAAAAATTATTAGAAAAGTAGTTAGAGACAAGCAGGTATTTTACCAACTTAAATACATTGTCAGATGAACCTTAGAAAGTTATGAAAATAATAAATTTTGACACTGAATATATGAACTATTTACATTGAAAAAAACAGTAATGTTTAATAATTGATAGTAAATAAATACGTGCGCCATTTTACTTTTTAAACTTTGATAGTTTTAAGTGAACAAGAATCCTATTTGGCTTAGTGCACTGGCTTGAATAAACATGCCCACAAAAATTTCATCTCTTTAGCTCTTAAGATGGAGATTGCAGGGGTCTAATAAAATAATATTTTATTATTTGGCAAGGTCTTATAATTCCACTGAAAATAATCATAACAAATCCATTGTAACTTTCACTTTTCTTTCTCTTCATTTTTTTCTGAAACTTTACTGAAATCAGCTTCCTTTTCAAAACAAAGTGGACATTCTGTTTTTCATTCAACAAACATGTATTATCATTATGTGACAGGCACAAGGGTGCATTCTGAGATTACAAAAGGGAGTAAGGCCCAAATCCTCAGTACCCCAAAGGAGCTTATAACCTAATAAGAAAAGGAAGTGTAGAGATAAAAATTACGTTACAAACCAGTATCTGCTCTTACAGAGAAAGGACCTAAAACTGCCATAGCACAGGGGGGATTGTAAGACATACTGCCTAGGAAAATGGGAGCGCCTGGGTGGCTCAGTTGGTTGAGCATCCAACTTCGGCTCAGGTCATGATCTCCTAGTCCATGAGTTCGAGCCCCACGTCGGGCTCTGTGCTGACAGCTCAGAGCCTGGAGCCTGCTTTAGATTCTGTGTCTCCCTCTCTTTCTGCCCCTCGCCCACTCACGCTCTGTCTCTGTCAAAAATAAATAAACATTAAAAACAGATTTAAAAGAAAATGGAGAAAGGCTCCACAGAGTCTTTGAAGTGGCATTTGATCATTGTCTTAAACTTGGGTTTTACAGAAGAATTAGGGGAAGTGTATTCTTTTATACAGAGAGAACAGTAAAGGACAAGGTCCTGGGATTCTGATCAAGCCTAGCACGTATCTAGGAAATGGCTGTAGGGGAAGATGATGGTAGGTGGGACTCCTGGTGGCCCTGTCTACCTGACTCCTAACAGCAGTGAGCTGTGAAGATAGGTTAGGGCCTCCTTTTTTGCCTCGACCTAAAACTCCCATCAGTTATACAGCTGGCCAAGCTCAGGAATGTAGCCTGTAGGATGGTGAAGCATACATAATGGGGTAACAGCTGGCTGAGATTTAGAAAGGCATATTTGGTGGGGGTGCAGGGGGTGGAAGTGCAAGAATTTTCTGTTTGAGGAATTGGTAGGTGGTCATTTAAGCAACTAAAGAAGCCAAGAGAGCTTTTTTTTTTTTTTTTTTTAATTTTTTTAACGTTTATTTATTTTTGAGACAGAGAGAGACAGAGCACGAACAGGGGAGGGGCAGAGAGAGAGGGAGACACAGAATCTGAAACACGCTCCAGGCTCTGAGCAGTCAGCACAGAGCCCGACGCGGGGCTCG
The DNA here is from genome assembly GCF_023721935.1 of Panthera uncia. NCBI lineage: Eukaryota > Metazoa > Chordata > Mammalia > Carnivora > Felidae > Panthera > Panthera uncia. Next base: position 87,035,192 of record NC_064809.1, read on the forward strand.
AACTCACGGACCGCGAGATCATGACCTGAGCCGAAGTCGGACACTTAACCGACCGAGCCACCCAGGCGCCCCTCAAGAGAGCTTTTTAATCAGGGATATGACATAATCAGCTTTGTTTGTTGAAAGCACTACGAAGAGTCAATTGAAATGAGAACAAACTGGTCTTAAGGAAACTAGTGACAAAGCTATTGCATTAGTAATCTGGCTGGTAATTTTTTCTGTTTCGTGAATTATGACCAGAGAGTAGTTCCATGTTTCTACTGTCTTCATAAAGCTTGCATTTATATAGATTGAGAATTAACTAAATGCTTTGTGGTGGTGGTGGTTTTACAAAAGATCTGTCCTAGTCAGATTTTCTTAAGGCTTCTACTCTTTTAACTGATGCCTCTTTACCCTGTTGGAAAAGAAAAAGAATCTAACAATGATTCCAGGATTCCTGGGCTTATTGTAACCACGTAGACATGGGTTTGGACTGTCTCCACAGAACGGGGTGGTTGCAAGTCACTGGGAGGTGTGTGTTACTTCTTGATAATCCTTTCAATATTTTAGCCTCCACTCCTTGAAATATAAAGAAAGAATCTCTATGGTACTTCTAGCTGCAAGGCAACGATGGGGGCGTGGCAAGGAGAATGTGCTCTCATATCCTTAAACTGTGTCATGTAAGGAATAAAGACACTGGGGATACTTAGTACAAAGAAAGTCAGCTTTTGCTAGGAGAGAGTAGCTGTCTTCACGTATTTGAAGACCTGTTGTATAGAAGATGGTTTGCATTGTCTAGCTCTCTAAGTCTACAGGAGTTAAGACCAATTGATAGAACGTAGGTGGAGACAGGTTCCTTAATCTAAGGAGGACTATCTAGCAGTTACTACAGTCTGAAGTCAGCAAGGGGGAGCTTACAGTTAAGAGTTTTGCTTTGTTGTGGCTTTGGAATGGACTTTATCCTTCCTGCTGTAGTACCTCAAACAAAATTGAAGTATTCTAGAAAGTCTTGAAATATGTTGAAGGGACCATCTGAGACATACTGAGTTGAAAGTCAGTATGAATACACTGTCGCATCAGCATTTCAAAAAATGGAGGATGACCTCATGAAATGAAACAAGGAATGACCTTGAGCTGATAATAGCATCATGACAGAGCCTATATTCATGGAGTTCTTAGTATGTGCCGGATACTCTGTTACGCACCTAACAATTTAATCCTTGTAAGAACCCTAAGGAGTACACAGTTGACCCTTGAACAATGTGAGGGTTGGGGTGCCAACCTCCTGCACAGTTGCAAATCTGCTTATACCTTCTGACTCCCCTAAAACTTAACTACTAACAGGGGCACCTGGCTCTGACTCTTGATTTTGGCTCAGGTCATGATCTCACAGTTTGTGAGTTCAAGCCCCGCATGGGGCTCTGCGGTGATGCTGTGGAGCCTGCTTTGGGATTCTCTGGCTCTGTCTCTCTCTCTGCCCCTCCCTGCCCCCCCCCAAATAAAAAATTAAAAAGAAAAAAAAATTAACTATTGTCTACTGTTGACCAGAAGTCTTACTGATAACATAAACAGTCATTAACACATATGTTATATGTATTATATACTGTATTCTTACAATAAAGTGAGCTAGAGAAAAGAAAATATTACTTAAAAAGTCATAAGGGGTGCCTGGGTGGTTCAGTCAGTTGAGCCTCCGACTTTGGCTCAAGTCATGACCTCGTTGTGATTTCGAGCCCCGCATCAGGCTCACTGCTGTCAGCGCAGACCCTGCTTCAGATCCTCCTTCGCCCATTTTATTCTTTCAAAAATAAATATTTTAAGAAATATTTTAAAAAATAAGTCATGTGGAAAAGAAAATGCACTTGCTGTACCATACTTATTTTTAACAAACCCTGCGTGTAGGTGGACCCGGGTAGCTCAAACCCATGTTGTTCAAGAGTCAACTGGATATTGTAATATTCTCCATTGTACAGATGAGCAAACAGTTCAGAGAAGTAAAGGTATTAACAGGGGGGAGAGAGAATCCCAAGAAGGCTTCCGCACTTAGTGCGGAACCTGGCCCACGGCTCAGTCCCACAACCCTGGAATCATGACCTGAGCTGAAATCAAGAAGCGGGCACTCAACCGACTGAGCCACCCAAGCAGCCCTGATTTATGATTTAGGTTAAATTCTTGAAGATTGATTAGTTTATTAAATTTTGAGTTTGCTTCAAGAGCTGTATATAGAGATTTTACTTGGTTTAGATTGTTTGACTAAGCATAAGTCAGATTGGATTGAAATTGTTTATCTGTCTCGCTAAACTGTAAGGCTGTGTTTCTAACCTTGGCACTTAGAAGGCACTCATAAAATCTCATAGAATGAGTGAGTACAAGAATGATTGAACTTTTTATTAGTATCAGAGAATCTCGACCTTTTGCTTACTAATTCAATAGATTACTTATAAATGAGCAAATCTACTTAATTGATTTATTTTTGTAAATAGTCTGGATTTTTCTTACCACAGTGCTATTAAGACTAAGATCATGGGTTCTCTACACAGTGTGGTCTAATTTGTTTCAACACAGAATATGCTCATAACCTGGCCACCTGTGTCATAGACCTAAGCTTTTGGTCACACAGAGAGGCAGTGTGGCTTAGGATCCCTGCACACCACATTTGCCATAGGAGAGAAAGACAGTTGGCTTCAGTGAGAAATTTGTAGACTCAGGTTCATGTACTATAGGATATCTGTTATTATGCTAACAATAAGAAATGTTAATAAAGTTTGAGTTAGTAAATTTTTGTAAAGCAGCATATTGAAAAATGGTCTGGAGGGGCACCTGGGTGGTTTAGTCAGTTGAGCGTCCAGCTTCGGCTCAGGTCATGATCCTGTGGTTCCTGAGTTCAAGCCCCACCCACATCGGGCTCTGTGCTGACAGCTCAGAGCCTGGAGCCTGCTTTTGGATTGTATGTCTCCCTCTCTCTCTGCCCCTCTCCCCGCTCATTCTGTCTCTGTCTCTGTCTCTGTCTCTCTCTCTCTCTCTCTCTCTGTCTCTCTCTCTCTCTCTGTCTCTCTCTCTCTCTGTCTCTCTCCCTGTCCCTGTCTCTCTCTCAAAGATAAACATTTTTAAAAAGAAAAAATGGTCTGGAAGTACGTGTCTTACATTTTAAAAAAGTTAATTATATTACAGTCTGAACCAAAATTTCATAACACATTCTGATTTTCATTGGGTGGGTTTGTTTATATCAGCTACTGAGGACTTATGCCTGAGTGATTATTCATTTAGTGACACTGAAAAGGTATGTCTAATTTGTCACCATTTTGAGTAGAGAAATAACCCTAGCACGAAAAACTGTGTTTCTTGAAGAGTTAAGGAAATGCAAGCTGAAAATGAAAATAGTGGTCACATCTCTTTTATTCCCTGTAGGATTTTAAATTTCAGTCTTGGGTTACTTCACATGTCTGTTCTGGTGCGTTTATACCTGGGAGGTTATAAGTGACTTTGGTATACATGACTTGGCATCTTCCAATTTTTTTTTAATGTTTTTATTGATTTTTGAGAGAACGCAAGCGGGGGAGGGGCAGAGAGAGGGGGGACAGAGGATCCGAAGTGGGCTCTGGGTAGAAAGCAGCAAGCCCTATGTGGGGCCCAGACCCATGAATCATGAGATCATGACCTGAGCCAAAGTTGAACCTCAACCGACTGAGCGTTCCAGGCGCCCCAACTTTGCACCTTTCAAGTTATCAGCATATGGGCTCAACATAGCAATAGCAGGCCTTTTTCACCTGGATGGCAAATGCCACATTTGCCTAGCAATTTATTAGTAAGTATTTTGGGAGATGTTCCAGATACTTCCTTTAAGATTCAGTTTTGTCTTGTTCCACAATGGAAGTTCTTTCTCCTGTACGTCTATGATTCTTATTTTCCCACATTTTCTAATGGCATGGAGTTTTGTCTCAGAGAACACTGATTGATTTTCTCAGGAATGAGGCTAATTCCATGCACTGATACTTAGTTGTGCATTGTCATAAATACAAAACCATGTTGCTTAATGGATAGAAGGGAATGTAGAGAAACACCATAAATGTTATCCAGAAGCTTGGTTCAGGACATTAAGACCATCCCAGCTTTCTGCATTAGGTGTTTCACAGGATGCTGTTGCCTCTGTCTTCAGAGTTTTCGTGACTCAAGAGAATCTATTATTGTAAATACATATGAACATGAGCTTTGGAAACTTAAAAGCACACATACTGTGGAAATATGGGTTGACCCTTTTAACCAAAATTTATATCTAAAACTCACCAAGCGTGAGACACTAAAAACATTTAAAACCTTCTTATTAAATATTTAATCTGGTTTTCCTCTTTCTCTCTTATTCCCACTCTGACTCAGCATAAGGTCAGGATTCTGGTCATCACAATAGATTTACTTTAAAAATGCCTCTGTGTGAGCCCAGAAGCCCTCTGAATTGGTCATTTAATCCAACCACATAGATCACTTGATTGATCGCTCGGTGTATTCACCTGTGATTGTATTAATTATGCTCTTTGTGCTGCCTTTCTCTCTCTCATTTCTGGGAGTTTCCAGGGAGCAAGGCTGCAGGCCTCCAGGAATAGAGATCCTGGCCAGGGACCACACAGTGTAGTGCTGATTACAGTGCTCTGCATAGAAAGCTGTTTGGGCATGTCTGGCTCTTCCATGAGATTTTAAGCTGTGGAGGGCAGAAGTCGTGCTTTATTCACTCAGGTCTGGGCCCATTCAACAAATGCATATCTAGAACCTATGGAGTGCCAGGCACCCAAGCAGGTCCTAGAGCACATAATCTCTGTTCTCAAAGAAACTCTGAGGAGAGAAAGAAATGTGATAGGTGTAATATTAGTTGGGTAGCATCAGCTTACCACTCACCATATGCCACGTTTTGTGTTAAGTATTAATAAGGACCATCGCAATAAAACTCTTAACATAGAGAGTACTTGTGTCTCCATTTTGTCATTGGAAAAACTGAGGTCTCACAAAATTACTTTATTTACGCACAGACTATACCACGTTTGACAATAGGCAGTTTGATTTTAGAGTATGAACTCTTAACCACTAAATTATACTGCCTGGGAGTGGTGAAAAATGTATTCTGAAATAACAGAGAAGGCGGGACATAATTTCTTTCTTTGGGAGACAAGACAAAGTTACAAGAAAGTTTTCAAAGTAGCAGATAGGACTCTACCAGGTACAAAAAGGAAGGAGAGTCCTGGCAGAGGGGCCAGCCTGGGAAAAGTACGGGGATGTGATTGAAAGCAGGACACGTGAGGTGGCAGTTTATGGCCAGGCTGAAGGATGTAGTTTGAAATTTGTGAAAGGCGAAGTAGACTAGTTAGGCAGAGGAGGTTATGAGAAATTGAAGAATTTTGAACTCTATCCTGCAAATACATAGCAAGCCTTTGGAAGGCTTTAATCAGAGAAAGGACATAACTAGATTTTTTTTTTTTTTAATTCTAATGGCATGCAGAAGATTAGATCAGCCAGGATAGATAGGATTGGTGACTTCTCCTTTAGAGAGATGAAATGAATCCTGGATGAACCCCAGATTCTGACTTGAGTGACACTGTTGCCCTGAAAGAACTATAAATTCATCAGAACCTTTTTAGAAAATAATATTCTCATATGTATCAAGAGGCTTAGAAGTGTCAATACTTTTATCCTACTAATTTCATGTCTGGGAATTGATCTTAAGGAAACAATGTAAAATGCAAGCTATGCCCTTAGACCAGCATTTTTGATAATAGTTCAGAGTGCTTAAAGCAGATTGGTGAAATTGAATGACTAAATAAATGATGGAATGATTAGTGAAAAATAGTGGAAATATTGGCAACCATAATAGAAGAATGGTTAATATACATTCACTGGGTAGTTATTATGAATCCAATAATGATGGTTCTGAAAGTATGTAAGTACATGGAGAAGTGTATGGTAATTGGAAAAAAGAGTAGAAAAAGATACGTCATTATTACAGAACGATTACACTGCAGACCTATGTTTAGATAAATAAACTTGAAGGAAATGAAATTATAATGGTGGTAGGTGTGTACCTCTGTTCTCTATTTTTTAATATTCTTCAATATACTCAATTTTTATATGGAAAAAGGTAAACACTTGGGGTTGGCTTGAACTCATGTTTGATGTATCTGAAACATCAAAGTGACAAACAGAAAAGAAATAGCCTTGATATTCTGCTCACAGAGGCACACATCAGAGACATTCTGCACACATCAGAGACATTCAGGTATTCTACACATCAGAGACAGTCAGTAAATGTCAACTGTATTGAAGCTGTAACCATTTTCCATCCCCTTGGGTAAGAACATCAGGGTTTCGTTGTAATGTATGGGAAGTTTTACCATCACTGGAACTTACATAGACTCGTATTAATGGGGGGGGGGGGTGGAGGGTGGGAACCAATTCTTCATGTTCCCAACTTCGTACCTGAAGCAGATGAAGCGACTCCCCTGCCCTGCGCAAAAGTAATTTTAATCCACCAATCTCAAGTAATGTAGAAAATACCTGATTTCAAATGTATATCCTTTTATATAAAGTCATTCTTTCCTCTTGTAAGGGAACACTGATTGCTTTTCTTAATACTAAGGTATCATTTTTCCTAGTAGTTCTTGTTCAAGGATCAAGGGTCTGCTTCATTGTTTTCAAATTTCTAATGAAAAAGAAACCAGAGGCATATTTAACCTATTGAATTTTTATGGGCTTTGAAAATCCAAGTATTTTCTAATTGGAGGGTTTCAGTTCATTAGTCTAACATTGCCACTGCACTAACTGTGTGCCACAGCAGGCGGCTTAAGATGATTTCTTTTGGGGTCCAGGGTAGTATTTTGAAGAAAGGATTGTTATTCACTGTTTGTATAATAATCTGGAGACATGCTTAAAGTTGAAGTGGGGCTAACATGAGGTGATCCAATCACTGTTAACATGCCATAAGCACAAGCACCATGACCCCAGCACTCAAGACAAGGACTTGATGTTGGGTCCAGCCCATGTATCCATGCTTCACTCATTAGTCACATGAACTTGGGCTTCAGAGCACAGTCCAGTTCTTTAACCATCTTTGCTGACTAAAGAAGTCATGGTGGGAAGACAGTAGTTAATTTTGAAGTTATTTACTAGACCGAAAAGATTTGAAACCAACAGGTAGCAACTTTAGTGATGTGTCATGGGTATAGCCAGGGGTTTACCGACCTGAAAGACACTCCCTGCCAACTTTTGAGAAAAATCTAAAATTCCCCATGGGAACCAGGATCCTTAAGGGCCTCTTTCATGATTTGTATATATCTTTTCATGTTACCTTGAGGAAATGTCCATTTGCCAGTGGATGTTTTATTTTGGGGGAAGGGGTGGTACCTAGCACACATTACATTTTTTTAAGTTTATTTAATTATTTTGAGAGAGACAGGACATGAGTGGGTGAGGGGCAGAAAGAGAGAGAGAATCCCAAGTAGCCTCTGCGCTGTCAGCACAGAGCCCGACACGGGGCTCAGACTCACAAACTGCAAGATCATGACCTGAGCTGAAGTCAAGAGTCAGATACTTAATCACTTGAGCCACCCAGACACCCCATTAGCAGATGTTTTGTTAATTCATCGTGTGTTACTAGTGGTAGGACTTCCATGAAAATGGAATACGGAAAGGTAAGGTTACTTAACGTACATATGGGGAAGGGAGTATGGCTGGAGCACAATGCTTGGGACCCTTTCAAATGAGATGCCATTTGGAGGGATCTAATAACCACGGCAGAGGGACATCAAAATCAAATCAACCAGTGTCTGCCCAGCTCTTTCTACATGAAAGTCAATGCAGCAAGTCTCCTTAGAGACCAAAAGAAGGAGAAATATGACGTGGCCTTTACGCTTAAGGAAGTTGCCATTACAAATAGTGTCTGGGAAAGAAATAATTGTAATATTTAAGGAGAGTTTACTGTGTGTTAGATATCGTTCTTAATGCAATGTGCGTGTCATCTGATTAATGCTCTCATCAACCCTATGAGATAGGTGCAATGACTATATTCATTTTACAGATCTGGAAACTGAGGCTCAAGGGAATCCAAAGTCTTTGAAACTTAAGACCCAGGCGTTCTGACTCCAGAGCCCTTGCTTTTAAGTGTTATGCAATACTACCTCTCAGACAAATTTTTTATATTTCAGGGCCTCTGGGAAAAGGTGAAAGAGAAACCTAAGAGTATGCTTGGGAGAGCACATTTTGTGATGCCAGATTTCTTCTACCTCACTACCTGAAATCTTGTAAAATGTGAAATACACAAAGAATCTTCTTGCTTGTTCTAAGATACATGACCTAGGATAGCTTGGGAGGACTCCTATCACCCCAAATTTCAGTCTTTAATCTGATTCTAAATATTCTTGTTCGGGGCCAATCAGACCAAAGGGACTTTCTGTTGTTATTGTCCTGAGCCTTTGCCAAGAAATACTTTATTTTTGGACCTCCTACCTGAAATGTGGTCAGCTGAGCAGAGTCTGTTGGTGGCCTTTGATCCCATTAGAGGGTTCTGAATCAGTGACCCAGATCCTTGAGTGAAATTTGATATTAAAATAATACCAAACTGAAGTCCTAGGAGATTCCAGTGTAATGTATACAAGTCAGAATAACCAAGACTTGGGGAAAATAAAATGAGTTTCAGGTGGCTTCATTTGCTCACTTGTGGCTTGCCTTTCACTCTTGAGTGACTCTTAACCCACCTCTTCACATATCAGGGACACAGCAAAACATAAAGTCTCTAACTCCAATTTAAAGATTTTAGAAGCTGGCAGAGCTTGATAAACAGCAGTACTGTATCACGTAAAAAGACCTAGTGACAAAGGCTGCTAATAATGAATTTGCATTTCTCCAAGTTCAGGTACTGCTCTGATGTCATCTTCCCACACTGTTTTATCTTTCGGAGATTTTGCTTCATCACATTTGGCCTTTTTTGAGGGAAGCCTGACCCAGTGACCTTGCATTTGCAGACGGGCTGTATTTCATCTAAGTCCTAATATTTCCTTACAAGTGGCCTGTGGGCCTTTCCTTTCCATCCTCTCCCCAGTGGCCAACCTTCAGCAGATGTGGTAACTAATTCAGCTCTTACTCAGACGCAGTATTTCAGCTTCTTTACAGATTCATTTAGCAAGTGTTCATTGGAAGCTTCCCATGTGCCCCAGCAGGACCTGGTCTAGTGGGGGAGGGAATGTCACCTTAAATACCAAACCGTTGGTGCCTCCTCTGCCTCCCCCTAGTCCTAGCCTGGTTGCCAAGCACCGTGCAGGACAACAGAGTCACAGAGCTGATAAAGATGTGGCCCTTACCCCTGATGCTGGCAGTCCAGTGGGAGACACATAAATGATCCAGTGGGTGTGGTCGTTCTTGATTCAAACTGTAGGTTAAGCCACACTACGTTTTTTTCCATTCTCTGTAGCAGACTACATAATGAACTCAAAACAGGATGAAAAGTAATTTGGATACATGAATGCCTTTAAAATAGCTTGTAGATTTTGCTAGGGAAAAAAAAGATTCAAAAACTCCTATATCAAACTCTTAGAATTAGCCTAGGGAAGACTATTTTAAATGCTGGTTATTTACCAATTGAGTGGAAAAGGAGAACTCTTTTTCATTGTCATGAAAATAATAAGTGCAGATGAGCACAGGGTGATGTATGGAAGTGTTGAATCATTCACTGAATTGTACACCTGAAACTAATATTATACTGCATGTTAACTAACTAGAATTCAAATAAAAACCTAAAAAATGCAGGAGCAAAGGTATATGGACTGTAAGTGGCCTTACCATTGCACTGCTTTGAAAATGCTTTCTTTTATTTTTTTTTTAATTTTTTAATATTTATTTTTGAGAGAGAGAGAGCATGAGCAGGGGAGGGGCAGAGAGAGAAGGAGATAGAGAATCCAAAGCTGGCTCCAGGCTCTGAGTTGTCCACAGAACCTGATGCAGGGCTTGAACCCACCAACTGACAGACATGACTTGACACAGTCGGACACTCAACCAACTGAGCCACTTAGGCACCCCCTGAAAATGCTTTCTTAACGCTAAAATTGTAGTTAGTCACATAGTTCCCTTGGAAAGGGAGAGTTAATTTCTGTTTTGATTTCTAACTTAGCTTTTTGGGACTCACACTGCAAGATTTCTCTGTGACATCTCTGTCAGGATGCTGGAACTCATCTTTTTTAGTGATGTTAGTTTTGCAACTCAACTTCTGAGCAAGCACGATGCTTCACCCGGCTTACTTTTTCCTCTCTCTTCTTGATAAAGTCTGATTCAGATGGTTTACAAGAGCCATTCAGACTCTCTACTTATTTGCCTCTGTCCAGCCTATGGTGACAATTGGTGCACACATCTAGTACTTAGAAAGGCCATTTAACTAGAATCAAACAGACAATAACAACTGTTAACAAGATGTGGAAGAAGGTGTGCACTGTTGGTGGAAATACTAATTGGTATAGCTAATGAGGAAAGCAATGTGGAGGTTCCTCAAAATATTAAAAGTGGAGGGGCACCTGGCTGACTCAGTAGGTGGTGCATGCAACTCTTGATCTTGGGGTCATGAGTTAGAGCCCCACGTGGCATGTAGAGATTACTTAAAACTAAAACCTTACAAAAAATTAAAAATAGAATTATCATATGATCTGGTAATTCCACTACTGGTTATTTGCCCAAAGAAAATGAAAGCACTCATTTGAAAAGACATACGCACCTCTGTGTTTATCGTAGCATCATTTACAGTATCCAAGATGCGGAAGCAACCCAAGTGTCCATTGATAGATGAATGGGTAAAGATGTGGGGTGTGTGTGTGTGTGTGTGTGTGTGTGTGTGTGTGTGTGTGTGTTGGAATATTACTAAACCATAAAAAGGATCAGATCTTGCTATTTGCAACAATATGGATGGACCAAGAGAGTGTTATGCGAAGTAAATTAAGTCAGACAAAGAAAGACACATACCTTATGATTTCACTTGTATCTGGAATCTAAGAAGCAAAAGAATCAAACAAAAAGCAGAAATGGACCCATAAATACAGAGAACTGATGGTTGCCACCTGGGAGACAGTAAGGAGATGGGCAAAATGGGTAAAGGTGAGTGGGAGATACTGGCTTCCAGTTATGGAATGAATAAGTTGTGGGGAATGAAAGATACAAATAGGGAATGTAGTCAGTGGTGTTGTAATAGCATTGTGAGGTGACAGATGGCGGCTACACTTGTGGTGAGCATAGCATAACCTTTAGAGATGTTGAATCACTATATTGTACACCTAAAAGTAATGTAACATTGTGTGTCAACTATACTTTAATTGAAAACAAAGGGCAGTTTGGTCAAAACTGTTTCTTACAGTCGGGCTATGCTGGCCTTCTCTTGTATTATATACATTGTTTTATTTTCAGTCAGTGGACTTTTTAAGATGTAAATAATTTGGAAACAAGTTTCTGTTACGTTTTTAAAGATTCGTAATTTTTTCTTAATTGTAGAGCAAAGAGATTGCATTCCAGCTTCATGAGGATTTGATGAAGGTTCTTAATGAACTCTATACGGTAAGCACATAATCTTTCTTCTTTTGAAAGAATCTTTGCTTGGGAATTTTGGTTTGCAGAAACAGTGCTCTGATTCGAATTCATTCCAAGCTAGGGTGTTGATGGATGCTTCTCTGGTTGAAATGTTGATCCAAGTGGATAGATGCACACTACTACGGTCTTAGGCTACTCTTTCCGTTGGGGAGACTGTGTTCAAGTAAATATGTATATGCAGTTAGCACACTTTAAGAAACTAGAGTTTAGATGTCCCTGTAAGATTATGTTTGTAACTAGTTGGATTATATGTGATCTATACGTATATTTAATGCCAGAATATTTTGATTTAAATTGTTGCCATTTTTTTTAAATGCCCATTTATTTATTTTGAGAGAGAACTCGTGAGTGTGAGTGGAGGAGGGGCAGAGAGAGAGGGAAGGAGAATCCCAAGCAGGCTCCATGCTGTCAGCACAGAGCCCAACATAGGGCTTTCTCCCAAGAACGATGAGATCATGACTTGAGCCGAATGGAAGAGTCGAACGCTTCACCGACCGAGCCCCTGAGGCATCCCAAATTGTTACCATTCTTGCATTAGCCATCCCAGGATTTGAGCAATTTAGAGTTGCTTTTATTCTGTTACTTTAATTTTTATTCCCATTTCAGTTAAATTGTTTGGTTAATGACCTAATATATTAAAATTACTTTTGGGGAGGTATCAGTTTTCCTTCTTGGCAATAATTTGCTTTTTTGAATTTAAATTTTATTCAGGTTGCTGTATATAATCATAAGAAATTAAACAATTTAAAGCTATTTTATTTAAAAAAAAACAGGTTGCAAGTTGGAGTTAGTCATATGTCTGTGTAAAATTTTTTACGCTTAATGATCTTTTTTTTTTTTTACAAGGAATATTAGAAGTTCCTTTATTATTACCTGTTCTTATTAAGCACCAGCTTAATACCACAGAAAATTTCAAATCACCCTTTGGCAATTCATTCTTCCCTCCCCTACCCAAATTCTTGATAAAGAGCTCTTCGAGTGAAGACATGCTCTCTTCTGTCTTCTGTATAAAACTTTATGAAATAAAGGCAAATTACTGTGTACCTCTTGCTGTAAAATGCTGCCCAAGGCTGTGGAAAAACTGGGTCTTCCCAGGCTCCTTTTACTCTTCAGGTCCTGAAAGACTCTTGTTCATAAATTGTCTCTTCACAAAGCAAGTCCACCACGTGCTGAGGGTCAAAAACTTTCTCACAAAGTCTCAGCCCAGTCTCTTGTCTCAGCTGCTATAAGTAGGCCCTCATCACCTCAGCTTCCTGTTTGTTTGCAGATTTGGCATAAATTGCATTAAGTGGAAAATCAGGCTCTCCAGGAACGGGGAAATTAGTGATTCCCAGCAGATACATTACTTTCTCACCTTGGCCTTTGGAGTTGCATTTTTGGAGTTTCTTTAGACACTCAGAAATGTAGAGATTGTATATATCAAGGTTCTATCAGCTTCATTCTTAATGAATTCATTCATTCATTCATTCTTGAGAAACACCTTGGCCTTGAAGTCATAGATGGCTTCATCCACAAATTCTGTATCATTTGTGTCTCCAGGGGCAGGTCATTTGAACTGACTTCTAATAGGCAACAGTGCCGTGTTGCCAATGAGTTTGGTGTCAGGGTCCATGAGGGAAGAGTGGTAAGCCAGCATCTTGGTGGTGCTGGGCTTCAAGCTAGATGAGGAGATTGGGTTTAGAATGCAAAGCTGCTGGTCCGGTGGCCCACATGGGCAATGATCTTTCATTATTAAATAAAAATTCCTTCTGGAGGAAGTCGATGAGTTTTTATTTTATAAGAGAGAATCACATAATGAGAAGTGAATAATATTAATTTGTTCTAGCTATAGATATTTGCATTTTTGCACAAGATTATTTGAATTTTTATTTATAGGCAAATCAAACCTGAAACATTACTAACATGTTTCTTGATTTACAGGTTGCATTTGTTCTTAAAAAGCCATGTGTGTGAAATACAATTTCGTAAATTGTTTTTAAGCCTCCATTGATACTTGCTAATTGAAAGACACTGTAGTTTTAAGCTTTCATAAAGTGAGTGATAGTCTTATAAAATTTGCTTTCCAATTTTTTTGTACATGTGTGATAAATTTGTATTTTTAATGGCACATTTGCTACGCCTGTACTTAGGAATTAAATTGACAATTTCTATTTGTTAGTTCCTCCTTAAGGAACTTTTAACTTTGCTTGCAAAAGCCTCTTTATAAGGTCATATCCTCTAACAAATTCCTAATGAAAGGGAGTTTTTGATGATAAAGGCCATTTATTAGCCCACGCTTTGTGTGATTTGTTAATTTCTGATAACCTAAGTTAGCCAACCATTTCTATATTTAGAATTCAGAATTTAGATTTAGCGTTTAAAAGGTTAGTGAGCATCATGCCTCTGAGCTATCCAAAGAAGAAACTCTATCGTCTTTCATTGAACTGTTTTAAGATGAGAGCTTTGTGACACTTTCCTTGTGGTTCCCTTTGCTTGGATGTTGTTTTACCTAGAAATATAAATCATTCTCTAAGACTTTAAAAAATAAATCTGCTGGTCGTCACATCATAGACAGGTGCCTGCTGATGATGGTGTGAAACAAGTAGTACTAATCAAAGCAACCATGGCAAAGACAAGCTTAATTGTTGAACAGGAGGAAAACCAGTAGAATGCTGTGAAAATTTTTTTCTCCGTGAAGGATGTGTATGGTGAAATTTCTCCTGGGCTCAGACTGTCAAATGTACTTAGACATTTATCAGACTCTGTGTAGATGAATCAAGTAAGCTGACTCCTCAAAACTCTCATCATTGTCAGTCTGAAAGCCTGAAGGAGCCAGGTTCTAGAAAAGACCACTGGAGTTTGAATGACCCTGTCAGGGTCGTTTAACCTCTCAAAGTCAGTTAAGGACCTAAGGGGTAGAGGAGATGAGGTTTTAATTAGGTAGTCTGTAGATCACTTTGAACTCTTGTGAAAAAATTTTATCTTAAGCAGAGAGCGTGCTCATCCAAGATCAGAGGTCTTGTTCCATAGGAAAAGACCTTCACGTTACTTACACACGCACGCACACACACATACACACCCACAGTGTTTACTATAAAAGAAGAAGGATGTTTGGTCTCTCCTGCACTTTAAATTCAGATACACAATTTCTGTCTTGTTCTGATAAAATCTATTCATTATACATACTCAGTTTACATTCATAAAGAAAAGGTGAGGAGTGTTTGTACAGTGGGCCAGGAATTGGGGGGAATGTGGTTGAGGGTCCATGTGCAGCCACTGACTGGTCATGCACAGATGACCTTCTGAGTTGCATCGTGCATGGAATTTTGTACAACTGATGGTATAATAATGATCAGTGAAGCGACAAGTATAAAATACATAGCCTTAAGAAATTGAGGTTGCTGTTTAAGTGCCTTTTCAGACAAATCTTCACTCCTCCCTTTTTTTTATTTCTTGATATTCCCTGGGTGTCAAAAATATTTTGAGAAGTACCTTAACCTCCTTATACCAGCTTAATTTGAAATTACAGTCTACCTTAGTGGTGAGCTGCAGCCTTGTTTGTGGACTTTGATTCCCAACAATATTTCTCCCAGAGGCCTCTTGGTTATTCCAAACATCCTGTGGGAAGAGTTTGTCTTAAATAAAATACGGACACCCAGAAAGAGTAGAAAGAGATGCCTTATGATCATTTATAGCTTAGAATGAACCATGTTTTATCAGATCCTTTGAGTACAGGTTGTGTGCATCCGGCATAAATGCCTGGACTTCTGAGCGGGGAGGGGGCAGAGAGATGGTGCTTTCTGGAAGGGGAGCAAAGGCTTTGAGGACATGCATCTCCTTTTCCATATTTTTTTCCTCAACCTTGCCTTTATTTGCAGAAACATGGCTTCAAAATGGCTTTGAGCCTCCATTTGGATTCTTACACCACCACAAGGGCCAGCCAAAGCAGTCAGGATTAGTTTGGCCTTGAGGAACAGAGATACTCAAAATAATGGTGGAAACAAATTAGAAGTTTATAATCTCTCTCACATAAAAGAAGTCAGTCCCGAGGTTGGCAGCCTTGTGTTGGCATGGAGGTTACATAAAGCCATCCAAGAATCCGGCTTCTCCTGACCCACTGTTCTGAGAAATCTGATTGTAACCTTAGTCCTTATATTTACCGTAGTTGCTAGAGCCCCAGCTGTTGCATAGGTGTTCCTGAAATGGAGAAAGGAAACACGAACAGAATGGAGAAAGGAAAAGAGGGCAGGCAGGCCTCCTGTCTCTTAAGGAGAGTTCATGAAAGTCCCATGTGAAATTTTCATGTAATGTTTCATTGGCCAGAACTTAGAACGGGATTCCAGCGGCCCTAGGGAAATCAGGGAGTTACAGCCTTGTAGGTGGCCAGCTCATTGCTAACCAGTTACAGATCAGAGGTTCTGTTTCTTTGAGACAGGGGGAGAGAGATTTATAGGTAACTAGCCACGCCTGTCAACTCGAGTAGCCAACATTTACCACAGGCTCAGTAAAAATGTGCTGGTTATTGTGCTAATAAGCACATTACTTGCATTAAGTAATGTGATCCTTATAGCATCTGTCTGAGGTAATTAACTATCATTTCCCCCATTTTACAGATAAGGAAACTAAGGCTCAGAGAGGCTTGACCCAGGTTGTGCAATAAGTAATCGAGTAGAATGTCAAGTCCAGGTCTGGCCTTCCAGTCATTTTATCTCTATTATTGTAGTTTGGGGACAACCATTTTCTAACAAAGATCTCTAAATGTTAACACCTCCCTAACAACACACAGCACTAAGCAGTTTATTACTTGCTCATTTGTACTTTTAGAGTCAGTGGCATTAATGTTGCTTCAACAAAAAGATAGGTAAAAAATTGAACATGTGCCTCAATGGCAACCTGTACTTCTTAGAAGTATTAATTTAAAAAAAATCTTTTTTTAACATTTATTTATTTTTGAGAGACAGAGAGAGAGAGACAAAGCATGAGCAGGGGAGGGGCAGAGAGAGAGAAATACACAGAATCAATCTGAAGCACGCTCCAGGCTCTGAGCCTGTGGGCACAGAGCCCGATGCGAGGCTCGAACCCACGAACCGTGAAACCATGACCTGAGCCAAAGTCGGACGCTTAACCAGCTGAGCCACCGAGGCACCCCTAGAAGTGTTCATTTAAATGATCTAACAGATGGATTCATTGGGCTAAAAAGTGAAAGGGTGAGCCAAGATCCTCAGACTCCCTGAGTCTAATCCACTAATTAACTTCCTTTTGCATTTCACATTTGAAAGAGAACTAAGTAGGTTCTAAAAACAGGGAGAAGGCTGTGCTAGAACAAAGCAAAAGTGGATTGTACCAGTAGTCAGCAAACATCTGTTTGAATCCAAGCTCACTTAGTCAATCTGGGAATCTGTATTAGCATGGGTTCTTCAGAGAAAGACCTGGTAGAAGATTTAGAGAGGAGAGAGATTGAAAGACTGATTATAAGGAATTGACTCATGCGGTACAGAGGCTGAGAAGTCCCATGATTTGCAGACATGAAACAGCAAGCCAGAGAGCGAGGGTATAGTTCTAGTCAACTCTGAAAGTCTGAGAATCAGAAGACCCAATGATAGTGTAAGTTCTAGCCCAAGTTCAAGTCCAAAGAAGATGATTGTGTCTCATCTTGAAGACAGGCAGAGAGAGCAAATTCTCTTTCTCAGCCCTCCTGTAGTAGTGAGGTCCTCACCAGATTGGGTGAGGCTCACCCACATCATTATGAAGACTGATTGATTTATTCAGTAAACATTTTTAAAATGCCTACTACATGGGGCTTAACTGGGTGACTCAGTTAAGCATCCAACTTCAGCTCAGGTCATGATCTCATGGTTCGTGAGTTCAAGCCCTGCATCAGGCTTTGTGCTGACAGCTCAGAGCCTGGAGCCTGCTTCAGTTTCTATGTCTCTCTCTTTCTCAAAAATAAACAACAAAAAATTTTTTTAAATAAAGTGCCTACTCCAGTGCCAGGCTCTTTGGGTTATACTGGGGATATACAGGTGAGAATAAAAATAAACTACATGCTTCCTATCAAAGCACTTATATTCTGGTGAGGAGAAACAGTAAACAAATGTATAGTATGGCAGGTGTAAGTGCTACGAGGAAAAGTAAGGCTGGGATACACATAAGGCGTTCAGAACAACACCTGGAATATAGTAAACACTTAATAAATGTTCCTTATTAGTGTCACCTGGTGGTGTCATCCCCCCTTCATCGTCAGTGGAGTAGGGATGGAGAGGGGATGGTCCGCCTCTCAGAGTAAATGTGGAGATGGGGGCTGATATCAATGGTAATTAGAGATGGTTGTTACAGCTGTATGTATATGTACATATGTATGGTTTTTCCTTATAATAGATATATATTGCTTTGTAGAAGAAAAGAAAAAGGAAGGTAACTTCCCCTAAGAAAACCAGATCAATAGTAGATGTGAACAGGGCTGCCATTGGATTAGTGGAGAGGTGGAAATGCAAAAAGAGAAGAAAGATGGTGACCGAGAGAGTCAGAGGGAGCACTCCAACCAAAGTCAACCTTCACCAGTCTGCTAAAGGGCTCACCATAAAACAGTGGGTTAAAGTGTTAAGCCTGTCCCCTAATACCAAATTCGCAAAAGGTTATGCTGCAGTTTTCTGTCCTATATTAATATCTCTTTGCTTTGCAGCATTATGCTCAGCATTTTAGAAAACAAAGAGCTTACCGTCCTCAGTAAGCAGATTCTAACAAAGATGAACACAGACGGTCGTGATAAATCCACATGAAATTGATTCTTAATTATGTGTAATTGATTATCACACTCCCTATACATCAGTGACACACATGGCTAGCCAGAGTCAAGAGGTAATCCATCCTGAGTTTCCGTTAACATTAGGCAAGAACTGAGAAAATGAAGATTTATACAACCCTTCTTAGGAGGCAAGCATGTTACCCCATTCATTTCTTACAGCAGCCCTGTGAGGCAGGTATTCCTAATCCCAGTGTAACAAATGGGAACTGGGGCTCAGAATGATTAACTGAGGATCACACAGTTAATGAATGCTCCAAAATCTAAACCCAGCTTCAGTCCCCAGGGCCCATCAATTCCCCACCTGACAGCTGCTGTAGGGAAAGATGTGCAGAGCAGGTGGGGGAAGGAAGGGCGGAATGTGATCTAGTAGATAAAACTCATAGGTAAAAGTCACACTGCATGTTCTTATGGACACTGGTAAAAACTCATTTGAGCTTTCCAGACTGTCCATATGGGTTGCAGAATGGGAAACCCAAATGGCTTTGTGCCTTAAGCTTTAATGTTGGGATATGTTCCTTTGGGCGTGCCTCTTTAAGATCTGATCTTTCATTTAGCTTTAATGTTATATGTGTCAACACCACCTGTTCAGCTGTGTGTTCATACACAGTGATTACTGCTAAGTATTCATTAGCTGATACTCCATTCACCTTTGTTTCTTCCTTCCGAACTGTAGTTCCGGTTTGCCTAACAAATTTAAGTAGTGAATGGAAGCTGTGCTAGCACAAACCCAGAGGCCACCAAGCATCTTGTGTGGGATTTGGAAAATGGAGTTGCAAATGCACACAGATATCCACCCTGGCCTTTGCATATCTTTGAACCACTTCTCTCTTTAAAATGTTAAAATACACAACTAATTATTTTTTAGAGCCGATGAGAGGGAAGACACTGTTTATTATTTCAAGCCCTTCCTTGAAAACTCCACCTCAGAGGACTGCTGAGGAAAGCTTTCTTGGCTGGCTTGTGAGCCTCCCATGAACCAGGAGCTAATGCATTCTTCTGTAACAAAGAAACATGCCCAAGGCAAGGTTGAAAAGTCATTCCGAAAGAGCCCAAGATATTTGCCACCACATATCAGAAGATTTTTCTCTGAGCCTCAAAGAGGATATTTATTTATTTATTTATGGCTAAGTATTTATTTTAGCTTGTAGGCATTTTAAGTATTTGAAATATATATATATCCCTGTAGTGAAAATGAAAATTCATTCCTTTGAGACGGACTACAAAGAGGTCTGGGTCTCTGAACAAAACATTGAACAAAGAGAAATAAGGTAGAAAAGATATGTAAAAAGCTCCCAAATTGAAAACCTCTTGGGAGCGCCACATTCTCCATGATGCCACCTGGAATACTTTTTAAAAAAGCAATCTATTTAGAGATCTTGGGTTGACAAAGTGTGTGTGTATATCCTTCTGCTGGCATTATTAATAGACACTTTGATGGAAGGAAAGAAGGGTGTTGGGATCAAGATGACTGCCAGCTTCTGAATTCTAATCTTGGGGTTGACATAGATTGACTTTGGAGACTAAGTTAGCTAATTTAGCCTGGCTTCATTTTCCTCCCAAAATGATTGGGATTAATAAAATTTCCATTGCATGGATCCCTGAGGATGGCTGTTTGATAAGAACTTTATGTGTAGATGCCTTTAAGGACACCCTGCTAATTAATGAAGCCAAATGCTCCCAGGCGCCTGCTTGGAATTTTCATTTTCTCTCTGAGATTTGAGATTTAGTTATGCTTGGCACTTATGAACTACAAATAAGACTGTCTTCTAAAAGCAGTAAGTGTTATGAAGTGGCCAAAAAAAAAAAGAAGAATGTGTTATACCAGGGTGCCTAGGTGGCTCAGTCGGTTAAGCGCTGACTTTGGCTCAGGTCATGATCTTGCAGTTCGTGGGTTCCGGCCCCACATTGCGCTCTGTGCTAACGGCAGGAGCCTGCTTTGGATTCTTTATCCCCCTCTCTGCCCCTCCCCCTTCTCATGCTCTGTCATTCTATCAAAAATAAAATAAAAACATTAAAAAAATTTTTAAAAAGAATGTGTTATACTGAGAATCCTTCTGAAAGAGTGTTTTATTTAAACAATTACATTCTGCAATACAGTATTACGACTTCTAAGCAGTTACAGTGCTTAGTAACTAACATCTTAATCAGACTGTCAAAAAGCTTCCTTGCACAGATTAAGGCCTCTCACCTTCCTTCGTTGTTCTTCCCCCTACCCGGCACCTTTTTTCTTTTTTTTTTTTTAAATAAATGCAATGAGAAGTACATACTAGATTTGAGGCACAGGGTATGTGTCAAATTCCAACCCATTTTTCATCCAAAGAAAAGGATTCTACATCAGTCTTTTCCATTTTAGTTGATGCTGGAATTCTCAAGATTATAGGGCTTTCATTTTATGATTCCAAGTGTCTTGTGTCCTCAGTTTAAATATTTAACGTACTAAACCTTATAACTTAAATGTCTAACACACACGTGTAATATTGTAGCCGCAGTGTTGGGGTGCAAGAGCTTCTGGCTCTGGGGGTCCGAGAAGACCAGGGTCAGCCACTTGCCACTAACAAAATCAAAAGACTGAGAGACTGAGAGGTGGTGAAACAAGAAAGGAATTTATTTCAGTGCGGCCAACACCTGGAAGATGGCGGACTGACCTCTCAAAGCCTGTTTCCAAAGTGCCCAGAGTTTACATAAGGTTTACATAAGGAAAATGTGAGGCAGAGGTGGGTGGGTATGTGCAGTGGGCAGTGAGGGTCAAATCCATCCTTGCCTTGGGGTCGATCACCGGTAGGGTCTTGCTGGCTCAGGGCAGCCCTTATTGCTTGAGGGGATAGTTTCACTTCCCATCAGGGAATGCTGTGCTCTTAGGGCCTTCCACCTGAGCCAAGAGGCTGGTTGGAAAGGAGAACCCAGCTAGCAAGTTTGAGGTCAAAATGAAAGCAGCTGAAGTCCTCTTGCAATGTTGAAGACATGTGAAACATTTTCCTGAAAAGAATTAAGTATCTAATCTTGCAGGAGACTTTGAAATTCTCATAAATTCTTTGGCCTTTCATTTTACATCTGCCTTCCCCCTCATCATTGCCAACTACTTTAAACTTCCCCTTTTTCACTTCTGCCACTGTGCCCAGGGTGGCCCTGGTTAATAAGTATTCCAGTGCCAACTCTTGGGTATTTTTTTCAGGAGATTGAACTTGTATTTCACTCCCTCTAAAGACTGTATGAAAACCCCTTTTGAAACAAGGGCTTTCTGCATGACCTTCTCCATCACTGACTCTCTCTGTTGACTTACTGGGCAAGGATTAAGTCTCTTTGCAGCTCCGTTTCTTTGATCCATAAAACAAAGACCATCCCTCTGCACTCAGCCTCTCAGGTATGAGAATAAACAAGTGAGCCTCAGTGGGGCTGAGGCCATTGTGGACTTAAAGGATATGAAAGAAAGGTGTTTCATTAATTGTAACAGCATCCTTTAAGCACTCACTGTGTGTCACTTACCACTGCAAGTGTTTGACATGTACTCATTCATTTTATCTCCACAATAGCCTTACAGGTCCTATTCTTATTTCCAATTAGAGGCAAGGAAACATGCTAAAAGGCAAAATGTAGATTTGAACCCAGGTGTTCTGGTGCCTGAGTTTAACCATTTATACTGGTGAGAGATGGAAGGGGTGGTCTTTTAAGACCACACTCTCCTTCCTCAGACAGTGGCGTGGATGCTTAGCAAATATGTGGAGGACGGCTGTGACCTGTAATGTCCTAGGATTTATGGAGTTATTCGACATTTGTCCCAAGTCTTAGGGCCTATTCCCTGTCTCTAAATCCATTAAAGGGAAAGCGCTAAAAGCGTTGTTGCCTTTTGCTCTAAAGTTATTATATAGGATCATCTCTACAGGGCCTTTCAACAAATACAGAGGTCCTGGAAATGCATCGATGATAAGCATGCCGCCCTGTCACCGATGAGCTAGACTAGGGAGATAGTTCCATATATGGCGTTGGATGCTGGACTAGATAGAGATGGGTCTTCACAGCTCTGTGCAAAGCCCAGAGTCACTCTGGGAGCTTCCTGGAGACCATGACACCTGTTTTTAGTGATAAGGGAAGGGTGGGAAGGGTGTTCCAAAAAGCATTTAGCACATGAGTGAAGCACAGATGTGTGAAACCACAGTTACCTGTGCAGAGAACTCCATGCACTTGAATATTACCAGAGTATTAGCAATCATCGAGGTAAAAATAAAAGGAGTTAGTAAGTTGGACTTCTTAAAAAATCCCCTGCCCTTACCACACTCCTTTTACCCCACTATACATGAAGTACTTGAGAGATAAGAAAGGAAAATATCCTTAGTAAAATCAGAATTTCTTAAAGTGACATTCATTTCGTGGTAGAAAGCTCTGATAATTGTGAAGTAGGCAGATACTATACCACATTAATTGCTCTCATGAAAAATTACTCTTAGGCAGTAATGAACCGGTATCAATCAATAGAGAATAAAATGTAATTGGATTTCTAGTAATAGAATGTAATGGAATCAAATAGGACAAGGCCTATTTGTGGTACATAGTAGGGGGCTCAAGAAATGTTTGCTGAACGTGACTGTTCATCGAGAGTTCACAAACAAAACCAATAACCCCTGTCTATGACTCAAAGACTTAAATTAGAAACTGCCTCTAGTGACTGCTACAGCAGAGCTAGGCGAGATTAAGATTAATAAATATAGGTCACTCTTGTTACAAATAGAAACATTTTCTTTCTTTTTAATAAGGCATAAAATAATTTATCTTCTTTAGGATAAATTTGTCATTTTTTATTAAAAGTTTTTATTAAAGCAGCACAATCTTGTGAAAATAATCATTTATATTGCCACCTTAAGATTACCGTTAAATTTAGCATTTTGAAAAAGATGACTAATGCTCTGCTTTAACTTAAAAATTAAAAATGAAAGCTTGTGGCAAATCTGTGTATCACCCCCACACCTATCAAAGAGTTCTCGGGTTTTCCTCCTTGGCGAGCACTTGATGATTGATCACGAATCAGCTTGGGAGCTAATTAAAGTCACTAGAGTGATAGATATCCTGGTATAAGGTTCATCAGTATAATGGTGTGTTGGACTATGTGGGCATTGTTCATTTCTAGATGTTTTCTGTGCAACAGAGCAGATGACTTACAGCCTCAGAGCCCAGGAGGAATCTTACATTCGCAGCATAGCATGGTATACTGCTTGCCTCAGATCAACAGAAGCAGAAGAAAATAATTAGTATAATTTGTTGTCACACCGGCTTTTCCTTTTGGTTAAAATGTATCTGCCATTTACCTGGACACTGAAAAAAGTCAATTACTCTAGCTGCTGAGAAGTATTTTATATACATACACACACACTCAAATCATAAATTCTTATGATATTTAGCTGTCACAAGGCTAATACCCGAAATCGTGAACTCACAGAATTTTAGAGTTGGAGAAGGCTTGGGGGATCCTGTGGTCCAGTCGCCCCTTTCACAAAAGGTGAGCAAGCTGTAGGCCAGCGGAGATGAGTGGTCTTGCCAGCGGGTCACACTGGTGGGCATGGCAGCTTGAGGGCTCACCCCCTTGGAAATCTAAGACATGAGTGCCCCTTCCCCTAACAGAGGCTCTGGAAGCTAGAGAGGAAAACAGTTTCCAACAGAAAACAAAAACATGAATGACAGTATGGATTCTGTTTTCGTCTAGACTGCTAAATGCCATCCTATATCATTCCTCTGACCTTCATCAAATACTCTCCTTTTAGAGGGATATATTAAAATCCTTTTGGAAAGAAGACTTCTAGTTACATGATCAGTTTTTCCTTCTGTGATTTGGACTCCAATGTGCACTTGTTCTCTCATTCCACACTTATCAAGGTGTTGGAGAGGTTCAGTTTGATCATCCCCCTAATTTTGGTTATGTAGGGAGACCTCATGTTGTCAGCTCTAATAGGTGAGACCTGCACTGAGGGTCAGAAGGGCTGAGGTCACAGAGCTGTTTTGTAGCAAAGCTAAGACCAAAAGCCAGATTTTTTGGATTTCATAGACCTAAGCTCTTCGTTGAAATAGTGCTCTATATAATTACTCCTGAAACAAAATCTTTAACATGACACTGAACGTAATAGAATTATTTTTTAAACATTTTCATTAGCCATAGTTCCTCCCTTTGCATATATGTATTCTCTGTTCTTCCTTTTGTTTATCCTCTGCATTTCTCTTGCCCTGTCTTTTGGTTGGTTGGCAGTCCCTAGCCCGCAGGGTCCAGAGTCCCAGACAATGCCTTTTGTTCAAAGAATTTGTTTGGATTATAAGTATAATTTGATGATAAATTCAGACTGGTGTACTGATTTCATTTCACTGGAGCCACAGCATACCCAAGTTTTCCTTGATAAAAAAAAAAACAAAACAGCATCTCAGGGCGCCTGGGTGGCTCAGTCGGTTAAGTGTCCAACTCTTAATTTCAGCTTAGGTCATGATCTCATGGTTGTGCAGTCGAGACCTGCATGGCACAGTGAGCATAGAGCCTGCTTAAGATTCTTCCCCTCTCCCTCCACCCCTCCCCACCTCGCGCATGAACACTCTCCCTCTCTCTCAGAAAAAAAAGACAGCATCTCATACTATTTAATTGTTAATCTTGATTTATTTGCTCATTCTAGAGTTTTGCTGAAATTCTTAACATATACATACATAAATGGAAATATCGTCAATTTCCTTCCCTTTACCTCTATCAGAATGATAATCTTTCCAGTCTGGAGAAATAATTACATGTTTTTACAATAGTCTGTGATGGGGCGCCTGGGTGGCTCAGTCAGTTAAGCGTCTGACTTCAGCTCACGTCATGATCTCATGGTTAATGGGTTGGAGCTCCCGCGTCGGGCTCTGTGCTGACAGCTCAGAGCCTGGAGCCTGCTTTGGATTCTGTGTCTCCTTCTCCTTCTGCCCCTCCCCCCCCATCTATCTGTCTGTCTGTCTGTCTCTCTCCCTCTCTTTCTCTCAAAAATACATTTAAAAAAACATGAAAATAACCTGTGATAATTTTTTTCAACCATCAGTAACTGATATTTACTGTGCACTTATTATAAGTCATGCTTTTTGTGCTCTTTACATGTGTAAACATGTTTAATACTTCCAACTACCCTACACGTGCAGTGAGTAAGAATGTTAGGCTGGTTTTACAGTGAGGAAGTTGAGGCACAGAAGGGTTAAGTTACTTCCCCAAGATCACATAGTAAATTAAGTGCAGGAGCAGGATTCAAACCCAGGCAGTCTGTTCTGTGAGTCTGACCTCTAACCATCAGTATACTCTGTCTCAAAGTGAGTTCTCCCTGTTATTTTGCAAATATAATTGAATTTTGTAAATTCTGCTTTCATAGACCCATGGAGAAGCATATCAGCCTAGAAAGAGGAGATGATTTGTAAGAGTTCATCATCATGACCATCTTACAGATCACTCAGTACCTCAGAGATCAGCAACTTTTCCAGCCCTGATGCCACGAATAAGAAGAAAAACACAGTGACAAAGAGCTCAGTCAGTTCAGTGTCTGACTCTTGATTTTGGCTCGGGTCATGATCTCATGGTTCCTGAGTTCAAGCCCCACATTGGGCTCCATGCTGACAGTGCAGAGCCTTCTTGGGATATTCATTCATTCTCTCTCTCTCTCTCCCTCTCTCTCCACCCTCTCCCCACCCTCTCCCCACCCCCCTTCTCTCTCTGCCCCTCCCCACTCACACTCTTTCTCTAAATAAATGAATAAACTTTTAAAAGTGACAAGTGTCACTCATAGGACTTAAGTGAGAGGTAGAGGTTGAGGGTAGGAACTAAGAGATCCATTCTAGGTATTGACTGAGTAGCATTAATATAGAGGTTTGGCTTCAACTGTCTTTACATTCTTCTTTTCTTTTTTTTTTAATTAAAAAACATTTTTTTTTAAGGTTTATTCATTTTTCAGAGACAGAGCGTGAGTGGGGGAGGGGCAGAGAGAGAGGGAGACACAGAATCTGAAACAGGCTCCAGGCTCTGAGCTGTCAGCACAGAGCCCGACGCGGGGCCTGAACTCACGGACGGCAAGATCATGACCTGAGCTGAAGTCGGACACTTAACCAAGTGAGCCACCCAGGTGCCCTTGTTTTTGTTTTTTGTTTTTTGTTTTTTAAGTAAACTGTATGCCCAAAGTGGGGCTGAAACTCATGACCCTGAGACTGAGTCACATCCTCTACCAATGGAGCCAGCCAGGCACCCCCATCCTTACATTCTTTATATAAATAAAATATGTACATCCCCCTCTACTTTTCCCCTTACAGTAGCTCTCAGACTTAAATGTAAACTGATTAAAAAGAAGCCTAGGTGGGAATGCAAACTGGTGCAGCTACTCTGGAAAACAATATGGAGGTTCCTCAACCCAGCAATTGTCGTACCCGATGACCCAGCAATTGCACAACTAGGTATTCATATAGGAGTGCTGATTTGAAGGGGCACATGCACCCTAATGTTTATAACAACACTATCAACAGTAGCCAAAGTATGGAAAGAGCCCAAATGTCCATTGACTGATAAATGGACGAAGAAGATGTGGTATATACATGCAATGGAATAATACTAGGCAATCAAAAAGACTGAAATCTTGCCATTTGCAACAACGTGGATGGAACTAGAGGGTATTATGCCAAGCAAAAGTAGAGAAAGACTTCACTTGTGTGGAATTTAAGATACAGAACAGATGAACATAAGGGAAGGAAAGCAAAAATAATATAAAAACAGGGAGGGGGACAAAACACAAGAGACTCTTATATAGAGAGAACAAACTGAAAGTTGCTGGAGGGGTTGTGAGTGGGGGGATGGGCTAAATGGGCAAGGGGCATTAAGGAGGACACTTGTTGGGATGAGCCCTAAGTGTTATATGTAGGGGATGAATCACTGCATTCTACTCCTGAAATCATTATTGCATTCTGTGCTAACTAACTTGGATGTAAATTAAACAAAACAAAACAAAACAAAACAAAAACAGTTAACCAGCTTGTGGCCAACCTGGTTTCCTTTCTATCTGTCCATCCACTTCCCTTACTCCTAAATTCCTTTAAAGCAAATTCCAGGCATCTATTGCATGTGTAAATATTTCGGTATGTGTATCTAAAACACCATACCATTATCACCCCTAAATTTTTATAATTCTTTAATAGCTATAGATAAGCTGTCAATGTTCTGATGTCCAGTTGTCATAGAAATCCATATTTTAAAAAGTTTGTTTGTATCAGGGCTCAAGATCTCCACGTTGCAATTGGTGGATAGACCTTTAAATCACCTTTACCCTCAAGGGGGTCCCTGTAGAGAATAGGGACCCCATCTCTCTCTCTTTTTTTTTCCTTGAAATGTTTTTGTTAAGCTGGATTTTTAATCCTTTAGAGTTTTCCAGAGTCTGCATTTTGCTGATTGCAGCTCCCACTGTGGTTTAACATGTTCCTCTATTCTCTCAATCTCCAGAGTAGTTGACTCTTTTTTTCTTTTTCCTATTCCTTACTGTTTGTTTGCTGCACATTGTACTAAAGTAGAAAAATAAACATTTCTTATGGTTATGTATGGATATGGGGGGGAGGGAAGGAAGAAGCCTAGGAATCTTTCTCCCCCCTACTGCCCATTGGCCTACCCTGAAGTCACAACTTTGTCTTCCCACTGAGTAGAGATTGTGTCTCATCTCTGGTCTGAAAGCCTAGCACAGTGCCTGACTTACGATACTCAATAGCTGTTCAGAGGATTAATAAATGCAGATCAATATACTTTGCTTCCTGAAACCTGGACTAATATCCATGCAGTTTTATAGTAACTGTCAGCATACGTTGAAAGGGTGCTAATTATGGGATGTACGTTATAGAAAGGCTAGAAGCCTTTTCAAAGTGTGAATTCACGTCATGAGTGTTACGAACATGTGAGTGTCTATGCCGGCAACTCCTAGGCACTCCTTATTGGTATGTTAGTTATTAAGAGGTTTTGATTAGCCTAGGTCTCCACAATGAAATACCAGGAAAGGCCTCCATCTGGTCTGCTTTGCCTTTTCAAGGCGGTGGCCTGTATCTCTTTGCTTAGAGCCTGAATATGAAGCAAGGCAATCTGGCCCCAGAGCCTGCACACTCACTTCTATGTCAGGACATAGAAACCGTCAAGAATGAGAACTGTCCACTCTGGGCTGCCTGGATGGCTCAGTAGGTTGAGCGTCTGACTTCAGCTCAGGTCATGATGTCACAGTTCATGAGTTCGAGCCCCACATCAGGCTTGCTGCTGTCAGCCTGTCAGCGCAGAGCCAGTGCCCTATCTTCTGTCCCCCTCTCTCTGCCCCTCTCCTGCTTGCATTCTCTCAAAAAATAAGTATTTAGAAAACAAAACAAAAAACTATCCACTCTGTTATGTGCTTCCCTGCATTCTATCATTTAATCCCCATTTTACCTCAGGGGGGAACTAGGGCCCAAGGAAGTTAAGAAACTTGCTGGCTAGTAAATGGAGGCACAGGAGCTCGGATCCAGTGGGGCCTGGCTCCAGAGACTATTCAACACCAAGGTTGGCTCAGGATTCTAAAGAGCAAGAGGACTTGAAGTTGCAGGTGGAAGGATCCTGGCATGCACTGTTAATGAGTGCTCTCTTAAAGGTACTTCCTGCCCTCTGCCCCTGTCTGAAATAAGCCCCCAGAGACACAGCTTGGCCAAGCAGAGGCCATAACCTCCATTGAGGTTGCACAGCCCCCGGAAGGGCCAGATTCCCTGCAACACAGCCGCTGGGGCTCAGCATAGGGTGGCCCGGGGGTCCTTCATTCCCGATGCACTCAAGAACTTGCTGGGAGACAACAGGAATGGGCTTCCGAGGCTGTGGCCCTAACTTGGTGGTTTTGTTGGTCTGGCACTTGCAGAAGCTCCGTTACAATTAGAGCCTTCTTGTATATTGATTGTAGAAAAGAGACCTTTATCTTAGGATGTTAAGGAAACTCCAAAAATGTAGTTTCTCAGAAGAGAAACTAACCGTCCATTAGTAATTGACGGATTTAGTAAACCAGCAGGCTATGTATGGAATTAGGAAATATTGTCACTAACATACTGCTTTTCATTTCCTCTCACCCCAGCCACCATGCCTGTCTTTTTTCAGGGGCCATGAACCCCAAATGCTCACTATATTTCACAGTGATTTAGAGCTATTTATCATCTCATTAGTCCAATCCCAGAGATTTTATTGGCAGTGCTATTTAGGATGCTGGAGATGGAGAAGAATAATGCTGGGTACATACTAGGTATTTGGTAAATATTTGTTAAGTGAACAAATGAATGGACAAGCTGACTACAGAATGGCTTTCTGCCCTTCATTTGTTTCTCACCAAATGCCTATTTTACTCTCACTGTATAAAAGCAATATTAAGAATCCAAAAGTGCCTAGGACACTGTTGGTACCCTAGCTAAAGTTAGGTCCATGATACTGGGTGGGTACATAGATGTCTATGACACATGGCAGAGGGTCAGAAGTGCTATCAATAAGAAGGTCCTGGCAGTTGGAAGAACAAGATGGCCATGGCTGGGGAACCAGGGAACACATAGCAGTAGGTGAAATCTGAGCTTGCCTTAGAGGATGAGTCAAAAGGTTAGGTCGAGGTGCTGGGGGAGGATATGGCAGGCAGTGGGATTGGCTTGGGAGGAGACCACAGTGGCAGGAAAGTGTGCACATTCTCAGGAGGGAGCTTTAAGTGATTGACCCAGAATACTGTACAGAGTGGTACTTGGGCTGGTGTTAGGACTACACTGGGAGGTCCTCCATGTGGAAGGAGACATGACAAGTCTGAGAAAAGGTCAGAGAGAGTGAGAAAAGAGAAAAGGCCCTATAACTGTTATCCTAGATTCTCTTTCTTTCCATTCCTCCTGTTTCCATTCCTCCTAAATGAGGTTACTTCACACCCCACACCATCTTGCATATCTTCATGAGATTATTGCTGAAATACTGCTTTGATCATGCTATTTATAGCTCTGTGGATTCATGAACCCCTAGAGTCCATTTAAAACTTTTTGGTTGAGGTTTCAAGGCTCTCCTAATCTGGCCTGTGACAACTTCTGCATTCTTATCCTCTGGCTCCCTCACCCAGTCATCCACTTTTCAAGCCCTTCCCTAAATCCCCTCCTTGAAGTCATAATTTACTTATGTCCACCTTACCTACATACCTTTACCCTTACCCCACATACCTTTGCTGGTACTATCCTTCCAGCTTGAATGTCTTCTCCCTTCATCCATGTCCATCAGAATCTCCAAGCCCCATTTTTTAATCTCCAAAAATTTAAACTCTTAGAGGAAGGAAACCAAGGGACGCCTGGGTGACTTAGTTGGTTGAGCATCCAACCTTGGTTCAGGTCATGATCTCACGGTTCATGAATTTGAGCCCCACGTTAGGCTCTCTGTTGTCAGCACAGAGCCCACTTTGGACCCTCTGTCCACCTCTCTCTGCCTCTACTCCATGTGCATGCATGCACTGTCTCTCAAAAATAAATAAACATTAAAAAAAAAAAAAGAAGTAGGAAAACAAATCTTTAAAGTTACAGGCATCGTTGCCTTATGGATAATAAGCACCAAGCAAATAGTGAATGAATAATTATCTGTCAGCCCTTCTTTTCCACTATTCCTAAATATAACCAAGAATAGCTCTATCCCCCAGGTAAAGAGGACTTCCATTTGTACAGTGTTTTCGAGTTACCAAAGTTTACAACATAGCAGTCTAGAACACCAAATCTGGAATCAGACTGTCAAGGTCTCAACTGTTGCTGCCACTTGCCAGCTGTGTGACCTTGGGCAAGTTAATTAACCTTTCTTTGCCTTTCTTGTGTCTTCCATATAACAGAGAGAATAAAGGTACATACCTCCTAAGTGTTTTTACAAAGACTAAATAAGCTATTATTTATAAAATTCTCAGAATGGTGTCTGGCACATAGGAAGCATTACATAATGCTTCTTCCCTAAATATATGCATTTTACACATATATGTTAATGGTGTATATTATATATGTACACAGACATATTGTAAGTACTCAGTAAAGTTTGTTATACACACACACACACACACACACACACACACACACACACACACCTAGGAACACACAATTGAGTGTCCACAATGACCTTGTAAGGTGAGCAGAAGTGTAAAATAAATTCCCTGTACCTGGTAACTGGTAGATCCATTCCCGGAACCATGTCTCCTCACTTCTGTGCCACAAGTCGGAAAGTAATAAAGCCTTAATCCACTGATCCTCTCCAAACACATGGCTACTTTTCAGATACATAATGATTTCATGACCCTAAATATTAAAATTTACCATAGATATTTTAATTATTTTGACTTAAAGTACAAGAGGAGTGTAGGATACATTATATGACTCTGTCAATAAGGAAAAAAAATATTAATAGCTTCTGTGCAAAAGTTTTTGCATAGGATTTCACAAGTGCAAAGAAATCCATGATATGGTCACTTTCTGTTTGACGATACTCTTCTACAGTTAAGAAAAGATGGATTAGGAAAGACAAATTGAGTGTGTTCAACGGAGAATTATGCAGGAGGTTTTAGTAGAGAAGAATTCAAAGAGGAAAATATGTTATTGGAGTACATTTAAATGGTATATGACTATCATGTCATTTGGTATGCAAATACTTGTGTTTGCATGAAGCTTATGGAGAAGCTATTATTTTCTTTGCAGTATGTGTAAAAAAAAAAGGCACCTTTGAAAAATAAAAGCTTTCTTCTACTTCTTTGAAAAAGAGAAAACTGTCTTATTTTATTTTAAATACAAAACACATTTAACTGCTGCCAACAGCTTACATTTTAAATAATGCAGTTTGTACTTGCATTCATTATCTGCAATTAGAGTTCTAAAAAGCTTTTAGTGTTTTTCTCCCCAACTTTTAAAATTCATTCATTGTCATTGCTAACATTTTAGAAAATAGTGGAAACCCTAAGTCACATTGGAAAACTGAACAAAGAAATTTCCTTCTGGAAATTACCATCAAACTAGGTAGAAAACCCTCAGCTATTGTACTGAACCACGTTATGATGGGATATTTACACCCTTTTCTTGCTAGTCTTAGGTCAAGAATGTTTTCCTTTTTGGGGCTTCTTGGTAGCTCACTCAGTTAAGCCTCTGACTCTTCATTTCGGCACAGGTCACGATCTTATGCTTTGTCGGATCAAGTCCCTCATCAGGCTCCACACTGACAGTGGGGAGCCTGCTTGGGATTCTTGGTCTCTCGGTCTCTCTCTCCCCACCCCCTCAAAATAAATAAATAAACATTTTTTTAAAAAGAGAATGTTTTTCTTTTAACCCAGGCTAGTTTATAAGTATCATCATGCTGGCAGCCAGCTCAGTGTCCTTAGTTCATAAGGCTTAGTTTCTGCAAATCACTTGGTTACGCTGGTCCTCAGCATCTAAATAAAGCAAGAGTTCAAGTCTTTTCTTCAGGATGTTTTTAAAATAAATAATTCTCAGCTACCCGAGGCTGTGTGGAATGCCTTTTCATCTATCTATGATGGAAGTCATATGTTCTCATTTCTTCCTGGGTATTAGCAAGAAGAATACAGTCAGCTAAGCAACTGTGTGTGTGTGTGTGTGTGTGTGTGTGTGTGCGCGCGAGCACGCGCGCATGTGTGTGTGCGTGTGTGTGTGTGAGAGAGAGAGAGAGAGATTTTTTTTTCACCCTCTCTTTAAAGATGTAATTGGAACCAGGACCCAAATGGTGTGTGGGTTTGCTTCAGGCAGGGTATACAAACAGAGCCAAGCCTAGAAATGCAAGGTGTGTAGTAAATTCATTGACCTCGCTGTTTGCCCAGCTGTAGGGTCACTCCCTTTTCATTCCCCAGCTGCCCAGCTGCTTCTTAATGCTATTTTATTTTTCTTTTAAACTGGAGTAACCAACGAAACTTTTCCTGGGCAGGTTTGGTAATTACTAAAAACAGACAACTTTGCAATTACACACAGCTCAGAGAAAGCTGCCATGCTTTGTATTTCAGCCCTTACTTTGTTCTTGTTCAACAATGCCTGTAATGTGATTTGCTAGCTTACCTTTTTAAGGAAAGACATTATCAGATTTTATGAAAATAAGTAAAAACTCTTCATTAACCCCATGTTTTCCTTTTCAAAAAGTCACCTTGGAAGTATGTATTAAGTTGAACCATAAGAAAGTGCTGACTTCCTACCTTCTATATAACCTACCGAAACAGCAATTTCATGTGCTTCAACCTAAGTAAATATATTGCGGTGAGGCTTCCGGTTCCCAAACTATTTTAAGATTCATCTTTTGAGATGAAAAAAATATCAAGTTCCTTACTTCAAAATCTCTTTAAATCTCTTCTTAACAACTACATTTTAGTTATAAAGGTGGCTCTGAATAACTTCTGGTTATTTACGAATGAAATAAAATCTATTTTATGTGGATGCAAATTTGACATAATTTATGGAAAAGTGCCACCACGGATAATTGGGTGCTAAATTCTGGTATGTTCCTTGATACGTCCATGGCATTGGAGTCCTACTGTGATATGTTGTTTCTTTTAAGGAGTATAAATGTGCTTAAAGTCAACAAGTTTCAGAATTGGCCCAGACGTCTGACTCTACTTATAAATAGCAGATTGAAATTATATTGGAAAACTGTGATTTTTAGGTAAAATCTTTGAAAATCTAAAAAAACAAGGATTATATACAGATATAATAGATACTATAAGAGTAAATATACTTATTTATTACTTGAGAAAATGTTTGTTAAGCATCTCTGTTTTCTAAATGCTTTGGAAAATAACTATACAGATCACTTTTTTTCAGATTGGCAGAGTATTAAATAGGAAGTTTGTGTCAAAACTTCCAAAATGTGCAGATTGTCTAACTGTAATTCTCTGAAAATGTACCATAGGAAATATAATTTTGTGCATAAATATTTCTGTAACTAATATAATCAAAATGTTTAAAGATTCAAATTTTATTTTAACAAAAATTTTAGTTGAGAATTGTTTGTGTAAGTTTACAACATACATGGAAAGGATACATTAAAAACTTTATTTTCTATATATTCCTAAAGTTATTAAAATGCAACTTAGGTGTATCATTTATAAAACAAGAAATAGGATACATATAAAGGGTTTCAGCACAGCTTTCTTTATAAAGCAAAAAGTTGAAATATCCTAAAATGTTCAACAATTGGAAATTAGTCAAGCTGTGTCCCAGTCATATAAAAAAATATTATACAGTCCTTAAAAATATTTTTAGAAGAACATTTAGTGTTATAGAAAAGTGTTCTGATCTGTCAAATGAAAAGAGGATATAGAAGATTAAAAATTGTTAACACAGTATGGTACAAATGTTTTAAAAGGAGAAACGTGTCATTTTCAAGTAAAGAAGTGTGTGTGTCTGTGTGTTTTCATAGGAAAAAGACCCAAGTGGCTGGACCAAAAATCTTAACAGTGGTTATCTCTGTGTGCTTTTTATATTTTCTTTTTTGTGTCATATGTTTTCTGCATTGAACATAAAGTATTTGTGGTCAGAAAAACAATTATTTTTAACTATGTATGTACGAACTTTAATATTTCCATTTTGTATTTTGACAAGTAGATTTTATACAAAAAAACTGTTTAGTAAAATCTGTGCTAATTTGGAGTTTTTTATAATTCCAAGGTTGGGGTAAAATTTATCCATGAATAATGGTTTATTCTGCAGATTAATAATGCAGAGATTTTAGAGAAGACTTTTAAGCTTAAGGGAACTTTTCAAGCGCACTGAAAGCATGTGTAAGATTCTGTAAATCACTTTTTCATCAAAGCCTATCCCCTAAGTGCCTCTTCCTGGCAGGTGAATTTGCATATTTCTCCTTGCTTTATGTAGACGCAATCGTCCATAATTCATCTGTTTGACTAGC
This sequence comes from Panthera uncia, assembly GCF_023721935.1. Lineage (NCBI taxonomy): Eukaryota > Metazoa > Chordata > Mammalia > Carnivora > Felidae > Panthera > Panthera uncia. Next base: position 87,070,444 of record NC_064809.1, read on the forward strand.
AATCTGGCTCTCCCCCTGCCAGTTGGAAGGTGATATTTTTAACGTATTCCTCATATAATGGCTTCCATTCACTCTCTGAGTTATAGACAGGCATCTTGTAACAATTTGGGTCACATTTTCACAGGTGATGAAAACATACCATATGTATCATGCAGAGAGCATCAGTGCAGAGAGCAAGCTGAAAGAGGCTGAGAAACAAGAAGAAAAGCAAATTGGAAGATCCGGTGACCCGGTCTTTCATATTAGACTAGAAGAGAGACATCAGCGGCGAAGCTCTGTAAAGAAAATTGAGAAAATGAAAGAAAAAGTAAGTAAAAACATTACAGAGCCTTTCTGTCCTCACTTGAGGTGACAGTACTAAGAACCTCATTGAGGTGACAGTTGCAGTAACTGATAGACACACATTATAAATTGTGAAATGACACACATTTCCTCCAACAGGAATGAAAAATTTTTTAAAAATATAAAAATCATGTAATAACAGCTGGGCATCATTTAGTATTGAATGCCAAGTATTCAGTACACAATGTGGAGAACTTGAATATTAACAAAGAGATTTCATTGCAAATGGTCCTGAAGCTCAAATACATACTTGGGTACTTTTAGTTCTTTAAATCAGTTTCAAAATGTACTTTTCTCAGAGGACTTCAAAGTTCATTTGTATATGTAGAATACATTGTTCAAATTAATAGAAAGTCATGTATGTTTCTGTGACTAAGTGACTTTGTTCTCTTTCCCAATACCTGGACCTTCTTCATTTCCAGAGACAAGCAAAGTATTCGGAAAATAAACTAAAATCAATTAAGGCACGGAATGAGTATCTCTTAACCCTTGAAGCAACCAATGCCTCGGTTTTCAAGTATTATATTCATGATCTTTCAGATTTAATTGACGTAAGTACTTGAAATTTTTATGTTTTCCATATTTTTTTTTTAACTTTTTTGAACTTATTTATTTTTTTTAGTGATCTCTACGCCCGTACGCCCAATGTGGGACTTGATCACTAACGAGAGTGATCACTCACTCTTTCAGGGCGCCTGGATGGCTCAGTTGGTTAAGTGTCTGACTCTCCAGTTTGGCTCGGGTCATGATCTCATGGTTTGTGAGTTTGAGCCCAGCATCAGGCTCTGCATCAGCACAGAGCCTGCTTGGGATTTTCTCTCTCCATCTCTCTCTCTGTCAAAATAAATAAATAAACTTAAAAAAAAAAAAAAAAAAAGAGAGAGAGTCATTCACTCTTCCAACTGAGCCAGCCAGGCACCCCTATGTTTTCCATATTGAGATGTAATTAGCAATTGAAATACCGTCATTTCTGAAACCGGTGTTATTTTATGTAATACTTAGAAGGAAAAAATGCTGCCAGTTAAACTGTACATGTCGATTCTAAGATGCATGTGAAAAAGTGTGCATCCCAAAACGAATAGAAAGCAAATTATTAAGTTCTGTGAAGCTATGAATGCCTGGTAAACTCAGCTGGGAAGGGGACCTACTCATCTTTAAATTATGCGATGGCACAACCCTAAATGCATTCGTTGATTCCAAATACATTTCCTGGTTATTAGGGCGCCTGGGTGGGTCAGTTGGTTAAGCGTCCAACTTCGGCTCAAGTCATGATCTCATGGTTCATGGGTTCGAGCCCCGCATCGGGCTATGTGCTGACAGCTCAGAGCCTGGAGCCTGCTTCAGATTCCGTGTCTCCCTCTCTCTCTGTCCTTTACTCGCTCACACTCTGTCTCTCTCCTCCTGAAAAATAAATAAACATTAAAAAAAAAATACATTTCTTGGGCCCCACTATTGTGAGATGCTGAGGCTTTGACAAACATATACACTTGTTTTTCCTTTTTTAAGTTTTTATTTTAATTCAAGTTAACGTACAATATTCTATTAATTTAAAGTGTATGGTATTATGATTTAACAGTTCCGTACACCACTCTGTGCTCATTACAAGTGCATTCCTTAATTTCTATCACCTATTTTACCCATCCCCCACCCCCAAGCATATACACTTCTTCAGGAATGGAAAGTGGAAAATACAGATACTAAGCAAATGACGACACGCATGATAGCTTTGTTACTAGTTGTGGTAAATACTGTAAGCAAAATAGAGTGGAGAGAAACCACGTTTATAAATTTATCTAACGCTATACTTTCCATCTGAGGATATGCTATGAAAAGCGGTAATGGGGCTCATTCCAAACCCTCTAAGTCTATATGCACTGTTAGGTTCATGCAGTGATTACTGCTGTGACTTCCCATCTGCATCATGCTTTCATTCAGAAAACCTGCGCTGAGTAGCACGGTCACTGTGCCAACACTGTAGGAGACCACAGAGGTGACACAGACAGAAATCCCAGTCTAAAAACACACATATCTGCAAATAAAAGAAAAAAAACGATGTCGTAAGAAAAGCACAGATGAACTGATAGAGGTTCACAGAGTTTCCTGCTGGGAACTTTATTCATGTGCTGCTTTGTATTGATTGAATTCAACAATTTAAAGATGATAAAAATTTTTCCTATGGCTCCTAGTAGATCTACAATAGGTTAAAGCAACTTTATTTATTTCAATTTAAGTCTCATGGAGTTAGCTATTTTAGAGCCACAGTTTGGGACTTCTGCAAAAAAATTGCTAAGTAAGGGAATTATTTTTTTTAGTTTATTAACACTGATGTACTTTATATATATATATATGAAGTTTGTTTATTTTGGGGAGTGAGCAAGCAGGAGAGGGGCAGACACCTTCGAGAGAGGGAGAGAAAGAGAATCCCAGGCGAGCTCTGCACTGTCAGATGCTTAACCGACTGAGCCACCCAGGCACCCCTGATGTGCCTTTTCTTTTTTCAATTTGAGTCTAAAAGCAGTTTTATCTCCTACTGTCATAATTTCTTTATACAGAACCCTTTAGTAATAAAACCAGGAAAAACTTTTTTCTCTTCCTTTCTTACAAGTATTTTAATCAAGTAATTAATTTTCTTATGGCACTCTGATGAAAGGAATTTTTTTTCTTCTAGACTTCTAGGTTTTCTGAATAAAAATGAATGATTTTATGGCCCCTGTTTTCAAACTTAGATTTGTAAGAATTCTGCAAAGTATATAGAATATAGAGCTAATTCTTTGTAACTATTCCACTTGCTTATTTTTTTGGTTTAGGGCTTATTTTTGGAGTACTTGGCTAGGCCCAAATGAGTTTAACGCAAGGAAAGGTCTCCATATATTGAAAAGTATTTCTTTAACACCTGCAGGGTACCAAGCACTCTTCTTGACAGCGGGGATCCAGCAATGAACAAAACAAAAGTCCCTGTCTTCATGGAGTTTATGTAGTCATTAAGGAGTCAGCTCATAAACATATTTACATGCACACACACATTATATAGTAGTGACAGTGCCATTAATAAAACCACCATCAGTCTACTTCTTTTGATGGTATTCAGGAAAAGCCTGGTATTTGAGCAGAGAAGTGAGCTGGAGAGCCCTATGCCTATATGGGGAAGGAATCCCTCATACAGAAGGACTGGTAAGGCTCAAGGTATAGAGGCAGTGACTTGTTTGGCAAGCTGAAGATGCTCAAGAAATAGCAAACAACGGAGTAAGTGAGGAGGAAGGTTCTGGAAGAGAATGTAGACAGAAACCCAATTACTTAGGGTCTTTTGGACAGGAAAAGGGGTTTAGATTGTGTTCTGAGTGTGGCGGGAAGCCATTGAAGGGTTTTACTCAGGGAAGTGACATCACATAGTTGACATTTTGAAGACTCATTCTGGCATCTGGGTGGAAAGCAGACTGAGGCGGGTGAGGAAGACAAGAGTGAAAACAGCGAGCTGTATCTAGAATCTTTTGCCATTGTCCAGGCTAGAGATGGTGCTGACTTGGACTGGCATAGTAGCAGTAAACCTGTGAGTAGTTGGTTGGATTCAAAATATATTGAAAGTAGAGCTAGTAAGAATTTGATATAGTAGTTGGAAAGAAGGATAAACAGGACTCCAGGTTCAGGTCCTGAGTAACTAGGTTAACAATGGTGCTTTTTACTGAGTTGGGGACCCTGGAGAGAAGTGGGTTGAAGGGCGGGGAGCCCTAGTTCTGTTACATATAGTAAGATTGAGATAGCCATCGGCCATCTGTGTGGCGATGTGCGGTAGCATTCTCAGTACTATGGGCATGTATAGGACAGGATTAACATTTCAGGAAAGTCACATTCACTTGTGGGGAAATAGGTTCTACTTACATAAATGGGTTAGAAAAAAGCTTAGGGTGGAAAGCTGCCACCACGGGGTGAAAAACGCCCAAAGTTAGCTGCCGAGATATTGTAACGGGATCATGAGTACTTTCCATCCGACACCAATGTACTATATTGTACTTTGATCACAAACCCCACTTGCCCCCCAGACCCTTTGCTTCTTACACAAGTTAATGATTGCTGTCTGATTGTTTTCTCCGTGTCCACGTGTGTAAGGTCTTGTTTTCTCATGTTCACCATGTGGGTAATATCTTGCGAGCTCAGTAAATACAGAGCCGAAACCCCTGTTCAGGGCTCTTGTCCCCAACCGGACATTAGCCTCTCGTATTCAATTCTGCATCCGCTCTCTTGAGGGACGGGAGAGAACTCCAGATTCAGTCTGCGACAGTCACTGTCGTGGATATTTATAGAGCTCTTAGTCTGTGACAGGCAGGTTTCTACACATAATCTCACCAATTCATCACAAACCTCATGAGGTAAATACTATTTTCTACATTTTATAGATTAAAGCATTGAGGCTTAGGCCAGATAGCTTGTCGAAGGTTACACAGTTAGGAGGTATGATAGGCTTCAAACTCAGACATTTAACCTCCAAACTAATTAACTCTGATGTAAATAAGTAATGGTTAAATATATCAGGTAATTTTCAATTTTAAGAAAGGATGGACTTTTAAAAGATCAGCCTTGGGGCGCCTGGGTGGCTTGGTCGGTTGGGCGTCCGACTTCGGCTCAGGTCATGATCTCACGGTCCGTGAGTTCGAGCCCCGCGTCGGGCTCTGTGCTGACAGCTCAGAGCCTGGAGCCTGTTTCAGATTCTGTGTCTCCCTCTCTCTCTGCTCCTCAACTGTTCATGCTCTGTCTCTCTCTGTCTCAAAAATAAATAAACGTTAAAAAAATTTTTTTTTAAAAAATAAAAGATCAGCCTTAAATTTAAAATGTGAGTAATTCTCAGGGTGCCTGGCTTGCTCAGTTGGTTAAAGCATCCAACTTCAACTCAGGTCATAATCTCACAGATCTTGGGTTTGAGCCCCACATTGGGCTCTGCACTGACAGTGCGGACAGAGCCTGCTTGGAATTCGTTCTCTCTCTCTCCCTCTCTCTCCCTCTCTCTCCCTCACTCCCCCTCTCTCTCTTTCTTTCTCTCTCTGTCCCTCCCCCCCCCCCCCTTTCAAAAAAATAATAAATTGTGAGTAATTCTCAAATAATACAACTTCATTACGAATTTTGAAAGAAATAAGAAATGGGTTTGTTGTCATATTCAATTGAAGTTGAATCCTCTCAGTAAAAATTATGCATTCATTGACTCATCTTTGAGGCAGAGTGTGAATGTATATGTTCCAAAATGGCTGCTTATTTTGTAGGAATGCAATTTGCATATATAGTGGTGATCCTAAAAACCATTAAGCTTGACCCTTACTGATGAAAAAGAAACAGAATGATGATTATGCAGAGGCATCTAGAATCCTTTATGCTTTGCGAGCTTATGTAGCAAAATCACTTTTGTAGTGAGCTATCTAATAATTATTGGAAGAGTTGTGAATACCTCTAGTGAGGAAAAAGTCAAGACATTTTTAATGCATAACATTTTATATATGAAATGACATGGAAGATGCTAAATGTATCTTTACTGAATCAAAGCATTGTAAATAATTAAGAATTCAAGTTGAGACCTTTTTTATATATTCCTCCCTTCGTTCTATTTGTGTCAATAATATGTCTCTTCTCTTATTAATTTCCTACACTAGACCGTGATGAATGGATCTATTGGTATAAAACAGTCATACACATTTCCCATAGAATTTGTATTTTGAAACAGTCTCTTATTATTACAGAATTAGTACATGTACTTTGTAGAAAATTAGAAAAAATTACATGCAAAAATAGCATGATCACATTCTTACCACCCCAGATCATCACTGCTAAAATGTAGACTTTTTTTGTGTCCACATACACATTTTTATACCAGAAGAGTATGAAAGCATATTTTTTATACGGCTTTTTAACCTACTTTTTTCAGTAATCTCCATCTATCCATTTCAGAAAATTTTCCGTTTAGGAAAATTTTAACTCCTCTAATGGCCAGACCATATTCCTAGACCCCCCCAAAAACATTTTATAGCTAGTGTGTCTAGCCTAGACCAAATTTAGGATCACACATTGCATCTGGGTGATGTGTTCCTTTGGTTTTTGTTTTTTTTTTTTTTTTAATCTAACAAAGCCCCTATTGAGGAGACATGGACAGTTGTTCCTCAGAACACCTCAGCTTCTGGATTTGTGTCCATTCGTTATGGTGTCAGTTAACCTGTTTCTCTATTCCCTGCATTTCCTACAAAGTAAATGTTATATAAAGTCTTGATAAATTCAAGTTAAGCACTTTGCAGCAGATTACACTGTAGGTTATGTTGCTGTGTCTTACGTAGATACGTAACAACATCTGATTAAACCACCAGTAATGATGCTAAAATTGATCACTGGCTTGGGGTAATGTGACTCTGATGGCTCCATCAGAGTTAAGTGTTTTCCCCTTGCAACAAACAGGGTATTCTAAAACTTCTTGAATTTAGAGCCTGTTAATTTGGAAGTATACTTATTTTTGGTTAGCAAAATGCTTTTTTTTTAAATTTTGAGAGAGAGTGCACAGAGGAAGTGGAGGGACAGAGAGAGAATCCCAAGCAGGCTCTGTGCTGCCAGTGCAGAGCCAAATCTTAGAACTCTGTCCCACAAGCTGTGAGATCACGACTTGAGCCAAGATCAAGAGTTATGCCCAGCCAACCGACTGAGCCAGCCAGGTGCCCCCAAAATGCTTCTTTAGAGTTCAAATTAATTATGTAAATGAAAGGGCCGCCTGGCTGGCTCAGTCCGAAGAGCATGCGATTCTTGACCTCATGGTTGTGCATTCGAGCCCCACATTGAATGTAGAGATTACTTAAGTAAATAAACCTTTAAAAAAGTGTTGTAAATTAAAGAATAACATATTTTTAGGCACTTCAGATTAATCACTTTTCACATGTACTGTTTGAAACCCTATTCAATGGAATCCTCTTTTATTAATTACTACAGTTCTAAAAAATCTAATGTAACACTTTGATAGACTAGTTCAAGTCTTTTCTGTGTATTTGAAGATAATATAATGTTTTTTTACAAATATATTTAATAATTCCAATTTGTCTATTTTTTATAAACTTCACCTTCACCTACCACTGTTAGTTTGAATTAATATACCGTTGTCTCTATCTCTCTGAGAAGTGGCTATCGATGTGGAAGCATTCTATTTCTAAGTAATAGCTATTGGATTTCTTCTGGAATTTATTTTTAATCTTAAATTCTCCGTTGTGCTTTGTTGCAATTATTAACTTAATTTTGTGATGAACTCTACCCTGCAAACAACACTTCTATAAATTTAGTATGTAAATGAACTTGATCAAATTCAAACTAACAATGTAAGCTATCAGACCTCTAAAGTTTATCGAAGGTAATATAATGAAGAAAATGATGGCTCAGTTGTTAACCAAGTATTAGTTCAACTGGAAATATTTGAATCTAGTATACCAAACAAGGTTTAGACATTTGTGGGTACTGCAAATACAGTTATCTCTAGGGAGAAGGGATGAGGTGATTTAGGAGAGGAATTTGGAGACTTTAAAAGCAGTATATATGTTTCACACTTTTCCGTAAGTATGCCACATTTTATATTTAAAAAAAGAAAAAAGTAAAATATGATGAAAGCATGCCTTAAGTATTAATGTAAAGCATACCAATGCACTTATACTTTCCAGTCTTACAATATTATGATTTTTCTTTTCATAGAGCTCTGAGTAGTCTTCTTTTGTACAAAGCTTATCTACTGGGTAGTTGTGGTTTCTATTTCTGAGATCTTTAATGTGGAACAAAAATGCTCTGGATATTTAGTGTTTTCACAATGTTGCATTTGGCACAACTTTTGCCTAATTTGGTATCAATTTTGTTTACTCTTAAATCTTTTTTTTTTAATTTTGTTAATGTTTATTATTTATTTTTGAAAGAGACAGAGCATGAGTAGGGGAGGGACTGAGAGAGAGAGACAGACAGACAGACAGACAGACAGAATCCAAGGCAGGCTCCAGGCTCTGAGCTATCAGCGTGGAGCTCGATGTGGGGCTCAAACCCATGAACCGTGAGATCATGACCAGAGCCAAAGTTGAACCCTTAGGTGCCACCCAGTCACCTATTATACCACCCAGGCTCCTTTAATACCTATTTTAGTAGATTTATAATATTTAATAAATTTATAATAAATACAAATTGCACATATTTTACAATCGGCTGGGAAACATATAGATGAATTGTTGGAGAAAAAATGTACAAGAGTATTAAAGAGCACCTACTGGCTGTGTGTGTTCACAGTGGCCTTGGTCTTGGTCACTGTGCTTCGGAGCAGAAGTAGACAAACTTTTTCTGAAAGGGACTAGATAGTAAATACTTAAGGCCTTGTGAGTCATATGGTCTCTGTCGCAATTACCGTAGTGCAAAAGCAGTCATAGATAAGTAAGCAGTTGGGTGTGGTTATGTTGCAATCAAACTTTATTGACCACATCCAGCCCTTGGGCTAGATTTAATCCACTGGCCATAGCTTGCTGACCTATGATTGAGAGAATGAACTGTTAGTTAATCCAGAGTGTCACTTAAGCAGAAGACTGTTTAAGATGGTTTCTCCCCTGAAAGTCCTAAGTAAATTTTCGTTTGTAGAGTAACAATCTCTTAGCTTGAAATCAGGTAGCAAATGGAATATAGTTAATTTCACAACAATAAAGGATGTTTATTATGTTACTTTAAGCATAAATGTAAATTATAAGAAATATATTATAAATATTGTTATAAGGAATATATTGTAAATATTGGCCAAAGGAAATTTAATTGGTTTGGGAGAATAAAGGCATAATTATAAAGGAAAATAGATTGTAGTTTTATAAATAAAAGATTTCACATAATGATCATTAGTATCCCCAACAATAAGTGCAAAAAAGACTGTAACTGGGGCACCTGGGTGGCTCATTCAGTTAAGCTTCTCCCACTTGGTTTCAGCTCCGGTCATGATCTTGTTTGTGGTCGTGGGATCAAGCCCCATGTCAGGCTTTACTCTGGGTGTGGAATGTGCATGGGATTCTCTCCCTCTCCCTCTGCTCCTCCCCTGCTTGCTCTTGTGCACACACATGCACACACTCTCCTCTCTCTCTCTCTCTCTCAAAAAAAACAAAACAAAACAAAACAAAAAAACAAGAAAACAAAAGACTGTAACTAATTCTGTTATAATTGGGATGCATTGCAACCCAGAAGTAAAATCCTGCAGGCAACAAATATTTGTAATTGAATGTAGAGATTTTCAAGTGATTATGATTTGCTAAGAGAAAAGAGAGGAGAGTACAAGTCTCATTTCCCATAATACCTAGATCTGTAATCAAATTCAGCCTTCTGTATATCTGGAATTCTTAAAAAATTTTTTAATGTTTATTTTTGAGAGAGAGAGAGAGAGAGAGAGAGCACGAGCATGAGCGTGGGAGGGGCGGAGAGGGAGGGAGACAAAGAATCTGAAGCAGGCTCCAGGCTCTGAGCTGTCAGCACAGAGCCTGAGGCAGAGCTCGAACCCCTAGGCCGTGAGATCATGACCTGAGTGGAAGTCGGACGCTTAACCAACTGAGCCACCCAGGTGCCCCTATATCTGGAATTCTTAAAACAACTGGTGATGTGGCCTCTTTCAGTCCATCCTCAAAAGGTATTCAGAGGAACACAGTCCTCAACAGTAGAGGTACTTTCCATTGGTACTTTGTCCCATGGCTCCTGCCCGGTAATAATAAAGTATTTGTCATCTTTTGGTATAGTTTCACAGTTTCAAATTACTCCCTGTAAAAGTTTGCAGGTCACCTTGTCATATGAAGGATAAATCTTTGTTACTCTTATGGAATACTGCAACAGAATAATCCCCTCCTGCAACTAATTTTCCTGGTAAAGATATCTGTCATGTATTTTATTAGCCATTTATACAGAATGAAATTGAAATTAGATTACATCATATACTGCATGTCGTGTTTACTTTATCATTTTTAAGTAATCCTCTGTCCTAAAGCTTTTAGCCTTATCCTTTTGTCTCTAGAGACATGTGTTTAATTAAAAAGCAGCTTATTCAGAGTTCAGATTTTTCTTAGTTTGACGTATGCCCACACATAATAGTATTAAGATTTATCCATGAAAACCTGCCAAATTGGAATACTGCAGCCCCCATTTGGCCTGAACTCCTATTAGGAAGATGATAGAGAGATCATGGTAAATGGGTTAGGATAGTGTAGTTATCATGTGAACTGATTTGTGTGTTTTTATCCTTTTGTGATTGAAAGGGGATTTAAAAACTGAAATGGGTTAGATGACTAAAGTAGATGGCTTTAAAAGTTCCTTCCAGTGGAGATGCCGTGGGCTTTGTTAAAGGAAACTGCACCCGCCTGTTTTCCACCTGCAGCACAGGCTGCTCTAAGTCTCTAGGGCTGGTTCCATCTTGGCTGTGAATGTTGAAAGTCGCCTAAGGCATGGTCCTTGGCTTTCTACCTCTTGGTCCCTTGCCCTGATGGCTGCTGGATTTCTGTCACCAGTCCTGATCATCTTGCAGGGCTTCAGATTTGTATCCAACTGCCTTCTGGACTACTCTGACCAGATGCCTAATGGGCATCTTGAACATGTCGTACGCTCAGCTTTTTATCTCCGTTTCCCCTTTCATCGTCATCATTCTCCATTCACATAACTTTTTCTCATCCATTTTTTACACTTTAGCAAGTGGCACGCCTTTCCACCCATTTGCGTAAACCAAAAACTCAGTTCTCTCATTTCTCACATATAAATGCATCGGCAAATCCTGTCATCTGTACCTCCTAAATATCCCAAATCTTGCTATTTCTTGCTGCTTGTGCTGTCTCCTAGACGAAGCTCTTCATCTCCTGCCTACACTTAGCTTTCTAAGATGTTACCCATCTTCCACTTAAGACCTTCTAATCAGTAATCCATTCCCCTCCCAAGCAGCCAGAGTATTAAATATAAGCCAGACCTGTTGATACCTATTTAAAATTCTCGAAAGGCTTCCCATTGTTTTTAGAATAAAATCTAAACTATTCACCAAGACCTTATGTGAACTGGCGCCCACCTGCCACTCCGTGTCATCTTTTGCAACTTCCTCTTTAGTCACCATATGCTTTGGGTACATTGGCCTCTCTATTCCCCAGACTCCTGTAAACTTTTTCCTGCCCGGGCCCTTTCTACTCATTGTCTAGGACACTCTTCCAGAGCTTTGCAGATTCCTTCTTTTCATTCATGTTGCACCCAGCTGCCCTGTATAAAAGACCCACACCCTTTCCCCCAGCACTCCCTAGTTCTCTGTCTTCTCCATAGCATTTACCACCTGACCTATTTATCTGGGCTTGCTTTGTTCTCTCTCCTTCTTTGTGATTTGATTCAGGGTGGTTACAGAGATTTGTCCTGGAGATAAAATTGCATCTGGTGGCAGCTCCTCTGAGGAAAATAATTGCCCATGGAGCGGGACATGTATTAGGCCACAAAGGATTATTGGTCCTGCTCAGTGGCTCAAGCATATGCAACCTCCATTCTCCTCCTGTTTCCTACTTTGTATCCATTTCAGTGTACCATTTTGACATTTTTGTTGCACAGAAGAAACTCAAAACAAGTTTTGCTAAATGCGTGGCTGAGGTTATTAAAGCACAGCAAGAATTAAATTGTCAGCTCTTTATGGACCATCAGGAACCCAGACATGAGAGCAGGTGTGCAAAAGTTGCCTGTAGAATTTTAATCATCCAGTTCAGTCCCACAAGATGCCCATCTCTCACAAAACAAGTTTGTGGTTTCTGAGGTGAAGTACTGAATAGTAAGAGAGAGGAAAATAGTAAGGGACAAAGATAATTTATTCAGAAGAAATCAACTTTCTTCATTTGACATCTGAAAAAACTGTGAACTTACCTATTTCTGGTCCTGGGTTATGTGAAAACTGTTTTTGCAATTGTTTGCTCAGGTTGCACTACTGTAGAAAGACTCAAAGTAAGAGGTAGACCAAGTCTTTACCCAATACCCAGGACTCTGGAATGGTCAAAGTCAAAGCTTATTAATTAAAAAGCCAGAGATGGGACCCAGGACAAAAGATCAAGGAAGCCTCTCTGGTGGGGGCAGGAATGATGAAGTTAAGGTAGAATACTTCTGCAGAAGAGTTCCTTCTCTCTCCATTCTCATGACACCTGCAGTCACCTAGGAGCTTGGGGCTGCCCTGTGAATGATATTGGCTATTACTATTCCAAAAACACGTGTAGGACTTGTTTCCTTTGGAGTGCCATTATCTTCACTCCCATCTAGGACCAAACTTCTGCCCAGTAGGGCTTCTCATGTCCTAAGAGTTTATATAAACAAATTCTCTCCCTGAATAGCTGGGATCCATTTATACCTGACTGTATAACCACCAAGTATATATATCAGCCAACCTCTCAGCCTTTGGAGCAAGATGAAGTGTTTGTCACAGTTCTCAAAACCTGGATTTCATCTTTACTTCTGATACTATTTGCAACCCTTTTGCCTAAAGAAGCTAGCTTACTGTGGTGATTTAGACTAATACCTAGTGGGATATATCTTGACAGCTCTTAGGATATTAGAAAACGAATTCTCTTCTACTTCCAACACTCTTTCCTTCCCCAATTTTAATCCATAATTTTATGTGTCCATTCAGGTTTCCACCCATCAGAACAGCACTGTTCTGTTTTCATGAAATATCTTACTGGTTTCTTATGTATTTTCATCATGAAAGGCACTTGGGTTATAACTCAACTCTTTGTGCAGAAGCTGGCTTTTCTTATCGTCATTAATAATTCATAAGCTCCATAGAATTACTTGAGGCCTTTTAACCAAGTATCGTGAATCTTAACATATCCAGTGTCATTTAGCTTCCAGTTTAGAAAAGAGACAATTCTGTGACTGGCTTTGCTGTCTCAGGAGACCTTGAAAGGGAATTTTATTGTTTCTTTTAAAGTCCAGGGTGCGTGAAAAACCTAGAGCATAGACAATGCTGCGTATCAGAAGTAACAGAAGCATGCTAATTAAGTGATCTTCTAGACTGATAAGCTCCCTAGGGATCAGAGAAGGCTCTCGTCCACCAAGTTCATCACAGAAGCCTCCATGGTGAGGTATAGCATTCAAAATCCAGAAGACACCTGGGGAGTCCTTCTGGATTGGGTGTGAAGTCACACGCATACTTCTCCCCAGCCTCTTAGGAAACCGCAGCTGAAAGCCAGCCTGCCTTACTAGGTCCAGACCTACCAAATCCACCTGGCCCCAGTTGGATGCGGAAGCATGCACCGTGCTTTCCTAACTTTGATATTTACTCCCCCAAAGAAGCAACTCTTAGAAATTTGAGTTTAAGTCTGGGACTAATACAAACTTAACATGTATTTTTCAGAACTCTACCTCAATTAGGTAGTTGGAGGTTGAATTTCTTTATTTTTTCTTTCTCTTTTCCCCTTGCTCTTCCTTTCTCTGTTGAAAAGACACTTGGTTTGTGTGGAGGGTGCTTTTCTCTAAGTTGTTTCTTCCTCTTAATATCAATTTTCCATGAACTCCCACTGAGATCAGTACTCCTAAAATAAAGCACCTTCATTATAATCAAGCTGAATCTGTCTTCTTTCAGAATAGTGGTATGTTTTGAAGCACAAGTACATTTCAAAGAAATGAGGCCGTTTCCTTTCCTAATTCCTGTTTTCACAAGATGAGGTATTACTGAAAGGTGGAATAATTTTTTGGTCCCTCTGATGTGTATAAAACGGCTACACAGAACCTTTATGGATTTTGAGGCGCAAAAGGAATAAAAGAGGACTTTGTTCTTCTGAAACTAGAATTTTTTAATTAACTGAAGATCATTCTCTGTATTTGAGTGCAGCCGATTCCGCTAGAAATGTATCAATGATGAGACTGCTGCATTTCACAACTGCATTCTGCTTGCATTTGTAAATGTGACATAGCATTTTTCTGATTTTTTAAATCAAATAATATTTAATCAAGGATATTCTCTTGCCCACTAGTAGAAATAACCACCAATGGACAGGGTTACAGTCCCTTTTATTTATTTATTTTTTTTTTGAGAGAGAGAGAGAGATAGAGGGCACAAGTGAGCAAGGGGCAGAGAGGCACAGGGAGAGAGAAAGAAGGGGGGCTCAACTGAAGCGGGGTTTGTGTTCATCCAAAGTGGGGCTCATGCTCACCCCAAACGGCTCAACCCCAAGCTGGAGCTTACCTGATGTGGGACTCGCGCTCACGAACCGTGAGATCATGACCGGAGCAAAGTCAGATGCTTAACCGACTGAGCTACCCAGGTGCCCTACAGGACCTTTTTTAAATCAGTGTTTTAGTGTAGTGCTTCTCAAAACTTTTAATGTACGTATAAATCCCCTGTGGATTTTTTTTTTTTTAAACTTCAGATTATAATTCAGCAGATCAGGGGTGGGGCCTTAGCTTCTGCATTTTTGATCAGCTTCAGGTGATGCTGATGGTCTATAGACCACACTCTGAACAGCAAGATTTTATAATGTCTTCATAGAAAAATCCCAAATTTAATAATTCTGAAATTGGAGTGTGAGGGTAGAAGTAAATATGTTGACATTTCAAAGGACAGGTGAGTGATTGAATCTGTACCTTCATAAAAACAGAAGTGATGGGGGCGCCTGGGTGGCTCAGTCCCCTGAGTGTCTGACTCCGGCTCAGGTCATGATCTTGTGGTTCGTGGGTTTGAGCCCTGCATCAGGCTCTGTGCTGACAGCTCAGAGCCTGGAGCCTGCTTCGGATTCTGTGTCTCCCTCTCTCTGCCCTTCCCATGTTCATGCTCTGTCTCAAAAATAAATAAACATTAAAAAATTAAAAAAAAAAAAAAACAGATCTGATGGTTCATATCCTGGTGGATGTTACTTCCTTTGTGCCCCTCTAGTGTTCTTTTAGTAGCAAAGTAATGGACAACTTATATTCGAATTCCTTGAGAATGGAAATTACATTTTACTGTATTCCAGTCTTCATATTCCTGGAGCCTAGCAAATTCCCAGGCACCTAGTAGACATCTAATTACTAGGTTAAACTGAATCAAATTGAATTGATTGGATTGCATTAGAACAATATAGGGATGACCCAGTTTTGTACCTTTTAAAACCACTCCCTCTTTAGGAGATTTATATTGCTTTTATGTACAAATTTAAAATTTTTCAGTAATTTATAGCTGACCAGTATCCAGAGTTATATATATATATTTTTTAAGTTTATTTTATTTTTGAGAGAGAAAGAGAGCATTAATGGAGGAGAGAGGAAGACACAGAATCCGAAGCAGGCTCCAGGTTCTGAGCTGTCAGCACAGAGCCCGACGTGAGGCTCAAACTCATGAACTGCGAGATGACCTGAGCCGAAGTCAGACACTTAACCGACTGAGACACACAGGCACTCACATCCACAGTTTTGTTTTTAAAAATGTATTCTCTTAAAATGCAACATGAAGAAAATAAATGCAAATACAAATTAAAGATAGTGAAGATTTAAGAATCCCCAAATTCTCTCTCTGATAAAAGGACTTTGTCAGTCATTTCTTATTCACAAATTTTGTTCTGGGGATAAGAAAGAAGGCATTCCTGAACTTTTTTGGCAGATTCAAAGCTGTTTTCTCACTTCTGAAAGAGTACAGATTATTATTGAGTTTAGTAAATTATGCAGATCCAAAACATTACAGTTAGTATGTTTGCATCCTACATGGATTTCAAAAAAATCGTAGGATCAGTATGCACAAATAACCTTAAATGCTATTTTTTATTATTTCCTTTCAGTATTTGCTTTTGCTTTTATTTTTTTAACAGCTTTCTTTAGATATTATTCACATACCATATAGTTCACTTATTAAAAGGCTACAATTGGCTTGTAGTATATTCAGAGTTGTGTAGCTGTCACCACAGTCCTTTATAGAATATTTTCATTACTCCAAAGAGAAATCCTATACCCCTTAGCCACCACCATCACCCCAGTTTTTACATCCCCTAGCACCATTAATACCTTCTGTCTCTACAGATTTACCTATTGTGGACATTTCATATAAATGGAATCCTACAAGGTGTGGTCTCTTATGGCTGGTTTCATTCACTTAAAATAATGTTTAAAGGTTGATCCATGATGTAGCATGTTATCAGTACCTCGCTCTTTTGTATGACTGGATAATGTTTAGTTTTGTCAATTAGTTGGACAATTTTAGGTTGTTTCCACTTTTCAGCCATTATTTATAATACTGGTTTAGGGGCACCTAGGTGGCTTTGTCAGTTAAGCGTCCAACTTTTGGCTCAGGTCATGATCTCACGACTTTTGGATCAGGTCATGATCCCACTCATGACCTCGTGAGTTCAAGCCCTACATCAGGTTCTCTGCTGTCAGTACAAAGCCCACTGTGAATCCCCTATCCCTTCTCTCTCTGCCCCTCCCCCACTCATTCTCTCTCTTTCTCTCAAAAATAAACACTTTAAAAAATAATGCTGCTTTAAACATTGATGTACCAGTTTTTTTGGAATTTTTTTACTTTTCTTGTGTGTATTACTAGAAGTGGAATTGCCAAGTCATATGTTAACTGTGTGTTTAACTCTTTGATGAACTGTCAGACCCTTCCAAAGAGGCTACAATATATCACATTCCCATTAGCAGTGTATAAAAATTCCAGTTTCTCTACATCCTCCCCAACGCCTGTTATTTGTCTTTTTCATTATAATCATACTTGTGGGTGTGATGTGGTATCTCTTTGTGGTTTTGATTTGCATTTCCCTGATGACTAATGATGTTGAGCATCATTTCATGTGCTTGTTGACCATTTGTATGTGTTTTTGAGAAATGTCTGTCCAATTCCGTTGCCCATTGTTTAGTTGGGCTATATGTCTTTTTATTATTGAGTTGTAGGATTTCTTTATATATTCTGGATACAAAGTTTTTAGATCAGATATGATTTGCAAAAAAATTTCCCATCCTGTGGGTTATCTTTTTACTTGATAGTGCCCTTTGAAGCACAAAAGTCTTCAATTTATTTTTTCTTTTGGTGCTTGTGCTTTTGATGCTGTATCCAAGAAACCAATGCCTAATGCAAGGTCATCAAGGATTACTCCTGTGTTTTCTTCTAAGTATTTTATAGTTGTAGTTGTCACGTGTAGGTCTTTGATCCATTTTGAGTTAATTTTCATATATGGTGTTCTTTTATTTTTTAAGTGCTGTGATCTTGGCTACCATGCAAGTCTGAACAGAGCCCTGAGAACATATCTCTCTGCAGAGTATAATCTTGAAACTTCCAGACATGAAGGCTTAGACATTATTGAGAATGCGGTTGACAATTTGGAGCCCCGGAGTGATAAACAGAGATTCATGGAGATGTACCCTGCAGCATTCTGTCCACCGATGAAGTTTGAGTTTCAGTCTCACATGGGTGATGAGGTCAGTGGTTGAGATATATATATATATTGTAATGTTTATTTATTTTTGAGAGAGAGAGAGCGTACGAGTGGGGAAGGGACAGAGAGAGAAGGAGACAGAGGATTCAAAGTGGGCTCTGCACTGAGAGCCGGGAGCCCAATGCATGACTTGAACTCAGGAAGCATGAGATCATGACCTGAGCGGAAGTCAGATGCTTAACCAACTGAGCCACCCAGGTGCCCCAGTAATTGATTGTTTTAAAATTAATGAATTGTCTTTTTACTTATGTTACTCTTCACATGCTGTACCCCACCAGTTGTCAGAACTCTCAGTTGTTTTCTCTCTCCTGCCTTTGCATGGGATCTTAGCATAGTTATATGCTAATATCAGCCATTACCGCCTTTGGGTGAAATGCCTACAAAGGCCAAACCTACGTGCAAACTCAGTGTTTTGTAAGCACTAACCCATCTCAGAGTTCATCCTACCTCTACCTCTAGACATTCCAATTTAAATTCAAAACAAACTATTTTGCTGGCCCAGTAGAATCTACCTGAAGACTCCCTGTGATCTTGATTTAAAGATTTTCACAAAGAAAAATAATTGTAAATGGCAGGAGAATGGGAGAGAGGGGAAAAAAATGCAGAACATTTATTTAAGACTGTAGTTGTCTCCAAACTGGTAAAATGAACATTAGACATGATATATTGTATCTTGGGTTCTTTATATGAATTTAGCTTTCTGTCCTATTTTACCCAAGGGGAAAAAAAATCCACCTAATCCGTTCATGAGTTACAGTGGTATATTTTATTATCTGCGGCTGGGAAAACAAGAAGACCCAATTAATGAGCACGCTATACAGCACTTGGTATCCCAGCTGTGCAAAACAATACTCAAAGATTAACAACTCAATTTTAGCTCATTGTGGTGACAGTATGGTTTTAAAAATAGATATAATAGCCATGACAGATTTCTTCAACGTCATCTTTTTTTTTCTGAGACACCTAGTGTTAATACTTATAAGTTATATGTGCGCATGCTGCATTTCTAACCTAATATTATATTTGCTCGATTTGATAGAGTAAAATACTCGATTAGAAATGGTGAGCAGTTTTTCTGCCAATAGCACATGTATTTGATAGGCAAGTGGCTTATCCTACCCAGAGTTGTGTTTCCAAAACCAAATGATTACCGTTATATTTTTTAGTTATGGATATGTCAAATATACACAATGATAAAATATCACAAATAAGTGACTTCAGTTGGGTTAGTACTTTTTCCTTTTTTTTTTTTTTTTTTACTATTATTATTTTTAATAAAATGAGTCAGTTGCCCTTTTTTTTAATGGCCTGTTTTGCCAGGGAGCAATAATTTCTGTGATGTCTTGGAGACTCCATTAAAGGAAACCCCCATCTGCTGGAGCATTTCTATGACAAGGAAGATGAAAAGAAACGATTTTGCTTCTGGTGCAATTTTAATGAACTAAATATAATAAAATTAAAAGGCTCTAATTGTGACCTTAACCGTAATTGAGACCATAGCCAAAATATCTTTCTGCCAAAGACTACAAGGGGCCTCTTCCTGTTCATGATGAATCACGTGATGTGGCCGATTTTGGTAAAGCAAGCCATGGTTAAAAGATGATAATAGTTACGTCTTCTGAGTTTTTACTGTGTGCCAGACAGTGTTCTAAGTGCTTTGTGTACGTTAACTCATTCCATCCCCACCACAACCCCATGGTGTAGGAACTCCTGTTATCCCCATTTTACAGATGAGGAAGCTGAGGGTTAGTAACGTTACACGGGTACCCGTCTGACTGTCACTAGGAGGCTCTGTGGCCTCCCCTCCTTTTGCCTGTGTGGTTCGTTTGGATCATCCCTTGCACTCTGCCCTCTGCCCCCTGCCCCGTGCCCCATAGTCATTCAGAATTCCCACAAGTGAGACCTCAAGATCAGAGCTCACTCTCCAGCAAGTGCCCCATTTTTAGAGCGAAGCTTCCTGCAGCTGCTGTCTTCCCAGTCATCCATCCCCAGGCCCCACAGCTGCGTTCTGCCCTTGCCCCTGACATAGCAAGTCCGTGTTTAAAACTGAAGTGTCGAAGCGCCTCTTGAAAGGAAATAGGTAATTGGAATCTTGAGCGGGTCAGCGTGACTCGTGCAGCATCTGAGCAGGAGAACCCTGCCTCTGGAGGGTGGCTTGCTGGCCCTGTTATAACTGCGGTTTCTGATTCCCCATCAGGTGTGTCAGGTTAGCGCTCAGCAACCAGTCCAGGCAGAGCTCATGCTCAGGTACCAGCAGCTGCAGTCCCGGCTGGCCACGCTGAAAATCGAGAATGAGGAGGTGAGTATACTCTCTGCCCCGCAGGGAATCCGAATTCTAATGGGACTGGAAGGCATTTGCTCATGACCTAGGCATATTTAGTATTCCAAATGCGTCTCTTCATCAGGCATTTTTAGCTAAATCGTAGTTCCTAGAATACTCTCCTTGTAGAGGATGAATGCAAAGATTCTGTAGTCTACCAGAGATGAATTCTTCACCAGGGATCCACTGCATACTCATGAAAAAACACACATTTTATTCTTAAATTCATAGTTCATGTGGAAAACAGTTCCCATAAATGATTAAACTCAACATGTGTCCAAGAATATACAATAGTGTGTGAAATAAAACTTTTGACTGACGTGTTAATTTAATCCTAACTTTTTTGGAAGTTAGTACTTTGCTTTTATGTGTTCTCTAAATTTTTGGTACTGAACATGGCAGTACTTATACAATTAGTACAGAAATCCTATTTTAAAATAGCGCTTGAGTGAGAATAGGAAACTATTTATTTGCTGACATTACTGGATTTAAATGGATAGAACATAAAATGTGAATTATAAATATATGTCGAACCAGAAAGCAGTCATACAATTCAGCTGCCTGTTTCTGAAATTAATTTAATTGGATCCACATTCTTGTTAAATAAAATATGAACTGCATATGTTTCTAAGGCTCTCAGTTATCATTTACAGGAACCCAAATCAAACTTACTCAAGTCAGAAAGTTTATTTAGTGGTCAATGTTTGTATAGCCTCGGGAATGATTGGATCTGTGTTCCGATGATATTATCAGGAATCTCTCTTTTCATTACTTTGAAGTTGTATTTTTTTTTTCAACTTAAATCCAAGTTAGTGAACATATAATAATGATTTCGGGAATAGAAGTTAGTGATTCATCACTTACATATAATACCCAGTGCTTATCCCAACAAGTGTCCTCCTTAATGCCCCTTGCCCATTTAGCCCTTACCCCCATCCGACACCCCACCAGAAAACCTCAGTTCGTTCTCTGTATTTAAGAGTCTCTTATGGTTTGTCTCCCCCTCTGTTTTTATATTATTTTTGCTTCTCTTCCCTTATGTGCATCTGTTTTGTTTTTTAAATTCCCCATGTGGGTGAAATCATATATTTGTGTCTTTCTCTGACTAATTTTGCTTAGCGTAAGTGATAGGTATTTGATAGGGATTGCATTGAATATGTACATTGCTTTGGGTAGTGTCGACATTTTAGCAATATTTGTTCTTCCAGTTCATAAGCATGGAATTCCATTATTTTGTGTCTTATTCAATTTCTTTCATAAGCTTTCTAGTTTTCTGAAGTTGTATTTTCGTATGTGTCAGTAGTAGTTTTCCCTCAAATTGGGATAGCCAAAGCTACATGGTCCTATAGCTTGCCATCTCACCTCATCCCACTGTCCTTATCCCTGAACTAGGATCCTTTATTGTCCTGAGTTAAGTCGTGCATACTTCTGGACCAACCAATACACGCAAGAAATGGGATTCTGTCATTGATCACCTTATATATTGTGCTCATTCATAGAGCCCTTTGGCTGACAGCTCCAACAGAAACATGTTTTTCTAGAGACAGTTCCTGAAAGGAAGGAATGTGAGATAGAAAAAGAAAACAATAATAATTCACCTTGATGAAATGATTAACCAAAATTCACTTTGGTGTACCCTCTTTTATTTTAATCCCACTGAGATGTTTTTAGCTACAGGAACACATTACTTGTTTCTGTTCAGAGAGAGTGATGTGTTTCTAGACCAGTATAGTTTGGTCAAAATGCATTGCAGCTTTCTGGCTTCCATTCTTTCTAGAAGAACCAAACCACCCCTTATTCAAACGTGTGTTTAAGATGCAGCCATGTGATGAAGTCTTCAGTTGCTGTGTAAAGTCCCACAAATGAGCCTTTATTGCTCTTCTTGAAGTGTTTTAGAGCTTAGAGTTTTGTGGAGGCTTGCCTAATGCAGTTTATCCTGATAGACCTACAGTTTGTATGTCTAGTGACTTCCTGTTGTTGTGGTGTTTTTGTTTTTGTTTTTGTTTTTGCATATCCTCCTGCTGTTTTATTTGGAAACAGCCTCTAAACTCTAGAAAAAGAACATGTTGTGCCCAGGGTCAAAACTGGCGGCCCAGAGACCTGTTTTGTTTGCCTGCCACAGTTTTTCCCTGTTAAAAATGAGAGTCTGGTGACTGACCCCGGATTGCCTCACAAAGGGAAGAGCTGGGGTACTTGAGTTCCACTTTGCCATAGCCATTCAGCTCCCAGTTTTCTTCCATTGGACTGTTCGTTTCTGTCGCCCGTCTGGCTTCTGCAGGCCTTTGAGTTTTTGACCCTTCACGTATGCCCTTTTGGGCACAACGTAGAAAAGCAGTGTCCTGCTGATAGTGGCAGGCAGTGCCTTCTGAGAATTAAAAGATTTATTGCAGTAACAAATGAATTAGGTTGTCTTGAGGTTTCTGATGAGCATGACTAGTGGTTTATGATCTGTTGGATATGGAACAAATTCATTGTCATGGAATGGGATTCCCATTGAAAGGAAGATTTAAATTGAATTTTTGACAATCGATAGATTTCCATTGGTATAGAAGGAGGAAACAATGTTTCACTATATTTCAAGATGCCCTGGAGGAACCTTGGTTTCCCAGAGCAATTTGGTCATCGTCCAGCTCCTCCCTGAGGAAGAGCCAAAGGTGAAGCTCAAGTCAGATGATGAGAGACCTTGAGAGCTGACTTGAGGGGTTTTGTTACTGTGGGTCCGTTCATTTCAGTACAATAAATATTTGTTCAACAACTTGTACGTTCCCCGTATTTTGCCAGGTGCGGAGAGTACAGAGATGAATGTCACAGTTAGCATCTATCTAGCATGAGAGCCAAACCATAACAAGTCATTTGTATCATGTAAAAAATAAGAGCCGGGACGTGGGAACAAAATCGCAATCGTTGCCGACTTTGGAGTCCTGTATAGCACTTTTCTCTACCAGAAATAGAGAATCTGCCTCTGATGGAGGTCAGAAAAGTGACCTGTCACTATCAGATCAAAGTATACAAGTAAAGAAACATGTATAATTCTGTATAATTCTCTGCCTCTGCACAAACAGCTATACACAAAGTCCAGAATTCACTGGAGAGAGTTTGGCTAACTAAAAATAATAATGACTGCCCAGCGAAGAGATAAAAGTTGAAAGGGAATTTCATCCAAGTTTACAAAAGCATGGACAGTGTAGCTAAATAGAACACGAACCTTTTCACCAAATTTTAAACAACTACAAATAATGGGCACCATTCAAAACTGTAGGAAGCCTTCTTAGAAGGGAATTTACATGCTAAGAACCTACAGGCCATGGATACATTTTGTTTGCTCCACAGCATTTGATTTTTAAAACTTAGTTGCTGTCATTTAAAAATTAGAAGTTGGGGGCACCTGGGTGGCTCAGTCAGCTAAGCATCTGACTTCGGCTCAGGTCATGATCTCACAGTCTGTGAGTTCAAGCCCCGTGTTGGGCTCTGTGCTGACATCTCAGAGCCTGGAGCCTGCTTTGGATTCTTTGTCTCCCTCTCTGCCCCTCCCCTGCTCACTCTCTCATTCATTCTCTCTCTCTCTCTCTCTCTCTCTCTCTCTCTCTCTCTCTCAAAAATAAAAATTAAAAAAATTTTAAATTAGAAGTTGGGAGTAAAAATATCTATTTCCAGCTTCTAAACAATTAGAAAGTCTGATCACACTAGACCTGCATTTCTGCGAGGTGATGACTGGCTTGGGCTAAGATGCTCCCCTTAGACGCAGAGCATGTGCTTCCTGTTTGCCATGCTCCCCACTCAGCCCGCTTGCCTCATTTTCATCACTTCCTTGGCCCTTGAAGATATCTGAGCTTGCAGCACAGGCCTTAGAACAAAGAGAAGCATTTGTGAAATGACCTCAGGATACTCGCACATAGTAAAAGCTGAATAAGTTTTGAGAAGGGCTTGATTGAATTTGGGGTGGATACCCGTTTATAATTTGTCACTTCACAACTTTACAGGGCAAGCCTTTAAAATGAGCCTTCAGTCTCATTATGCTACACTCTCATATCCCTGGTACCTCAATCTTCACGATTTCAAGTTCCAGTAGGCTGGCCGACAAATATTTATTAGTGCCACCGTGGGTTGTGCACATGGAATTAACAAAGAGCCTGCTGCCCACGCTTTATTCCCATTTTTGGTTTTTTTGGTTTTTTTGGTTTTTTTTAGTTGTTATTAGAGAGAGTGTGTTTGTGTGTGTGTGTGTGTGTGTGTGTGTGTGTGTGTGCGCACGTGTGCACATGCATGCAAGCAAAGGAGGGTCAGAGAAAGAGAGAAAATCCCAAGCAGGCTTCGTGCTGTCAGTGTAGAGCCCTACTTAGGGCTCCATCCCACAAACTGTGACATGACCTGAGCTAAAATCAAGAGTTGGCTGCTTAGCTGACTCAGCCACCCAGGTGTCCCTTGTTTTCTTTTTCTTTAAGTTTTTTATTTGAAACATTAGTAAACATTACTTTTAAACACAACACTTTCAAAGCAACTTACATCTGAATAATCATCTGTACCTTTGTCACTATAAATATGCTCCAGACATGTTCCAATCTAATGTCACACCATCTTACACATGTTCTTAAAGTTCGTTTTTAACATCTGTTACAGGGATTTCAGCTTAGGGGACATTCTCTTTGCTCCTTTCTTTCAAAGCTAGCTCTGGAGTAATTCCCCATACAACTACATTTCCCTTTCCTTAGAGTTCCTCTTTCCGTCCTTTACCTACACACAGCCAAAGAAAAGGAGAATGAATTGTAGAACTAGAACAATTATACCTTTCGTATTTTTAGTACAGCCTTAGTTTTAAGTAGTTTGCCCGATTTTCAGACCATTTGTCCCAATATTTGTCCAGAAAATAGTTTCCATAAGCATTTCACTTCAGTGCTATGACTAAAATCTCACGTATAAAATGAGTTTCTTCTAAGTTATAGTAGATTTACCCCCTTGAAGGGAATGGAAAAGAGAGAAAGCTGTGATTCCTCAATTAATTTGCAACACTGTGTAATAAACTGACAGCCCCATATAAATTTTCCTAGCTTTATTTAAAATCTTTCACTGACAGTTTACTAGGGAATAATTCACAGACTATTCTAAAAATATATTCCTCACACAGGATATTTTCAACTGTAATGAACAAGATTTTATGTAAACCTTGAAACAATTTTCATGACCTGGGTAATTGAGGGAAGTAAGAGATGTTTTGGTTATCTACCTCAGGGTTGAAAAGTCATATTTCCCTCAAGAATCACATTCCCATAATATCATTGACTACAGCAGAATCCCAAGTCATGTAAATCTGTGATCAAACCATTATGGACAATTATCAGATGCTTTTAAGACCTGGTATAAGATGTGGAGCTTGATAACTACTTAATCATAGTTACTATTTCTGATCTTCTCTGTGGCTTTAACTTCATTTTTGCTTAAGTATCTTTTAATTTATTTAAATGTTTCTAACTTACCTGCAACCTTCTGTTGATGAAGTTAACAGTAGAAGCCTAAGAAAAGATAACTGCCATTTATCCATTAAACGATAGTATCATCTTGGGCCAAAATTGAAAACAGGGATCATTTGTCTTTCACTGAAAACATATTTTTAGAAGCAGTGTATGTGCATGTGTGTGCGTGCATGCGTGCGCGCGCGCGTGTGTGTGTGTGGTTTCAGATAAGCTTTAACTCCCCACAGGAAGCAACTTGATCCAGAAGAATACCAAGCAGAGTGAGGAGAGTTTCTAGAAAGGGTCTAGAAGTGAGTCATGGGCTAGGGCACCCTAGAAAGGATGGCGAGCTCAGGGTGGCTGATATTCACGAAAGTGCATGTTGCTGGCTTGTGCTGAGCGTTGCTTTGATGACTGTGGATTTGCAAAGAGGATGACTTCAACCTCTACCATTCATTTAGTGAAGCCTTTGGATGATCTGTTCTGTCCCAGGCACTGTGCTAGTGACTAGAGATATAAAGATTAATAAGCTGGCTCTAAACTCAAGTTGCTTCCCCTATAGATGGCCAACATCGCCCTCTAAACAGTGAGGTAGGTGCTTGTGAGAAATGGGTTTGGCATCGCGCTCCTCATTATCCAGCACAGGCGAGGTCACTGGCATCTCTCTGTACCAGGAGCGAGGGGTGTCATGGCAAGATGCTCTGCTTCTGCTCCTGCCTTCTGTGCCCTGTGCTGGCAGTATGGCGCTATACCCTTGGCTAGTTAACTCTGGCACTGATCTGGTCTCTGTGTGTGTGCACATGCATGTGTGGTCTCTGTGCAGTAATATTTCACACATCTGAAATGATACAGTGCTGTAAGTGAAATGCATCTGAGGTCAGTGATGGCAAGAAGTAAGTAGGTAAGTGGGGAAGGGAAGGCAGAGCTGGGAGCCATCTTCACACATGGATTGATGAGTCTTAAAGGTTGAATGGGCCTGAGGAAGGTGCAAGGCACGGTGTCATAAAATAATGTTTGTGTTAGAGGTTGGACCGTGTTCCCCCAAAATGTATGTGTTGAAGTCCTGACCCCCCACTACTTCAGAATATGACTTTGAAGACAGGGTCTTCACAGAGGTAATTAAAGTGAGGTCAGTAGGGTGGACCCTCATCCAGCGTGATTGGTGTCCTTATAAAAAGAGAAAATTTGCGCGCAGAAACAGAGAAGGCCATGTGAAGAGACACAGAAGATGATCATCTTCAAGCTAGACCTTCCCTCATGGTGCCCACAAGGAACCAAGCCTGCCAGAACCTTGACCTCAGACTTGTAGCTGCCAGACCCGTGGGACGATAAACTGCTGTTGTTTAAAGCTCCCCAGGGGCGCCTGGGTGGCTCAGTCGGTTGGGCGTCCGACTTCAGCTCAGGTCACGGTCTCACGGTCCGCGGGTTCGAGCCCCGCGTTGGGCTCTGGGCTGATGGCTCAGAGCCTGGAGCCTGCTTCCGATTCTGTGTCTCCCTCTCTCTCTGTCCCTCCCCCATTCATGCTGTGTCTCTCTCTGTCTCAAAAATAAATAAATGCTAAAAAAAAAAAAAATTTTTAAAGCTCCCCAGCATGCGGGACTTGTTCACAGCAGCCCTAGGAAACGAATAGTGTGTTTAGAGAATGAAACCAAAACAACTGTTTTGTCTTCTGCGATGATTGTAAGGTCCTGTGAGTAAAAAGGCAAAAGAGCCAGTCTGCAGAAGCCCGAGACAGTCCCTTCTTCTCCACGGTTCATTTGGATTGTCATCTCAGAGTCCAGGCCACCTGGGCACTCCTCCACTGCGGTACATTCTTCAGGTTTTTCTTCATTCCTTGTCACGTTGTTGGCCTCTCCTGCCAAAGCTCACTGCGTTTTCCTGCTGCTGATGGGGAATCATTACAAGCCTCGTATCAGCTATTTCATATTTGCCTCATTATATTCCCTCCTGTGACTTATTAACATGACTAGTGTGTCAGAAGCTGGTGTTATTCTTTGTCGAGAACATCCCATGGGATAATATGCAGTCCCAGCCATCGTGTTTGGTGTTTTCTGTCACATCCTTTATTTTTTATGACAATTCCAAATTTAACCATGACACTCTTGCTTCCGAAAAGAAAGTTCAGAAAAGGAAAAAAAAAAAAAAAAAAGCGGTGTTGTTAACAATGGCAGGGAATCACGAGGCTGCCGCTGGGTCCACAGTTTGTGGGCCTGTTACCATGGGCCCTGGTGGGTGTGGATCCTGTCTAGCCCCTGGGCGGATGGTACTGCCTCCAAGACCTGGGTCAGTAAGTCTGGTGCTGGGACAACGGTTCACTTCAAGACCCACGGTTGGTCCACAATGTGTCTGTTACCAGGTGCTTGAATGGGTGTGGCACCCTTCAATTACCTGGACAGGTTTCTGGCCGGCGGGACTGGCCCTGTACCACAGATGAATGCAGCTGGCACAGAGTCACAGGTCCACTTCAGGGTCCATAGCCAGGACCAAGGTAGGCAGGCCTGCCTCCAGGAGCACTGAGAATCATGCTTTCTAGCAAGTTAGCAAGTCACTGAACATGCATGACGGCTCCATGACCAGTGCTGAGAGGGACTGGAACTGCATCATGGGTTTCTACACAGTTCATAGCTAGGACCAATGTCAGCAGGCCTGTTACCTGAGGCGCAGGTAAGTGTGACTCCTCATGGGTCCCTTGGCAGGTACTTCTGGTCGCAGGACCAAAGCCAAACAAGACTGTTATAAAGCCCACAGCGGGACTTGGCTGTTTCTGGCTCAGTAGCCAGGACTATGGTTGGCAAGCCTCCCACCTGGGCCCATACCTACTTTCTCAAATTGGTCCTC
Source organism: Panthera uncia (assembly GCF_023721935.1). NCBI lineage: Eukaryota > Metazoa > Chordata > Mammalia > Carnivora > Felidae > Panthera > Panthera uncia. The sequence continues at coordinate 87,098,793 of NC_064809.1, forward strand.
CTCGGTCCTGGGCTCCACCAAGGTTTTACATGTTCCTACCTGGGTCCCAAAGCTCCCACAAATGCACTTCTGTCCACAGATGGCTGCCAGATCATTGTTGTGGTGGGGCAAGAGGGAATAATAGGGGATCTCCCATTTTCTTGTCTTGCTGATGTCACCTCTAGGGTGGTGAGTGTTTTCATTCAGCCTATAAATATGTAATCATGACTTCTTAAAGCAACCACTTACAGTATTGGGTTTTTTTAAAGTAACCATTAATCTGTTCTTTTCCAGTAATATCTCTCCTTTGCATTATGCATATCCCCAGCAATAATGAACAAGTCTGTTAAATTTCTTTGTGTTTTTTGTTTTATTTTATCACATGCCCTCTTTAAGCATCCGAACTAACACTGGTTGCCATTATTTCTTCTCTAAACGGTATTTTCTTGTTTGAAAGACAAGAGTAATTGAAACTATTTCTCCTTCCTGTAATAGTAAACCAAGTCACTCTGCTGATCATTTCACATTTCACTGTCCTGGACAAGGTGCCTGGCCAAGCCTGAAGCCCATGGCACAGGGAACCATATGTTCCCAAAGGGAAGAGCATCAAATATTTTTGAACAGGAATAAAACCCACTGATTCTGAACTATTAGTGCCCAGATTATTTTGGAAAAATAAACAGACATTCTCTCTAGAAGATGGTAGCTTCACCCTGGGCTTCAAGTAACTCTACCAAAACGTCCAGCAGACAGATATCACAGAGAGATACCTGCAGGAGCTCCAAATATTGAGGGTATCAGAAACAAACTGTAAAAGAGCTACTTACTGTGTTCAAGGAGATAAAAGCCAAGCTCAGATTTTGGCAGAGAACTATAACCTATTAACAGTGAAAGAACAGATTTCAAAATGTACTGGATAGAAATTCTAAAAATGAGAACTATAGTGGCCCAAGTTAACAAATCAGTGGATGATTTTAACATCAGATTCAACACAGCTGAAGAGTGGATTATCAAAGTGGAGGACAGATCAGAAGAAAATAATTAAAATGCAGCATGGAAAAACAAAAGGGTAGAAAATGCAAAGAGAAGGGTAAGAGATATAGAGAACACAGTCATGTGTCATGTACTAATTAAATTCCCAGAAAGGAAAATGATAGAAAAGAGAGACAATATTTACAAAGATAAAGGCTAAAAATTTATTAGAGTTTATGAAAAATATCACACAATTCAAGAAGCCCAAAGAAATCCAGGTAGAATGTATTTTTTAAAATCCTTATGTAAACACATCATGGTAAAACTGTAAGATACTCTAAAAGCACCTGTAGAAGCATGCAAAGTAACAATAGACTCACAGCAAACTTCTCATTCAACAGGAACATAGAAACCATAAGAAAATACAGTGGTATCTTCAATGTATTGAAAGAAAATAAACTGCCAACAAGTTTCATAAGTGAAAGTGAAATAAAAGACATTTTCTAGTCTACAGAAACAGTTTACCACCCGCAGACTCATGCTAAAAGCAATTTCTAAAGATGGGGGATTACTCTTAAAAATATAAGGAATAGGGGCACCTGGGTGGCTCAGTCGGTTAAGCATCCAACTCTGATTTCAGCTCAGATCATGATCTCATGATTGTGTGATCAAGCCCTGCCTTGGGCTCTACACTGAGCGTGGAGGCTGCTTGAGATTCTCTTCCACCCTCTCCCTCTGCCCCTTACCCCACATGCATTCTCTCTCTCAAAAAATAAAAATGCTCATCAAAATAAAAAGCTTCTGCACAGTGAAGGAAACAACCAGCAAAACTAAAAGGCAAATTAAAAAGCTCCTAGAAGAGGGGCACCTGGGTGGCTCAGTTGGTTACGTTTCTGACTCTTGATTTCATTCAGCTCCCGTCATGATCTCAGGTCAGATTCATGAGTTTAAGCCCTGCTTCAGGCTCTCCACTGACTGTGTGGAGCCTGCCTGCAATTCTGCCCCTCTCTCTCTAACCCTCCCCTGCTCATGCTCTCTCCCCCTCTCAAAATAAATAAATAAACATTAAAAAAAAAAAAAAAAAAAACTCCGAGAAGATAACATAGAATAATATCTTTATGGCTCTGAGATAGGAAAATATTCTTAAATAGGACACAAAAACCATTAATCATAAAGGAAGAGATCGGTAAATTGATTACATTAATGGTTCATCTAGATACTATAGAAAGTGAAAAACCAGAGCACAGTGTGATAAGATATTTGCAACACATATAACTAACAAAAGACTCATAACCATATCTACAAATAAGTAAGAAAAAGACTCATAGCCCAGTAGAAAATTGAGCAAGAGATTTGACCAAAGTATTTCCAAAAGAGGAAATCCAAATTGCCTTAAACACATTATAATGAGCTCAGTCTTGGTCATCAGAGAAATGCATATTAAAACCACAATAAGATACTCAACACCGTGGTTTAAATTTAAAAACTGATAATACCAATTCTTGAGGATGTGGAGTAACAGGAATTCTCTGTGTTGGTAGGAATACAGATCAAAACAGTTCTGGAAAACAGTCTGACAATCTCTTTAAGCAGCACTTCTGCTCATGGATGCTATGGCATGAATTCATAGCAGTCTTACTCTCAGTGGCCCAAAACTAGAAATAAGTCATCTATCAACAGTGAAAGGGATGAATTATGAGGTATTCCTACAATGAATAGCCAGCATTCCGCAATGAAACACTGTACTCCCAAGAAATGAATAAATCTTACTACATAAAGTTGCACAAAATAAGGAAGACAAAAATTATACATGCTATAGGATTCCATGCATATGAAGTACAAAAAGGCTAAAACTAATATATAGTGTTAGAAATCAGGATAATGACTACCTTTGGGGAGGAAAAAGAGGTGTGTGGTAGTTGGGAGAAATGAGAGGATCTTCCCAATGTACTATATTTCTTGATCTAAGTGGTGGTCACGTAAGTGTTCACTCTGGTAATTTATCAAGCAATACACTTATGGTATGCATATTTTTCTTTGTGTATTTTCACTTCCAATTGAAAAGGCTATTTGAAAAAAAAAATGTAACTGAGAGAGTACCCAGTGACACATGAGTTTTATAAGGATTCAAATACAAAGTAATAACCTCTTTAGGATAATGGAGAAGAGAGCTTGTCTTTGTATTGGTGATAGCGGGTGTTATTTACCTGTCTGTCTTTCCTAGTAGACTCTGAACTTCTTGGGGCAGGACTTGTGTCCTCATCTCTGCCTGACAGAGTAGATTCTCACTGAGCGTGCGATTCACGAAACGATGTCGTAACGTGCGAAATATGTTCCTGTTCCCAGGTTAAGAAAACAACTGAAGCCACCTTGCAGACCATACAAGATATGGTCACCATTGAGGACTATGATGTTTCTGAATGCTTCCAGCACAGTCGGTCCACAGAGTCTGTGAAGTCTACTGTCTCTGAGACCTACCTGAGTAAGCCCAGCATCGCCAAGAGAAGAGCAAACCAGCAGGAGACTGAGCAGTTCTACTTCATGGTGCGCCTGTTACTTCCCAAGCTACTCTTGGGGCTCAGATCTGGGGTCTCCAGACACAGCCTCTAGAGTTGACCAGATCACCTGGGATCCTTTATTAAAATATGGACCCTCGTCTGCCCTCAGAGTTCTGATTCTGTTGGTCTGAGATAGGATTTAGGAGTTAGTACTTTTCTTTTCTTTTTTTTTTTTTTAATGTTTTTATTTTATTTTTGAGAGAGAGATAGAGTGAGAGCAGGGGAGGGGCAGAGAGAGAGGGAGACACAGAATCTGAAGCAGGCTCCAGGCCCTGAGCTATCAGCACAGAGCCCAACATGGGGCTCGAACTCACAAACTGTGAGATCATGGCCTCAGCCGAAGTCGGACACTCAGCTGACTGAGCCACCCAGGTGCTCCGGGAGTTAGCACTTTTTTAAAAGTTCCTTGGATAATTCTGAGAGGCCAACAGATTTAAAGAGGCCTGCTATAAAACTTTTAAATTTTAATGTATATGGTCACCAGGAGAGCTTGTTAAAATGCAGGGTTTGGTTTTAGTAGGTCTGAGGAGGGAGGGCCCTGAGACTCCGCTCTCTGATGGGCCCCCACGTGATGGCTGGTGCTGCTGTTCTGTTCAGACTACACTCCAAGGAGCAAGGTTCTAGGATCTAGAAGATAAAAGGGCTGGATTATAGGTATCCTATGGGAAGTTCCTTGAGAACTATATATTTTTAAGTTAAAAATGAATCTTTCCTCTTGCAGAAACTCCGAGAGTATTTGGAAGGTAGTAATCTCATCACAAAACTTCAAGCCAAACATGACTTGTTGCAGAGGACCCTTGGAGAAGGTCAGTTATCTGAAACAGATGGGAAGGTGACATGGACCACGTACTGTGTCACGTATCTACTCCATAAAGACTGTGAGCTGTGGATTTGTGTTTGAAGAAGCAGAGAACACTGTTTAGATTGGGCTTTTGCTGTATCTGTAAAAATCAAGTTCTCCCTGGAACTGTCTTCTTTATAAGCTTGGTGCTAACCTTGAGGAAGAGTAGGGAAGTCTAGCGAGGGCTGAAAAGCCAACACAGAGCTCCAGAGGAAGGATCGGCAGAGCGTGATGCTCCTAGCTGCCCCTGCACCCAGACACTTCTTCCTTACCCTCTGGGACTTCTCCACCCTTCCAGCTCCACCCCAGTTGTTTCAGTGGGCCAGTATTTGTTGTCACATCTCATGCCTTATTGTTCTCTAGAAACTGGTTAAACCAGTTTGGGAAACTTTTGTTTGTTTGTTTTTTTCCTTCCCAGAGACATTGATGTTACTTGAGAAATAACCTAATGAAGTATACTGCTATGGCTAATAATAGGAACAAAAACAGCAATAGCTACCACTTCTATAGGGCTCTCTCTGTGCTAGGCATTGTTCTAAACTATGCATTGAACTGGGCTATTACTTTCCCCATTTTTACAGATGAGGAAACTGATGGGGAAAAAAGGGGATTCTAGGCAAAAGGGACAGTGTAAATGGTATTGTTTCCCTTTTCATCTTCTTGAAATTTAAAGGAAAAGATAAATATAGGCAAAGTCCCTTTTTTAAGTGCCTCATAGTCTGTAATTTTATCTTTTATTGACACTAGATCTTGTTACAAGTTATAAAAAGTGAGAGAATATGAATGGGAGTAGGAAATGAGGGGACTGAGTTGTGTAACTCAGACCAAAAAGAAGTTGCTGCTCTTTGACCTAAACTCTTATCTCCTACCATTCTAGAACCTTCCTACCAACCAAGTTTTTTTCATCACCTTATCTCCTGGTTTCCTCCAGGGAATGACCACTTGGAGAAAGGTCATCATGACCTAAGTCTCCCATGTATGACAGTAAGGATGCCAGATTCTAAGATGAAAGGCTGATTGCACTTAGGGAAAAAAAATTCACATTTAAACTACTAGACACTGTCTTAAAAAAGAAAATCACCAAATACAGTATGTGAACTGTCATTAGATACTAAATCAAAAAAGCAAAAGTTAACAAAAGGCATTTTAAGGACAGTTGGGGAAATTTAAGTATAGACTGTATATTAAATGACATTATTGAATTAATGTTAATTTTCTTAGATATGACAGCGGTGTTAAGATTATAAAGGAAGATTCTTATTCTTAAGAAATGCTTGCTAAGTATCATAACATTTGCAAGTTACTTTCAAATGATTCAGGAAAAAAAAAGATAAAGACAGAAGAAGAGAGAAGGAAATAAGGCCAGTGTGGCAAAATGGGAAATCTAAGTGAAGGGAATATGAATGTTCCCTGTACAAGGCTTTCGACTCTTCTATAATAGAGGCTTGAACTTTTTATAAAAAGCCTTTTTTCTTCTTTGAATCATGTCCTGAGTTGTTTTTTTTTTTCCTTCAGAGTATCCTATAAGATCATTTTTTCCATCTGCCACAAAATGCCTGATATTTCAGTGATGCCCCCAAGGTCAGTTGCCAGTCCCGAAGCATCAATTATCGTTAAGTGTAGATGAACGCTTACAGGCACAGAGTCCTTCCCTACAGGACTTGGTACCACTTTAGAAATCGTGAGTTGGAGGGAATTAAGTAGTGGGTGAATTCATTCTTGGCACTTCATACGGACACATGTGTTAATTCACTTGGGATCACATTCCGAAACTTTTATGATACTCATTCTACATAGATTCCCCTATGTCTCCCGGAGAGAAAGCCCCAACGGTTCATATTATTTTACATGCCATTATTGGATAGGGCTATATTTTAACCAATTTGCTGAATCTACATGCCAGAGTCCGTCATTAGCTGCTGTAATGCGTAAAGCCGTTTTGTACCCTGTGAACTCGAAGCCAGGATTTCTTTATCTTGGAATTTCTCTCAATGGGTTCCGGTATCATAGTGACCCTCATGTGTGGGTGTACCAGGCCGTCCCCAGATTGGATTGATTCAGGAACTGGATGGTTCTCCTCCAGTGGCATCAGACACACCAGCCTCTGCCCACTTGTCAAAGACCTTTATGCTCCCCGGCCCTACCCCACGCGCGGGCTTGGCAGCCTTCCACACCACTTGTTGGTCACTGCCTTGCCACGATGCTGGCAGCTTTGCCCAGAGAAAAGCTGGGCCTGGAGAATGTGCCCGCCTTTAGCTGGACCGTTGTGAGCCCCCTGACTCTCCCTGCAAGCCCCGTTCGAGTTAATAGGCTGATACCAAAGGAGACTGGGAGAGTTAATGGCGCCTGTCCCATAATGAGATAATCCAACGGTGAGCCCTTACGAAGGAATCCAAGTCTGGGTTTGGCTAAATAAGGTTAGTAGCACAGGATTCAATGGTGTGTTTGGGGACAGTACTGACTTTTTTATATAAAACTCACATCCCTGAATTATGCTAGACTCACTGCTGCAAAAACTGCCTTCATAGTAAAACAAATAGAGCCTAACCCAGGGATTTAGCAGTTGATCGTACACAGCTGAAACTGTAACTACAGACATGTGTTTGGCCTGTCTTACTGCTTGCTTTTGGCAGCCTACCAGCGGCCCAGTAAGTCCTTTGATTTACAACATTGCAAAACAACTAGACTGGGCTCTTAAAGGGGTACTGTCAAAATTGAGAATTCCAAATCTTTGAAAACTATTGAAATGACAGCAAACACATAATGAGTCGTTAAGACCAAAGTCATCACCTTCTTCAGCATCCTTCAGCAATACTATTATATCCTTTTGTGATGTCCTTTGTTTTTAAATCGGAGAAGTTAGGTCAATATAGTAAATGAGGTGTACATCCGCAAAACTGAGGCACTGAAATTGTTTCTTTTTCTTCTTATAATGAGCCTTCGTGTTCACACTGGCTTCTTTGTGTGCAACCTTGGAGTTAAGGGGGGGTGTAAGTATCAGTGCAGTTTTCCCTTAAACACAGAAAACTTGACTCTGGAAGCTGAGTTCCATGTTAGATTGTTTGTAGACCTGGGCATAAGGTGTCTTGATCAAGGAATTAAATGGGTTATCCTCATCCAGTCCATTTCCTGTCTTTGAGTAAGAGTACAAACATACTTTCAAACGAGAAGCTGATTGTGAATAATTATGTTTTTTAGAAAAGCAATGTATTCTTTTAAAAAAAAAATTTTTTTTTAACGTTTATGTATTTTTGAGACAGAGAGACAGAGCATGAACGGGGGAGGGTCAGAGAGAGGGAGACACAGAATCTGAAACAGGCTCCAGGCTCTGAGCTGTCCGCACAGAGCCCGATGCGGGGCTCGAACTCACGGACCGCGAGATCATGACCTGAGCCGAAGTCGGCCGCCCAACCGACTGAGCCACCCAGGCGCCCCGAAAAGCAATGTATTCTTAAGAAAGAAAAAGGACTGAAAACTCCAGGAGTCCTCATCAGTCATTCATTAGGGACCCAATTCTGGGTGCCTCCATTCAGTTTGAGCTGTGCACATTTTAAATGTTTCATCCAGTTGGGGTTTTTTTGTTTGTTTGTTTTTAATCTCAGATCGCCACCAAACAATATTTTGGTTTTCCATTTTGGTCTGTGATGATAAAATACACTTGAGTGTGAAAAATAATTCACTTCTTAATTCCCAAGTGAAATGGTCAGAATAGTCAACATAGGTGTTTCAGCAAGAACAAGATAATCCTGGGTCATGGGTCATTTTTTTTTTTCCCCTCCAAATGGCTTAGAGTGTGGGATGGGGTGGGGGTAGGGGAAGAAGTTGTCTGTTGTTTTTAATAATTAAATAGTCTTCCAAACAAAGTGATTGAAATCTAATCCTCAAACCACTGGAAGCTTTCACATTTCTCTGGGAAGCAGTTTCTTCTAAGCTTGTGTGTTATTGATCTATTAATGATGATACTGATTAAAAAATAAAACCTCATTCATCAGTTGAGTCACACTCAGTACTATTAGCTGAACAAAACAATGGAAGTGGTGGGCAGTTACAATATGAATGATAGTTTTTGTGAAGCTTGCTCTTGGTTCATTAATTGAAATGTGTCTTTTATAGGTTTTTAATTTTTTATATCATACTATTAACCATGGAAGGGTGGAGCAAAATGTTTTTAAGCCATTTAATATGTGATCTTTTTCTAAATCTAGAGAATATTTGGTTGGGATATTTTAACAAAAGTAGCAAAATTTTTCAGTTATATAAAACATTTCCTTTCTAAGGAATTATTAGTATTTTCATCGCTGAATCACTTAAAAGTGATTAGCCTCTGTTATCCAGTTTAATTTTATAGATACTTTAAAATTTTAACTTAATATGTATTATATACTTCAGTAAATCTTTTTAGTGCTTTGTATATGACTTTAGCCCTGTGGGACAGAGCATAAGGCATAATCTGTACCTTTCTTTTAGGATCTTTCAAAGTATTTGCTAGGGAATAAAACTTACATTTTTATTTTATTATTTATTGTTATTATTTTAGAGAGCACAAACACATGCACGTGGGAGAGAAGGGCAGAGGTGGAGAGAGAGAGGGAGTGAGAGAGAAAATCTAAGGGGCCCAACACAGGGCTTGATCCCACAACCCTGGGATCACAACCTGAGCAAAATCAAAAGTTCGACACTCAGCCAACTGAGCCACCCAGGCGTCCCAAGACTTGTATTTTTACAATATATTACTTGGGAGCTTAGGTCTAGATTTAAAACAAACCTGGACCCTCAGGTCAGACCCATCACATACTAGCAGTGTGACCCTGAACAAGTCACTTACCTACTGTGTGCTCAGTCTCTCCCATAAAATAAAAAGAGCCAGTACCTACTTCCTAAGGTTGTTGTTAAAATTGTGAGTTAGTGTACAGGAAGTGCTTAGAACAGTGTCTGATAAGTATTGGACATCATTGCTGTTTTTACTGTTGTTAGTAATACACTTTATGTCATACTTGTGTGATAATAAAGTATGCAACATGACTACAGCACAGGCCAGCTAGTTTCTCTGCCTTCAGCCATTTGCTCATTATTTTTTTTAATGTTTTATTTATTTTTTGTGAGAGAGAACACACAAGTGGGGCAGGGGCAGAGAGACGGAAGGAGACCCGGAATCCGAAGCAGGCTCTGGCTCCAAGCTGTCAACACAGAGCCCACCGCAGGGCTCAAACCCATGAACTGTGAGATCATGACCTGAGCTGAAGTCGGACGCTTGACTGACGGAGCCACCACCAAGCTTAACCAAATGGTGCCCCCCACCCCCCACCGTTTGCTTATTCTACCGACTCATCCTGGGTGATCTCAGCTAGCTTCTGTGGCCCCACAACAACCTAGATTGTGGGGACTCTCAAATCTTCATCTCCAGCCCTGTCTTCTGTCTGTGCTTTAACCCTGTGCTAAAGGATAGCCAGTAAGACATCACGTGCCACACTCAGCTCACTGCCCTCCCCACTTTCTAGTAGACTGTCTCTCCCACTTAGGAGTAGCTACCAATTACTCTGGAGATCTCTGTCCACCTTCTCCTTTTTCTTGTCCCCCAAAGTAGCAAAAGGGAAGGGGCTTAGAGTTAAAAGATAGAGTTGAGTAGTGGGGAGAAAATCAGATTGTTCTCCTTTCCTCCCACCCTGACTCCAAGTCATGGCCCACAATTCTACTAGACCTACAGTGGCCTGAGTCTGCTTTGAGGAAGGTATTTTCAGATATTAACTGTTGCCCCCCATTTAGTAAATAGATATTAATCAAATACTTTGGTTTCTTTTTCCCCCATGTTTATTTCTGAGAGAGAAAGAGAGAGAACAAGCAGGGAGGGGCAGAGAGTTGGGTGGGGTGACAGAGGATCTGAAGCAGGCTCTCGCACTTAACAGCAGAGACCCCTGTGTGAGACTTGAACTCACAAGCCATGAGATCATGACCTGAGCCAAGGTCAGACACTCAACTGACTGAGCCACCCAGGCGCCCCTCAAATACTTCGTCGCTTGTTCTTCAAAAGTAGATAATAGAGTAAAAGACTCTGTCGCCTCTGAGTGTTCATTCACCATTTCCAACAAGCCGGGTTTCTCTACAATTGTTATGTTGGCCTCGCCCCGCAAGTCTGAATCATTCTGTTATGATATGATGGGTGGGGCGTACCTGTGAGTGCCGCAACGTGACCTCTCTCTGTTAGCTCTAACTTCAGGCTGTTTCAAGACCATATCATCATTCGGCAAACAAACCGGTGGAATGGGTCACTCCTCCACACCCCTTCCACAGCTGCACCCCACATGTGAGAAAGAGCAGACAACAACCACAGACACATTCACACTTGGAGTTAGCATAGATTGTAGAAGCACGACAAAAATACAGATCCGATGTTTAAATCGAGTCAGGAAGCCAGAATATGGAAGAAGAACCTCATGTTTCACATGACAGGGAACTCTGTGAGATGCTATTAGTGTATAGGTTGTAGAATGTAGCATAATATAATATCTTTGTACTTAGTATCTGCAAATGTCATTTCTGATTATAAAAGGCAGCTTCTCACCTGACGGTGTAATATAGAAAGAACCCCAACTTAATATAAAGAAAATAGAGTTTTCCCAACCCTATGTGACCACCTTATTTTCCCCAGGTATCAATCACGACACAGGAAATAACTAACATTCGAATCTTGGGTGTGTTTTATTTGTGTATTTCATCGTTAAACTTACACTGAAGATCCAACAGCTATTTCATGTTTTCTAAATAATAAATAAATAAATACCCTTGCCTCAAATTGCCAAGTGAAACCTATTTCTCCAATCTATAGGATTTATTAAATTTTAGGTATAGATTTTATGAAATACTGTATTGACTTTACTTGTCTATCATATGCTATCCTAATGCTTTCCACCATAAAATTTGTAATTATTATAAACTCAGCATCTTAAAATAAGGGACAAGTGATTCAAAAGATTACCAAATGCATTCCACTGATTCCATTCAATTTACTTATTTTAATTTTTTTCTGCAGGTCATAAAGCTGAATATATGACTACAAGGTAGGCAAATGTTTTATCATAACTCATTGTGTCTCACCTTTTTTTTTTTCCTTTACAACAAGCAACCATTTCAGCACTGTGAGAATGAACATACTTTGCCAATGAACATGGAAGATCATTTTGACTCAACCAAACCTAGTAACATGACATGTTTGGGGTTCTCACAAAACCAAATTTGCTCTGGCCGATCGGAGGGTTTCCCAGTGTGATTGTAAGACTCCTTAAGAAAGACCTAAATCAGATGGGTTTGGTTTATTTAATCCAAAACACTTTTAAGTTTCTGGAAATAGTCTGATTTGAGAATTCAATTAAGAAGCAACATTATGTACACGTCTAGTGTGTTGGAAATGAAAAGCATGATGAGTTACTTTTTGCTCCTACTTTTCCTTATGTCCTATAAAACTTAGAACTCTACTGAATACTCAGGATTTTAGCTTCTTACCCCTTTCACTTAAAAGATGAAAATTTAATACTATAGCTGTATTACACATTTTTTTCTTTCTTTTTTTTTCCCCCCCTTTTTTTCATTCATGAAGGGATTTTGAAGCCACTGCTGAGAAAAGCCTTTTTGGAAGCAGATTCTGATCTGGGTTGGGGAAAATGTGCAACTTTTATTTTTCTGTGCCAGCATTTGTATAACAGCCAGAAATTATTCTAATTGGCATATCTAGACTTTGTACTCTTGAAGCTGAGTTCTCTTTAAGGTGAGCAGAATTTAGAACACTGGGAGGGTGTGTGGGTGGGGCAGTAATTGGCAAGTTGATTTTCAAGGCTCTGTATGTTTCTACTGGGCAATTTATTCAAAAGGAAGCTTCTCTTCTTGGTGAACCAACTAGGAAGATACAGCTAGTGACTTGTCTGAACTTCACAAAAATACTGAGGTTTTTTTTCTTCCTTGCGTCAGTGACACAGAGGAATGTTACTTCTGCAGTTTATGGAGCTTTTTTCATATATATTATCTCTTTGTACTATCAACTGTTTTACCTGTTGTCTCTATGTCATAAGAAATGTAAGGCTCTTCAAAAAAAGATTTTTTAGGGTTGCCTGGATGGCTCAGTCCGTTAGGCCTCTGACTCTTGATTTCAGCTCAGGTCTTGATCTCACGGTTCTTGGGATCCAGCCCCACATTGGGATCTGTTCTGGCAGCATGGAGCCTGCTTGGGATTCTCTGTCTGTGTCTCTCTCTGTCTATAAATAAATAAATAAATGTATGTATGTATGTATGTAAGTAAGTAAGTAAATGTTTTTTTAATATAGTTTATTGTCAACTTGGTTTCCATACAACACCCAATGCTCATCCCAACAAGTGTCTTCCTCAGTGCCCATCACCTACTTTCCCTCTCTCCCACCTCCCATCAACCTTCAGTTCTCTGTATTTAAGAGTGTCTTATAGTTTGCCTTCCTCCCTCTGTAACTTTTTTCCCCCTTCCCCTCCCCGATGGTCTTCTGTTAAGTTTGTCAGGATCCACATATGAGTGAAAACATGGTGGTATCTGTCCTTCTCTGACTGACTTATTCCACTTAGGATAATACCCTCCAGTTCCATCCACGTTGCAGCAAATGGCCAGATTTCATTCTTTCTCATTGCCAAGTAGTATTCCATTGTATACATAAACCATATCTTCTTTATCCATTCATCCATTGATGGACATGTAGGCTCTTTCCATAATTGGGTTATTGTTGAAAGTGCTGCTTATAAACATTGGGGTACATGTGACCCTATGCATCAGCATTCCTGTATCCCTTGGGTAAATTCCTAGCAGTGCTATTGCTGGGTCATAGGGTAGATCTATTTTTAATATTTTGAGGAACCTCCACACTGTTTTCCAAAGCAGCTGCACCAGTGTGCATTCCCACCAACAGTGCAAGAAGGTTTCCATTTCTCCACATCCTCACCAGCGTCTATAGTTTCCTGGTTTGTTCATTTTAGCCAATCTGACCGGCGTGAGGTAGTATCTCAGTGTGACTTTGATTAATATTTCCCTGATGAGGAGTGACGTTGAGCATTGTTTCATGTGTCTGTTGGCCATCTGGATGTCTTTTTTGAAGAAGTGTCTATTCATGTCTTTTGCCCATTTCTTCAGTGGATTATTTGGTTTTTTTAGGTGTGGAGTTTGGTGACTTCTTTATAGATTTTAGGTACTAGCCCTTTATCCAATATGTCATTTGCAAATATCTTTTCCCATTCTATTGGTTGCCTTTTAGTTTTGTTGATTGTTTCCTTTGCAGTGCAGAAGCTTTTTATCTTCATGAGGTCCCAATAGTTCACTTTTGCTTTTAATTCCCTTGCCTTTGGAGATGTGTCGAGTAAGAAATTGCTGTGGCTGAGGTCACAGAGGTTGTTTCCTACTTTCTCCTCTAGTGTTTTGATGGTTTCCTGCCTCATATTCAGGTCTTTCATCCATTTTGAGTTTATTTTTGTGAATGGTGTAAGAAAGTGGTCTAGTTTCATTCTTCTACACGTTGCTGTCCAGTTCTCCCAGCACCATTTGCTAAAGAGACAGTGTTTTTTCCAGTGGATACACTTTCCTGCTTTGTCAAAGATTAGTTGGCCATTCATTTGTGGGTCCAATTCTGGGTTCTCTATTCTATTCCATTGGTCTGTGTGTCTGTTTTTGTGCCAATACCATACTGTCTTGATGATTACAGCTTTGTAGAAGAGGCTAAAGTCTGGGATTGTGATGCCTCCTGCTTTGGTTTTCTTCTTCAATATTACTTTGGCTATTCGGGGCCTTTTGTGTTTATGGAGTTTTTTTCATATATATTATCTCTTTGTACTATCAACTCTTTTACCTGTTGTCTCTATGTTATAAGTAATGTAAGGCACTTCACAAAAAGATGTTTTAGGGGCACCTGGGTGGTTCAGTCGATTAAGCCTCTGACTGTAGATTTCAGCTCAGGTTTTGATCTCATGGTTCATGGGATCAAGCCGTGCATCAAGCTCTGTTCTGGCAGCATGGAGCCTGCTTGGAATTACCTCCCTCCCTCTTTCTCTCTCTTTCTCTCTCTTTCTCTCTCTCTCTCTCTCTCTCTCTCTGTAAATAAATAAATAAGCTTTTAAAAAACACTTAAATTTTTTTTTAAATTTGAAGAAATGCAAATGTATCAATTTGCATTGAGAACTGTCATTGCCAAACAGACTAAATACGTACATTAACCTCACTCGTGCTTTCTCTCATTCACATGGGCATCCTCCATAGGAGGCCAGATTAAGGAAGCTGTGTGGCAGCCACCAAACCAGAACTGGTCAGATAATCCAAATGTTGAATGGCCTGGTCCTGATTCTCTTCACCTGATGTGTACATGGTGAAGCAGAGCCATCGTGTGCCGGCTTCCTGATGAGCCACGTTGCCACAGAAGTTACTTTGAGAAGCCCTCGGGCAGTTTGTTTTCATCTCCGGTTTCTCACAACAGTAGTGTCTTCACATTTGCCTCATAACTTAGATTCATCAAGAGAGGCCATCTTCAGGCCTGTGGGAGACAACTCAAAAGACAGGTCTTCATTTGCCCCAACCAGGAGCCACTCTTCGTGTCTCAGTCATGCAGGAATGACTGTCTAGCCCTACGAGGGGGCTTTGGTTCGAGCTACAAGATTTGCTTGTCCCATGAATCTGCGACCAAACAGAATGAGCCTGTGCTCTTACCCCTTCAGCGTCATCAGCTGCTCCAGATATTACCAAATGTGCATCTCTGTTGGACCCTGTAGTAACCATTTTTTCCAGTTTCAGTAGTTGATGCTCTGATATCTCGGGGCCTTGCTCACCTTGGAGGAACTGCCACTCCCAAGGTTAGCCAATTCGTAGGAATAGTAAAGGTGGTGCTTGCACGTCTGCCTTTTGTATGCCGAGCCGACTCGTCCAGACCCGTAACCCCAACCGCATCCTTTACGGGGCTTTCACATTCAGGGTGACTCTTCCCCTTCCCTAGTGACAGCCAGGTGCCAGACAACTGTTCCCCAGAGCCCACCAAACTTATTCAAACTAGCCAGTCCTAACCCATTTACCCTGCCTTGCCCATTCCTTCCCATGGAAACCTATACCATTGCACGTACTTCCTCTCACTCCCTCTGCCTCCTCACTGACTGCAGTGCTTCCCCATGGACCCCACCCCACCCCATGTAGTAGCTTGGCCCCCTCCTCTTGGGAAGTGTGGGAAACACACTATCTTTTCAGTAACAGTTAACCTCTGATCTGTTGGCCTCCCCACAACGGAATAAAAATAGTCTATATTTAAAACACTTGTAAAATAATGAAAAGAGTGGATGAAACCAGGCACATAAGGTTAAGCTCCTTGATGGGTAGTTGTTTTGGTTTTTATGCCTACGTGATGCTTTCCCCCACGAATGACACAATTCAGTGTGCAGATGAGATTTCAGAAGAGCCAACTGGGGCAGGACGTGACGTGCTGCCTGATAGAAGTTTCCATATTTGTTTCTAAACGCTTGCAAAGACTCCTTGTAACCTGTCAAGTACATGGGGCTTCAGGTGCTGCTTGCTGCACACCCCATCAGTCCTCTGAGCCCGCCTGCTAGTCGAGTCTTAGAATTTGGCTGTGGAAGGCTGTCAAATTTGCTCCCCTACCTCTCTCTTTTTTTTTATATATGAAATTTATTGTCAAATTGGTTTCCATACAACACCCAGTACTCATCTTTTTTTTTTTTTTTAATGAAATTTATACCCCTACCTGTCTTGATAGATTGGTGTAATGTCTTACAAATCTAGTCAGGCTTCCTCATATTCTTAGGATTTTGTTTCTAAACTGGCCTTTCTGAACTTTAATGAACCAAAAAGGTAATTCTTCCCAGACAGTTGGCAGCATAATGGAGGACTTGACCTGATTTTCAAGTGCGATGTACACCCTCATATAAGCCTTCCAATTAGGGAGTTAAAATAGGAAGGTCTGAAGAAAATTCTTGGGACTATTTTTCCCTGTATTCCATTCAGCACAGCTGAAGAAGCTGAGTCAGGCACTTCTGGCTCTCTTTGCTCTTAAGGAAGAGGAACAGAAGAAGTTCCCTGTCTGCACTACAGGGCAAGATGAGGCAGGGTCTAAATATAGCATGCAGAACACTGCATGTGTATGTTAGAGACCCTAACTTAGCCACCAAGGCAAACAGACTGGAGATGGAGAGAGTCCAGAACAGAATAAGGGGTGCATCCTAATGCTCTACAAATATTTAAGTGATGAGACAGTTTGTTATAAAGAACTAATAATTCATATGAACCTCTATCTACTGCCCTGAAAGAGCATTGAAACCAAACTCATCTTTTCACTTGTGACTCCGTTGATAGTTAACTTTTGCATAAACTAAAACCCCATTAATATCTGAGGAATATTGAAAAAATGCGATATTTTAGTTGTAACTAAAAATAATTATATTTACTTTCTCATACTGGGATTTGTCAAGAGCCCTAATTTTTATGACTCATTGTGTCTTCTGTGTGACCCGTAAGCAAGTGGAGTTTGTAACACTTGGCCAGATAGCTCACAATTCCATTTTTAAACAATCTAGCAAACAAATATCAAATACAGCATATAAGAAAAGAGTACTCTGAATGAATAGTTTGTATGGCTTTTGATCACATAAGTAAAAGTAAGTAAATGGGAAATGGGAAGAACTGTTTTCCCCATGGGTGGGGGTGGAGAAGGAACACAAGAATTCCTGTTTTGTAATTTTGATGTCACCTGTGGGGGTTTCATTCATTGTTTGATTTCTGCCATGCTCAGTAATTATATTCCCTTCCCTTAGGCCTCCAAATGTTCCCCCTAAGCCCCAGAAACACAGGAAGTCCAGACCCCGCTCACAGTATAATGCTAAGTTGTTTAATGGGGATTTGGAAACATTCGTCAAGGTACTGGCACCAGCCATTTGGGTGGCTGATCTCCACGCTTCTTGCCTATAATGGTCTCAGCCTCTCGTAAGAAGAGGCAGGTCATTATGTCCAAGTCTGTCCTGGGGCTCTTTGCTTTCCCAGAAAATCAATATAATATTTCCTGAAGTCAGAGAGGAAAGAATATTTGGTTTGAGTGCCCTCAGAAGAGGAAATAAATGTGGGTAGCATTATGCTGGCAAAAGAGAAAGCCCTCTTTATTTAAAAAAAAAAAAAAAAAAAAGCCATAATTTGTGCAAAAAGGAAAAGAGCTACCTGATAAAATATTTTGGTCTTGTGTGTTTTTTAATTAATTTATTTAAATTCGACTTAGTTAACAGACAGTGTAAAATATTTACTCGCACAAATTAGGTGGCACAAAATATATTTTTAAAGTACATAGTTAGGGTAGCTCTGAACAGCAAGAGTCTTGATTTCCCATGACTTGAGGAATTCATTATATTGGATAAATTGTAAGACCCTGTGGTCTATATCTTGTATCTCTGCTGTGTTTACTCTGTCTTCTTTTTCATCCTGTATTTCTGATAATGCTTCTAGCCGAGGACGAAGGAACTCGCACACGAGACATCAGGTATAGTGCAAAGGGAGGCGAAGGCACAGCCTCTTTTGCTCTTGGTATCATTTTCAAACCATCATCATGCTTGGCTTTAGTTAGATTTTTAAGGTCTTTAAAAGAACAATGTTTGCAGCTGGAAATTAGGTTTAAAAACAGGCTTCACTCTTTATAGATTCCTATTTACTATCAAAAGGGATTACAGAAATCAAACACTGATTGAGGAAGAATTGTCTTCTCTAGCAAAACTGGATAAATAGTCTTTACATTACATACTTGTCAGTTGTACCAAATTCAAGTCAAGGGCTCTTGTTAAGGCAAACCAGTGTTAAATACCAAATGCACAGCAATACTGGATTGTGGACCCTCATGTAAATTAGACAAAAAAGAGAAGAGCTTTCTTTTTCGTGGCTAACATTTTACGACAGTTTCAGAAGACTAAACTTAGGTAGGAAACTACATCATTACTAACCTCCCCGATAATATGTTACAGATGGCTTAGTTTCTTTAAGACAGATCTTGTATCAAATATGTGCACTAATGGCTAAAAAAATGTGTGTGTGCATATGGCATGTACACATGGACAGATACATACATACATACATACACACACGTACACACAGAGATTAGAAACCTCTGGCTGCCTTAAAACTGAGCCCTTCACCTTGGCATTGAGAAGCCACCGGACAACCTAAATCACAATCACAAACCCACGGCCTAAGCCTCCAAAGAGCCTGATTGGCTCTAATTTAATATAAAATTCTTGTCAAACTCGATTAGCTAGTTTCCCAGCCCGTGGCCTGTAAGCGGGGGCAAATGACATGGAGAGAAGGGCAGATGAGATGAGAGCGCTGAGATGTGCAGAGGAAGGATAGAGAAAAGCTCAAAGAGACAAGTGTGTGATCCCATGGCACTGGATAACACAGTCCAAGAATGACTGCTTAAGGTGATAGGACAACTCCTGTTACATTTTTAAAGAGATTTTTTATTAAGAACAGTTAATAGAACCCGAATTTAGGTACTAAAGAAAGAGCAAACCATCTATTATGGGAAATTCACTTATGTGAGCCCCTTGGTGTCCCAGATGGCATGTAAAGAATCTTAGGTCTTAGCAGTAAAACAATGGATACAGAGATCTCTGTGCTTCTGAGACTTGCTCGATCAGTTGACGTCCCCACAATACCACCGTGAGACAACAAGAGCAAACCACTTTTCCTTTTTCCCATGGGAAAATTGAGGCACAAAGGGATTTATTTGAATGATAGATGGAGCACAGCCCATTGTTTCACTTCTTATAAAATATTTTCTACCAACACGTTTGGCATCCATGAAATTAAATTAATACACACAATTATTTTTTGACCACAAAATTCATTATATCAGAATAGAATACAGATGATCACCACAAGATTAGCAATTACCTGAGTAAATGTGAAGATGGAAATATTTTTGAATCATATAAAAACTTAAGACATTTTATGGAGAACTCTTTGTGCAAACATTTTTCTTTTAATAACATTTTATTCTTTGTTTATGCTTTTAATACTAAGTTCAGCAGAGGTGCAAACTAATGTTCTCCTTTTATCACTTGCCTTTAAATATTTGTTGTTCTTCTAGAGTACAGTGTTAAATGAATTGTTCATATAAGGGTTACTTCCCTTAAAGCACACATATCTTAAAGAAAAATCCCCTCACATATTCAGTAAGTTTTGATGTAATTACATTGCTATTCTTGAGCCAACTAGTCACACTAAAAAGAGTTTTTATCCTTAAGGACCTTCTCTAAGAAATTAATAAAGTTTACATCCCTAAAACAATTTAACTAATTAGAGGAACTTAATGCAGGCTCCAAAAGTAATTGAAGCATTAACTGGTTTACAGACTGATTAGATGGTCTTAAAACCTAAAATAAAACTATTCCTCGAGAAGTGTGTTGCCTATTTTAGGAATAATAGTTTAAATTGCTCAGCTGCATTGTCCCCAAGCCTTCCCCTTTTGCTTAATTGGAAAGGTTAGTGGGTTCTGAATTGTTCTAATATATTAAGACAACCAAATTCTTCTTGTGTTTCAGAATAAAATTCCTCATGAATTAGTACCTGATGTCTGCTAATCATTTTGAATCTCCATGTTTCCTATAAAGATCTGATTCGTAAAAGAGCATAGTCTTTAAAAGTACACAGAAAAGAATTCCACAGCCCGTAACCTTCTTTAACTACATGGAGTGCATGGCATTGATACATGTTTAACTGTGACCTCAGCAGCTCCTTGATCTCCTCTGTCATCCTGTACATGTTTTTAAAAAGTTCCAGAGTTCACATTTGTTCACTGACTGTAGAGTGAAGAATGCACTGACTGGATTACAAGATGTGGGGAAAGAAGGCCAAAAAACTGCCCCTTCCTAAGAAAGCAAGATTTAATGGGATGTGCATTTGTGCAGTTTCTTCATAATCCTTAAAACGTGTAAAAATAACGATGAAAAATCGATGAGTAAGTTCTGATGCAGACCAAATAAATATATGACACATTATAATCATCTATAAAGCAATCCTCATATCCTGCATCTGGAAACATATAAGCTTTTTTTTTTTTTTTTTTTTTTGTAAATAACTGTTGTCATCCAAATGGTAGTGTACTCTCAGGGATGTCACAGAGAGGATCCCAAAATGGCTGAATGTTTGTGTTTGGTGACCAAGATGGCCGTAAGATGGCCACCTAAGATAGTCCTAAGATGCTAAGGTTAGAATACAGAGAGTTGTTCTTAGGTCCATTAGATTAATTACTTCTAATAACCTTTAAAAAAAATGAATGATTCACATATTCACTTTGATGTGTGAGCCTAAATATAAGGAAAAGAGATGAATTAGCATTGACATCTCCAGATACAACAGAGTAGATTGAAACAGAATTACCTTAAATGTATTTAATTTGGTTTGCTCCAGAACTGAAATCTACCTTTGGTTAAATATAATTTGATTTTTGGCCTTTGTTGAATATTTTAGAGGGGGATGTATTTGGAAATGATCATCTAAAAAGAGTAAAAATCACTCTTTAAGTAGGGTCAAACTGCGAGCTTTATTACTGTGTGTGATTTATGCCTCTCTTTTGTGGTTAAGTGGTTTCCATCTCTTTACCCAGGACTCAGGACAGATTATCCCCCTCATTGTGGAAAGCTGTATTCGGTTCATCAATCTCTATGGTAAGCCCTAAACTATGGAATTCTTTTTTTTTTTTTTTAAGGTTTATTTAAGTGATCTCTACACCCAATGTGGGGCTCAACCTTACAACCCCCCGGTTAAGAGTCACTTGCTCCATCAACTGAGCCAGCCAAGCACCTCTGAAATTCTTAAAAAAAAAAATAATCACTGGAAATATTTCAGTGAATGTGCTTTCCGTTAAACATTTGATTACTGGGGAAAGGGGAACCTGGAGGCTGTGATGGAAATTGTTCATCCCCTTCCTCTTCTTTTCTCTTTAGGTCTTCAGCATCAGGGGATTTTCAGAGTGTCTGGTTCCCAGGTGGAAGTCAATGATATTAAAAATTCATTTGAGAGAGGTAATTGCCTGTGTATACCTACAAAGAAACCATGTTAAAAAGCCATCATTTGCCGCAGAGTGAAGTGGCATGCTCATTCTGCGTATGTCCGGAACCTCTCATTTCATTTTGGATGTTGAGATAGGAAGCTATTTGGAATAGCTGAGAAATGAAGCCAAAATCATAAAATTTTGTAATCAAGTATACAAAAACGTATGAGCTTTATATCCTGGTTTAGGACTGGCATTGGTAATCCTCAGCATGTTTCAAAGGTGGCACGAGAGAGGGTCTAGAAGAATGGCCCGATAGCCCTGGGCCTACTTGGCAGGCGTTGGAGGTGACTCATCCCAGCTACATGTCTGTGTCCTTTGTCAGAAATGCTTTCCTCCCTCTTACTACCACCCCCAGACTCCTTCCCTGTGACCTTACATTTGTTCATAATTGGCTTCAAATAAATCCTACTGAACTGTTAATCCACACATTATAATTAGCAAAGCCGTAGACGTTAGTGTTAGGCAGACCCAGAATCAAATCAGACTCTTTCGTTTACTAATCATTTGATTTTGGTCAAGCTACTCATCTCTTCTTTAGGTCTCAGGTTCCTCATCTGCAAGATTCCAACTTGGTGTGGGGATGTGGTATAATCACTGCAAATGCCTAACTCGTTAGTGATGGCTCTTAGTTACTGATGCTCCCCAATTATGATGATTTGTGTCCTTGGACTCCTGGGTAAATCTGTACCTTCCTTCATCTGTTTGAAAGTCAGGCTGAACATGCAGAGTGGGGGGTATCATGGCCTGGAGACAGGGCTTCTCTCTCTCAGTCTCATTTCCTTTGTCACAGAGCCCTTGAAAGTTTGAAATCTTGGTGGAAGAGATCAACTTGGCTCCAGATTGTCTTTTCTGTTTTAAGTTCTCTGATACGATGTGTGGAGCAGAACAGCCTTCTCTCTCAGCAGCCACATGCTCCCAGTCTCTTCTATGAACCATGTTCAGCATAAGCTGAAGTGTCTAAAGCGTCACTTTCTCTGCCAGTTACCACAGGCAAAATGCTTTATTATATTTCCTTGGAAATCCCCCTGGTATTTTGTTACTTGTTTGTGATCTCTTTGGGTGAGGCTTTCTCTCTGTGGGAAAGAAAAAAAAATTTGTGAATTTGTGTTCAATCATTTCCCAGATAAAAGGAATCCCAGGTCCCTGAAAATAAACTTCCCCAAGAGGCAAAAAAAAAAAAAAAAAAAAAAAAGTTAAAACGCAGTGTACAATTTTTGTGAACTTCAGAACAGACCTGTGAATAAAAAATGGAGTTTGACTTAAGGCTGCATGTTATGTTGAGCTTCTCAAGAATTTTATCTCAGTTTAATTCTCAGGGACGTGGAATAGCCAGGCCAGTTATGTAAATTTTAAAACTGCTTACCATAAAGAATGATATAATTTCATATTTGGGATATATTTTGTAAATTTGTACTTTTTATACAAATCCCTCGGTACTAGTAAGGGTACATTTTCAAATTCCTCTATCTGATTTCAGAATCTCCCACTGCTGAAGGCAGCTTTCAAATGTGCCGTGAACAGCACCGTGCCACTGGGAAATGTTTGTATAATTGTAGGCATTCACAATTAGGCGCATCCTATAATATTTCTGATATTGTATCTATATTGTGTCTTTTTCCAGTAGGATAAAAAACAGAATGTAGTATTTGAATTCACGTCAAGCTAGGATTAGATTTTAACTATAAGTGCCACAATATTTTATTTTAAGATATGGGTAACTTGTAAGGGATTATTTGGTAGCCTGAGATTTTTTAAAAAGCTTTATTTTAACCAACTATTTTTAGGTTAATCATGGGTTGGGATATCTAAACCAATTAGTTTAATTTTAGTACTATATAATCTTTCGTAAAGCGAAATTAAAAGATACATGTATATATAGAAACATGTGTGATTACAGAAATATATCTTTATTCAGAGGAAGAAACAGAAGCACTGTGCATGTAACTGATGTTTTTTTTATATAGGTGAAAACCCTTTGGCTGATGACCAGAGTAACCATGATATTAACTCCGTTGCTGGCGTTCTGAAGCTGTATTTCCGTGGGCTGGAAAACCCCCTCTTTCCTAAGGAAAGATTCAACGATCTGATTTCTTGTATCAGTAAGTGGATTTTTTTTTTTTAAAGTCTTTTCACACCAGACTTGTTTCACTCACCAATTTCCTGGAAAGGCAGCGGCCCCCCCTCCGCGTATCCTCCCCTAACCACTACCCCTTGACCACCAGATTTTTGAGACCGTTTGTTTTCTTTCTGAATACGATGTGAGTCATCCTCCAGCTGTGGCCTCGCCCTGAGCTGAGTGGGTTTTGCTCCCGAACACCCGCAAGTTCCATAGAGCCCGAGAGCGTCCCACTTAGTGACTGGAATAAAGCAGAAAGGCAGGTGCCAACCGACAGCTAAGGGAGAAGGGGAAGTTGTAACATGGAATGTAACTTCTTTTTGGCTCTTGGTTCTTGGTTTTCTCCACCAATCTTAAGAGTGGAGTAATTTACCCATCTTGGAACATTACGTCGAGAACTAAAGTAAAATGAGATAAATGACCATCAGTACAGTGCAGACACCAGGTGGTAATTATCTGTCCGTGGGCATCCCCAGCTAATAGGCGAAGGTGCTGTGGGACTATGAATGATGTATCATACAACTGAGAATCATCAGCAGGTAAACAGCATTACTGTGTTACTCGGGCGGCAGAGGCGGGGTTGGGGGGGGGGGGGGGGTTGACACTACAGGAAAGGTGAAATAATGATGCCCGGAATTAGATGTTAACCATACCGAGTTCTGTACATCTAAAAATGCATGTGGGGGCGCCTGGGTGGCTCAGTCGGTTAAGCGGCCGATTTCGGCTCAGGTCATGATCTCGCGGTCCGTGAGTTCGAGCCCCGCGTCGGGCTCTGTGCTGAGAGCTCAGAGCCTGGAGCCTGTTTCAGATTCTGTGTCTCCCTCTCTCTGACCCTCCCCTGTTCATGCTCTGTCTCTCCCTGTCTCAAAAATAAAACGTTAAAAAAAAATTTAATAAAAATGCATGTGGCTTTTAATGTTTATCTCTTTTTGAGAGAGTGTGTGTGAGTGGAGAAGGAGCAGAGAGAGAGGGAGGATCCAAAGATGGGGGGCTTGAACTCATGAAACATGAGATCGTGACCTGAGCTGAAGTTGGAGGCTTAACCAGCTGAGCCACCCAGGCGCCCCACAGGATGCCTTTTTAAAGCCCCAGTTCCCAGGCAAGGGTCTAGAGCTGATTCAAATCCCACAGTGAGGGCCTGCATAAGAATCAAGCTTGCCTCGGGGCGCCTGGGGTGGGGGGCTCAGTTAAATGTCCAACTCTTGGTTTGGCCTCAGGTCATGATCTCGCAGTTCTTAGTTCAAGTTCAAGCCCCTCATCTGGGCTGTCAGCACAGAGGCTGCTTGGGATTCTCCTTCTCCCTCTCTCTCTGCCCCTCCCCTCCTCATGCGTGTGCTCGCTCTCTCTCTCTCTCTCTCTCAAAATTAATTAATTAAAAAAAAAACAATCAAGAAACCGCCGTACCCCACCTGCCCAACCCACCCTTTGGTTCGCCCCCCAATCCTCAAGTCCTCCTACCGTCAGAAACTCTCCCAGCTCATCCCTCCTTCCCCACTCCCAGTCCCAGTGACTTGGCTTCCACTGGGACTGCTGTTAACAGTCTGCCAAGTGGAGTCAGTCCCTACTTCTAGATCTTGCCAACTCTTCCCTCCTACCCACCGCCTCCCCGTGTCATTCTGTCCTTCACACCGTGGCTAGACCCCACAGGGCAGATTTGGTCGTATTGTTCCCACCACTCTCGTTTAAAACCTCTTTCAATATTTTCCACCAGAAGATGAGCTCCTTGGTGTGACCATTTCATAGAACCGAGTCATTTCTCTATCTGGTCTCTTTCTGCTTGTCCACACTTCCCTCTGCCACCCCTGGGCTGTGTACTTCATTTATCAACAGCAGCACGCCACAAGCTGCAGCATTCCGGGCCATCGCCCATCTGCGTGCCTTTGCCCACGCCGTGTGGTCTACTGTCCCTGGTAGCCATGTGACATCTGCTTGAAGGATTGCTGGCCCGGCACCCTTTCGGCATGTCGTCGTTCCCATACCCCCTCGCAGAATTAGTCCCTGTCTCCTCTACTAACGTTCCACTGTGTACATAGGTCTGTCGTTTTTCTTAATGCCCCACATTAGCCTTTTTAACCCCTCCTTCTCTGTGCTACAGAGAGAATTCAGGGAAGAGGTTAAGAATGTAGGCTTTCAACTCAAATAGCCTGGGTTCAAATTGCTCACCAGCTATGTGACCTTAGGCAAGTTTCTTAAGCTCTCTGCATCCCAGATTCATGAGCTATAAAATAGGGAGAATAAAGGTGCCTGGGTGGCTCAGTCAGTTGAGCGTCTAACTCTTGATTTCAGCTCAGGTCACGATCTCACCGTTTGTGAGATCGAGCCCCATGTCAGACTCTGTGCTGACGGTGCGAAGCCTGCTTGGGATTCTCTCTCTGCTCCTCCCCAACTTGTGTGCTCGCGCTCTCTCTCTCGCTCGCGCTCTCTCTCTCTCTCTCTCTCTCTCTCAAAATAAGTAAACATTTCACAAAAATAAAACAGGGAGAACAGCAGACCACATATCACAGGGCTGAGAAGTAAATGAGCTTATACATGTGAAATACCAGGAGGAGTGCCTAGCAAAGAGTATGTTCACTGAAATGCCTACTGTGAGCTGCACAGGCCTGCGAGGTCTTGACAGATTATTCAGTTTTGTAGCCCTAATGCATGGCATCATTAATTCCAGGTACACAGTAAGTACATCACTCATAGTCGTTGAATGCCACCAAGATTTCACCAGAATTCTTTTGTCGGCATTCAGGCCTAAAAGCCTGGCTCTTGTTGAGGATGAACTCACCAGGCGTAATTCTGTCTCCACCCCCACCTCACACAGCCTGATGTCTTGTGTGGGGTTCAGAACTGTGCCTTGTGTGTCCATTCCAAGGCCCTTACATAGCCTGAGTCACCACAGTAGGCCTATGACCCAGCTGGAAAGAACTGAAAAGGAGGTGTCACACTTCTGGAATTCTCCTTTGGCCTTGTTCAGAGACTTTCCTAATATCCTAGCCAGAAAGTTAAATCTGGAAAAATAATAAGCACTCTACGAGGCTCGGTGGTTTTCTAGGTACATACATCTTATCAACATACATGTTTACATGTACCAGTGGGATAAAGTGCGTTGGACTGCCCTGTCAGTCAGTGTTGTAAAATCACTTCATACTTTCATTGAACAAAAAATATTATTGTGGTTATGAAAATCTGAACTGGCGCACCTGGGTGGCTCAGTCAGTTAAGCATCCAACTTCAGCTCAGGTCATGATCTCATGGTTTGTGGCTTCAAGCCCCGCATTGGGCTCTGTGCTGACAGCTCGAAATCTGGAGCCTGCTTTGGATTCTATGTCTCCCTCTTTCTCTGCCCTTCTCTCTCTCTTCTCTCTCAAAAATAAACATTAAAAAAAAAAAAAAAAAAAAAACAGGAGTCCCAGGTTTGAAGGTCGCTAAGGACGCTAGAGAGTAGAGATGCTGGTTAGTTACAGATTTAACTGTGCTAGTCATTTAGGTAGTACTGTCAATGTTACTTACTGTTAGTGCTAGAGTTACAAAGTTGCATAGGTATTGAGCAGTGTGTCCCAACCCTACTTTTCCCCAGAAGTCCTGTTATTTTTAGTGCACATTTTTGCAGAATAGGAGGTTTTTCAAGAACATACAGTGGCACTGTTTATAACAACCCCTTTTCTTCCAACATCTAATCTCTTAAAAAGGAGAGGATTTCTAGCTATTATTGATTTATCTCTAGGCAAGCATTTTTCTCATACCAGTGTGACCCTGATGTATATACCGTATTTTTTTCTGGATTTTCAATCAATTCTTTGAGAGTGGTATAATATGTCATTCATCATTATATCCTTTCACTGACATTACAGTTTTTGATCATCTGAACCATTGATTAATTGCCTTCAGTGTGCAAAACTTTCTAGGGATTCAAAGACTTGATTTTTGCATTCAAGAGGTTTAAAAAAGTAGTAAGAGAGCTAAGATGTTTACAAATAAATGCAGTCTAAGTTAGTATGTAATAGAAGCACAGAGAGAGAGAGAGAGATCTCATGTAGGTTGATAGTTTATATCTGTGTCATCTTCTCCTGGCATTGCTATAATTGGACTGATTTTTCCTACTAAAGTAATTTCATGTGGTATTTACTTTGTATAGAAAAATCTTCACTTTTCATCTTTTTTAAGAGTTTACATAGCTGTCTGGTTACCTACTACTTTTTGCTTATTTTTTGGAGAATTTGGGGGAAGATTTTTTTTTTTAATGGTGAGTTGTTATTGTGCCATTTCCATGTCCGTAAATACTACATTCCTTGGAAGCTTGCAAATATACGCGGTAAAAGAAAATTGGCATTAGCACGCATGCACGCGCTCTTTTTAATGCGCACTATTCATTCCCCAATTCGCTGCATATTTCTTTTTAAAAATTACCCGGATGAACACCTGGTCGACTCCAGTGCAATCTAAATTTGAAGTGACGTACTTGGTAGTGTCTCAGTTTCTCACCGAGGATTGTTTTTGTTTGGTTTTTTTAAACCATGCACTTTGTGAATGGTTTTGTAAATGCTCCAGAGTGTGCCCACACATTCTGGGCAGCTCCTAGAATGGCCATAAACCATGGCCTTGAGATTCCCTAGGGCAGAAGTCCACTGGACTTGCCCTACAAGAGCTATTCAAGCAATTTGTGGTCTTTCCTGGCTGCCTCGGAGCTGGGAAACCAGAGGACACATTTGCACTTCATTTTACGTTATGTGTTGTTATCCAGGTGACTACTTGAGCATGAGGAAACCTTTTTAAGGGGGTCTTTTACCTACCACAATACCAACATGTAGTCTTTGAGACTACTCGACAAGTACACAAAAAGCATGTGAAACAAAATATTGTCCCACATAATGCCGCTACTCAGAGACTCAATGGTATGTACACATTTTCTTGCATTTCCTTCTGCTCTTTTTGTATTCGTGGGCACACACAACTTTTTTTTTTTTAAGCCAAAGTGGAACTGAATGATCCATTCTGTTCATAGTCAACCTTCTTTTTGACTCTTTTTTTTTTTTAAACGCTTATTTATTTTTGAGAGAGTGTGTGTGTGCAAGGCAGGGGAGAGGCAGAGAGAGAGGGAGACAGAGGATCTAAAGCAGGCTCTGAGCTGTCAGCACAGAGACCAACATGGGGCTCGAACTCACAATCCATGAGATCATGACCTGAGCTGAAGTCAGACATGTAACCAACCAAGCCATCCAAACACCCCTTGACTCTTTTATTATACATAATTTCACTTATAAAGCTATAAAAAGATGCAGAAAATTACAATGAACTCCAGTATAAATAATCACCTAACTTGAACAGTTTTCATTTCTTGAACAAAATTATCCCACCTGTACCCCTTCCATCATCCCTCTGACATTACATCACTTCCTCTGTGTGTATGAATATCTGGGAGGTGAAGACTCTTCTCTTCTTCTTTTTTTTTTTTTTAATATAGCATAGCCATAATACCATTATCATACCTTCAAAAAATAACAGTAATTTCTTAAAATCATCAAATAACCAGCCAGTACATTTTTAAAATAACTGTATTATGCAATTAATATGTGATCACTGTAGAAAAATTAGAAAATAATCTAGGAAAATAAACCAGCTGTGACTCCTCTACATATAGATAATGTAAACCTTTTTGGTATGTTCCCAGTTTTTTTCCTATACGTATACCTATGTACTTTTTTTTTAAGTTTTTTATACCTATCTACTTTATAAAAAAATTTTTTTTAACGTTTATTTATTTTTGAGACAGAGAGAGACAGAACATGAACGGGGGAGGGTCAGAGAGAGGGAGACACAGAATCTAAAACAGGCTCCAGGCTCTGAGCTGTCCGCACACAGCCTGACGCGGGGCTCAAACTCATGGACCTCGAGATCATGACCCGAGCCGAAGTCGGCCGCTTAACTGACTGAGCCACCCAGGCGCCCCACCTATCTACTTTTAAAAGCAGCTTACTGAGATATAATTCTCATACCATACAATTCCTTCATTAAGGTGTACAAATCAATGTTTTCTAGTATATTCACAGGATTATACAACCATAACCACAATTTTAAAACATATTTATGACTCCAAAAAGAAACCAGAATTAGCAACCATACCCCATTTACTCATTCCACCCCCAGGACCAGACAACCATGAATCTACCTGCTATAAACGTACCTATTCTGGCCACTTAATATATAAATGGAATTATACAATCTACGGTCTTTGGGGACGGGTTTCATTTACCTAGCGATGTTCTCGAGGTTCACCCATGTTGTAGCATGTATCAGCACTTTATGTTATCGCCAAATACAATCGTCCATTGTATGGATATACCACAGACTTTTAATAAAAGGGGATCATACTAAATGACTGCTAATGGATGTGAGATTTCTTTTTGAGATGATGAAAATGTTCTAAAACTGACTGAGATCATGATTGATGAACTGTGAATATACTAAAAACCATTGAACTGTATACCTTGCATATATGAATTATACATGAATTATATCTCAATATATCTACTTAAAAATGGTACTATATCATTTGCTCTTTAAAAGCCATTTTTCAAATTTAATGATGTTATTAACGTTTTCCTGTGTCAGTAGGTATTTTATAAAGTAAGATTTTAGTGACCATATAATGGCTTTTATTTAACACATCCTAGTTTTAGAAATTTAGGTTGTTTCCAGTGATTTTGCAATTAAACAAAATACTATGATGAGCCTTTTAGTACATAAATCTATTTGCCCATTTCTAATTGTTTCATGGAAAAAAATCTCTTGTTTTGTCTTCCTGGTTCTCCAGCGTGTGTTTTTGTTGCTGAAAATTCTTTCAGCTTTGTAGCATACGTGATGGTTTCTGTCTGAATTCTAAATTTCTGTTTGATGCCTTATTAGGGGTTCCTTTTACCCCTAAAAATACGGAACGGGCTTAGTCTCTGAACTGAGTAAGTGAAGCTTCCTAATCTAAGACTGTTTCTTTACTAACCTTGATCATTCAGCAGGAGGAGAAACATTTTGTATTTATTTATTTCTACAGTTGTTGCTATTTAGGAGAGAACGTTATGGTTTAATTCACAGAACTCAATCTATTAATGATTAATTAGGAAGATTTTCAAGCATTTCGTTTCTCACCCAGAAGAGCAGCCAGTAACTCATCTCAAGGCTAGGCTAAGATTCATCTAAATGTACTAGAACATCTCTCTGTTTTTCTCTTTCGCTTTCATTCACACACATACACTATTACGTGCACACAATTGATTGGTACCTTGACAATTTTCGGAACCTGACAGTGAACCTAAAAATGGCATTGGGCTGGGAATTTCACCTTGAATACTGCCTGTTGAGCTGTGGAGCTCAGAAATATTTGTGTACCTGCTCTTCAATAAACCATTTCTGAATATGGCCGTTAATTTCCTTCCCTCTTGTCATACCTGGGGATAAGCTTGCATCTTGTGATTTATTACTTGTTTACTGACAAACAAATACTTTTGCACATAGCGCACAGAGAACTGGTATGTTCAGAGTAATGGCCATTTGAGCTTTTTGCCATTTTGTCAAGTAACTGTGTTTTGTGGTGAGTTTTTCACACACATTTACACAGAGCTGTCAAACCCCCATGCTGTGAAGTTGGGATGCTGACATGGGAACTGTGCAGTGCCAGGAAAAGAACATAAATAAGCCTAGGGAGCTCTGAGCCTGTGACCAAGATTGGACGAATGCCACTTTTACCTAATTACATGAGATTCCGAATTGTGGAAACAAAGGCCAGCTTAAAAGAGACCCACACGAAATACTGGTTTTCCTTTCTGACAACTCTTCTGAGGGGACGAAAAGATCCGTCTTTTCACGCAGCAGAAAACGGTGAGACATCATGAGTTGCTGCGCTCAGAGCCAGCTGGGAATGCACATTAATCAGAGCGTCCGCAGCAACCATAAATTTTGACCTGCTAACTGGACTTGGGAGAGTAAATGAGTCATTTGTGCCAGAGCGAGACTCCTGTAGGATGTGTGCCGTAGGCCTGTTGAGCAACCAGCCAGGTAATATCTGAGTCCTGCTCACAACCATCACGCTCCGAGGCCTTTGGGATAGATAGATCTGCTGCCACTTCAGGGATGCCAACGATTCCGCTTTGCTTTGATTTACGTTTCCTGTAGTTGCAGAGAACGTACACCTGCCTCCCGTGATCTTCTCTGGCATTTTTGGTGTCACTTTTTTACATGCCTGTAGCTTCTCTCTCCTGAAATCCTTCATTTGCATCTCATGGTGCCCTCCCCTGACCTATTTAGTTAATTGTGGTAAAATATACATAGCACAAAATGTACCATCTTCTCCGTTTGAAGCATACGGTTCAGTCGTATTAAATACATGTTCCGCAGCCATCACCGCTGTCCATCTCCAGGACTTTTTCATCCTCCCAAACTAAAGCTCTATACCCGGAAAGCAGTAACTACCCCGCTCCTCGCCCCCCCCCTCCCCCAGCCTCTGACAACCACTGTTCCACTTTATGTCTCTGTGAATCTGACTATTCCAGGTACCTTATGTAAGTAGAACCCTACAGTCTTTGTCTTTTTGTGTCTGGCTTATTTCACTTAAGTTGTCTTCAAGGTTCATCCATGTTGTATCAGAATGTCATTTCTTTTTTTAAGGCCGAGTAATGGTTCATTGTGTATATGTACCACATGTGTTGATCCAGTAATCCATCAATGAACATTTGGGTTATTTCTACCTCTTGGCTATTATGAATAATGCTGCTGTGAGGTTGGTATCTAAATACCTGTTCTGTGGAACTGTTGAATTGCTGAGTTATACACCTGAAACTAATATTACACTGTATGTTAACTAACTGGCATGTAAATAACAACTTCTTTAAAAATTAACAAATTAAAAGAAAATTAACCACTCAATGAACAAATACCTGTTTCCCCAGATGTGGTTGTTTTGGGTTTTTTTGTTTTTGTTTTTTTTTTTAATAAAGCTTCGAAACTACCTTTAAAGGGTATGGGAACTAACTTTAGAACTGAGAGATAGAAAAAAAAAAACAAAAAAAACTGAGAGATAGAAACCAGAGGATCGTGAATTAAAATTAAGCCTCTTGGAAGTAATTGCCTGTGTCCTCTTCCAGCCTGAAAATGACTTGCCCCCTATGGGATTTGGCAAAGATTAAAGATTAATAATACATTAAGAATGGTTCCTTTCATTGGGAATGCGAGCTGGTGCAGCCACTCTGGAAAGCAGTATGGAAGTTCCTCAAAAAACTAAAAATAGAACTACCCTCTGACCGAGCAATTGCACTACTAGGCATTTATCCACGGGATACAGGTGTGCTGTTTCGAAGGGACACGTGCACCCCCATGTTTATAGCAGCACTATCAACAATAGCCAGAGTATGGAAAGAGCCCAAATGTGCATCGAGGGATGAACGGATAAAGAAAATGTGGTATATATATACAATGGAGTATTACTCGGCAATCAAAAAGAATGAAATCTTGCCATTTGCAGCTATGTGGATGGAACTGGAAGGTATTATGCTAAGTGAAATTAGTTAGACAAAGACAAAAATCATATGGCTTCACTCATATGAGGACTTTAAGAGACAAAACAGATGAACATAAGGGAAGGGAAACAAAAATAATATAAAAACAGGGAGGGGGACAAAACAGAAGAGACTCATAATTATGGAGAACAAACTGAGGGTTACTGGAGGGGTTGTGGGAGGGGGGATGGGCTAAATGGGTAAGGGGCACTAAGGAATCTACTGAAATTGTTGTTGCACTATATGCTAACTAATTTGGATGTAAATTTTAAAAAAAATTTTTTAAGAAAAAAATATAGTTCTTTCACATTCTTCCTTTTTTTCCCTCTAAGACCCCAAAACTAGCTCTCCCTGACAGTTGACCTTAACCTTATACTGAGGATTAGCCTAGAGAATCAGTAGACTTAACTCTTGAAACAACCCAGATCCTCAGTAAACAATGGCAGAAGTGTTTGTTGTTGTTTTGTTTTTAATAATAACCATTATATGGCTGGAAAAGAGTGGACGGTGTTGCCAGTCAGAAGACCATTAACAGAATAAGTCATCATTTCAATTTATAATTTGCATAAATATATTAAACTTTGTAACTGTTTGGTTTGAGGCATGAATCGAAAGTCACTTATGCATGCAATTTTTTAAGGACCTGAGAATAAATGCTAGGAAATCTCAATATTTAGTTTTAAGATTAGGTCATAAGTGATTTCAAGTCAAGGTTGAGAACCACTGCTTTTAAAGGAATTGGAACGGGAAACTGAATTAGGAAAGTATTATCATGGTCCCACTTAGAAATAATGAAGACTTCAGTTAGGAAATCAGCAGTGAGATATCCAGAGATAGAAGCAGTAGAACTTATGTCCCACAGAAAATTGAAAAATGAAGTGAAAATACCACCTTCCTAGAAGGGATGGTCCTGACCTCGAGACCAGACACGTTTGCCATTGAAGAGAACCAAGTAGAGAGGGTCACATTTGTGGGTGGGAGAAGGTCAAAGGTCAAAAACCTAGTAGAAGGAGAGTCTATTGGCTATTGTGTCAGAAATGAAGGCCTGACCAACTCATCTTTGACAAAGCAGGAAAGAACATCCAATGGAAAAAAGACAGTCTCTTTAACAAATGGTGCTGGGAGAACTGGGCAGCAACATGCAGAAGGCTGAAACTAGACCACTTTCTCACACCATTCACAAAAATAAACTCAAAATGGATAAAAGACCTGAATGTGAGACAGGAAACCATCAAAACCTTAGAGGAGAAAGCAGGAAAAGACCTCTCTGACCTCAGCCGTAGCAATCTCTTACTCAGCACATCCCCAAAGGCAAGGGAATTAAAAGCAAAAGTGAATTACTGGGACCTTATGAAGATAAAAAGCTTCTGCACAGCAAAGGAAACAACCAACAAAACTAAAAGGCAGCCAACGGAATGGGAAAAGATATTTGCAAATGACACATCGGACAAAGGGCTAGTATCCAAAATCTATAAAGAGCTCATCAAACTCCACACCCGAAAAACAAATAACCCAGTGAAGAAATGGGCAGAAAACATGAATAGACACTTCTCTAAAGAAGACATCCGGATGGCCAACAGGCACATGAAAAGATGCTCAACGTCGCTCCTTATCAGGGAAATACAAATCAAAACCACACTCAGATACCACCTCACGCCAGTCAGAGTGGCCAAAATGAAGAAATCAGGAGACTATAGATGCTGGAGAGGATGTGGAGAAACAGGAACCCTCTTGCACTGTTGGTGGGAATGCAAATTGGTGCAGCCGCTCTGGAAAGCAGTGTGGAGGTTCCTCAGAAAATTAAAAATAGACCTACCCTATGACCCAGCAATAGCACTGCTAGGAATTTACCCAAGGGATACAGGAGTACTGATGCATAGGGGCACCTGTACCCCAATGTTTATAGCGGCACTCTCAACAATAGCCAAATTATGGAAAGAGCCTAAATGTCCATCAACTGATGAATGGATAAAGAAATTGTGGTTTATATACACAATGGAATACTACGTGGCAATGAGAAAAAATGAAATATGGCCTTTTGTAGCAACATGGATGGAACTGGAGAGTGTGATGCTAAGTGAAATAAGCCATACAGAGAAAGACAGATACCATATGGTTTCACTCCTACGTGGATCCTGAGAAACATAACAGAAACCCATGGGGGAGGGGAAGGAAGGAAAGAAAAAAAAAAAGAGGTTAGAGTGGGAGAGAGCCAAAGCATAAGAGACTGCTAAAAACTGAGAACAAACTGAGGGTTGATGGGGGGTGGGAGGGAGGGCAGGGTGGGTGATGGGTATTGAGGAGGGCACCTTTTGGGATGAGCACTGGGTGTTGTATGGAAACCAATTTGACAGTAAATTTCATATATTAAAAAATAAAAAAAAAAAAAAAAAAAAAAAAAAAAAAAAAAAAATAAAAAAAAATAAAAAAAAGAAATGAAGGCCTGAAAAAAAAAACCAGCCTGAGATTTTTGAGTAGGATATATGAATACCTCAAGCACAATTAAGAGTAAATGTAGTAATATGAAATTAGAGTAAACTTCAAAACTGTTTCTGAAATATTCCTTGAGATATTTTTCTCATGGGTGCCTGACTGGCTCTGTTGGTAGAGATTGTGATGCTTGATATTGGGGTCTTGAATTCAAGCCCCACTTTGGGAATAGAGTGTACTTAATTTAAAAAATAAAAAATAAATATTTTTCTCAGACATATGCTTATTGAATGTGTTCAAAGTTGTACTTTATAAAGGGGCACCTGGCTCAGTTGGTGGTGCGTACAGCTCTTGATCTCGGGGTTGTGGGTTCGAGCCCCACATTAGGTATAGAGATGACTTAAAAACAAAATCTTAAAAAAATATATTGTACTTTAAAGTACGTCGAAATCCAAGAAAGACAACCAGACTTAAACAGAAAATAGGTTTTAGTCCCTATTCAAAGCTCCACCCTTCCAGCCAGGTAACCTGGGGTAAGCCACTTACCCAGTTCTCATTTTCCTAATCCATTAAGTGGGGATGGCATTACATGGCTTACCTACTCCCTAGTATTGTCATCTGCATTAAACTGGATAACAAATGTGAAAATGTAAAATATAGACCATTATGAAAATACTGGATTATTAGTATTTTTTTGCTGCTGTTCACAAGCACTTTAGTATTAAGAAGCTTTAGGCAATTTGTATTCCTAGTAAAGAGGTATATAATAATACTGGGAAGTCCCAGGTACCCCTGTCTTCAGGGAGCTCTCTCAGGGAAAACAGGATAAGGAAATAAAAAACTGTAAACACCATGGTATAAGTTCTGTGAGAGCCAGAATGAAACCACTAATGTATTTTTTTTTCTATTTATTTTTAAGATTTTATTTTAAGATTTAATATAAAACATAATTTTAAGTAATCTCTACACCTAACATGAGGCTCGAACTCACAACCCTGAGATTAAGAGTTGCACATTCCACCAACTAAGCCAGCCGGTCACCCCTCAAATCACTAACGTATTTCTAATGCCTAACTCAGTACCTGAAACCTAGTAGGCTCTGCTAAAATACATGTTTGAAAAACTGATGACGTATTATAACACAAGGTAAAAAGTCATATCATTAAAATACTACAATAATTTTGAGGAAGGAGAGATTCAAAGCCTGGTACATTGCCTGAATCATAGTAATAGACAAATAAATATAGGATAAATTATTAAATCATAAGGGAGATATCCCCAAAAGCTACTTTAGTTGACATGAAGCAAAAAGGAGTTGAAACCATATCAAATGCAAAATCTAGAAATAACAGCAAGTGAAAAATTATTTTTAAACCTAGAAGACGCTAAGTTGCTCGAGACCTTGGAAATCAGAAAAAACAGTGATGGGTCAAAGGAGACACTCAGAAATGGTGTTACACCCAAGCTGATCATGGATTCACTGTCTTGATTACAGTTACATCCCACCTAGGGCCAAAGGATTGCTTATGGTCGGATATGAAATTTGGTACTCAGTGTTCTACTTTAAATGTAGCAGATGAAAGGATCCTGACCATGTTCTCTTCTGTCTGTAGGAATAGATAATCTCTATGAGAGGGCGCTTCACATCCGCAAACTCCTCCTGACCTTGCCTAGGTCCGTCCTTATCGTGATGAGGTACCTCTTTGCCTTCCTCAATCAGTAAGTACCCTAATGCTCTGCCAAAATGCCTGTCTTCCATTCCGTTTGCACTGCTCTGAATTCTGTTTTTGTTCTTCGATTCTGTAAAATGTACATTAGGTCCCATTTATCAGCAGAGTCGAAGAGGAGATGATTAAATGTAGACCAAAGTTATGTTTTTCCTCAGCAGATCAAGGTCATTGCATGATAGATGAAAGATGCAGAAACTGTGGCCTTACATGCAAAAATATACAAATATTACTAAAAAGAACACTTGTTCAGTGAAATACATGTTTTTCCAACTTCCAAAGCTAATGTCATGAATGTTTTTGTCAAAATGATGCAACCCACCTGCTCACTGCAGAAAATGTCTGTGATTTTTGATGTTGTAGTCAAGGGAGGAGTGCAACTATAGGTGCAAATTATATACAGATCCAAGAAAGAGTGTCTGCAAATTCAATATAATGAGACCTCATCAAGAAAAAGATACTTCTAAAAGTCTCTAAGACAATGTCACAGAACCCTTAAGATAATCACTGCCTTATTTTCTTTTTTTTTTTTAATTTTTTTTTTTAACGTTTATTTATTTTTGAGACAGAGAGAGACAGAGCATGAACGGGGGAGGGTCAAAGAGAGGGAGACACAGAATCTGAAACAGGCTTCAGTCTCTGAGCTGTCAGCACAGAGCCCGACGCGGGGCTCGAACTCACGGACCGCGAGATCGTGACCTGAGCCGAAGTCGGCCGCCTAACCGACTGAGCCACCCAGGCGCCCCGAATCACTGCCTTATCTTCAAAGAAACTTTATTGTTATAATTTAGGCAACTGGATTTTCATTTGCATTACCTTATAATAACAAAAATGGGCCCCGTTATAAGACTATCTTCCTCAATTCATATCTGAGAGTCCCCTTGGTATTCAATGATCTAAGGGGAGTAAGCTCAGGGAAATGCCTTCTCCATGTGGCACAGATTCTCCCTTCCTAAAATTAGGATATGTTCTCTTCTCTACTTCATTAGACGTTTAAAGTTCTCAGAAGCCATGAGGACTTACTACAATCCTGCTAACCATTTCTGAAATCATACCCAGTCAGATTGACCCTGGAAACCAAGTATCATGGGGAAATGCTTGCAAGGAAGTAAAATATGCACAAGTGACAGTAGGAACCCATTTGTACAGAAGTCGCCACTGGAAATAAGCAGTATCTAGAGAGATGGATATACACTACGTGTAGGTTAAGTAGATGGCTATAAATTTTGCCTTTAAATAAGCCTAGTTACCCAGGCAGCTTTAAAAATCTGAAGGCTTGCTGACTATGGCAGGCAAGCTCGAGGGCTCCAAACCTCTGAGCAGGCTGCTGAGCAGCCTTGCCTAGGAAGCTTTCCACGGGCACCAGGGCATCACGGAGTTGCTGCTGCGGAATCGGCTCTATGTGGAGGCATCACCTGAAGAGCTCTGCCCCTTTCTGGCGAAGATGAGGGGGATTCGTAGGTCTGTTGCATCTGTAGACAACTAGCATTCTTGACTGCTTAAACCAAAAAGCAAGGTAGGGTCACATCTCAACAAGCTGCTGTCATTTACAAGCTCTGGAAGAGCCTAAGACAAAAATTCAAGAGAGCTTCATGAGCCAGAGCCTGTTGGACAGTGGGCTTCGGGGCCTGAACGAGAGAGTTGACGGCAAATCACATCCAAGGCACTCAGCTCAAATACGCACCCCTGTTGCTATAATGAAGCTGGAAATAGGGAAACGTGGACAGGAGCCTGAATTTCTATGAATTCAGGAATTTGACCTGCTTTGCTGAAAATGGAATTGTTGAAGCAAAGGTGTTCATGATCCATCCCCAGTGACCTTGGGTCGGGGGTGTGTGTGTGTGTGTGTGTGTGTGTGTGTGTGTGTGTGTGTGTAAATCTTACTCCCTCATTAGTATTAAATCCTCAAATTCATAAAAAACAAAAATCTGGAGGCTTGCTGTCTTCACCTTTAATTGCTTCACTTCCCCCAGTATGAAGTGCCTTTTGCATTGCTGTTGGCCCTCTGCATGCTGTCCCCACCGAATTTTCCAGACACACCTGAGCAAAACCCACCATGAACCAAAAAACCACAGTAGACTAGGAAAGCAGACCATAAATCAAGAAAGTTCTCAAAACCAGGGGCGCCTGGGTGGTTCATTTGGTTAAGCATCCAACTCTTGTTTTCGGCTTAGGTCACAATCTCATGGTTCATGAGTTCGAGCCCCTGCATCAGGCTCCGTGATGACAGTACAGAGCCTGCCTGGGATTTTCTCTCTCTCTCTCTCTGCCCCTCCCCACTCGCTCTCTCGGTCTCTTTCTCAAAAATAAATAAGTAAACTTTAAAAAAACTTTTTTAAAAGAAAGTTCTCAAAACCCGACTAGAACTCACCATGTATCTCAACAGAACAGCAAATGTGCCAGGAGTCAGCCGACTGGCATGACTTTCAGCATGTCTGCCTAAAGATGCCCCCGGCTTGCTACACCTGCCTTCATGCAGAGACCAGCCTCAGCCTCTAGGATGGGACACGTGGGACAGGAATTTTGAGAAAAGAAATAACCTATTCTCTTTTAATTGTAAAGTTGAAACCTGGATATCACATTTTTATATGAAGATTTTGCTCTTCAAGCCAGCACTAAATGAAAGACCCAGAAAGATGAATTGTGACTCTCCCTGTTGAGCTTACGTGTGTCTTTTGAAAATTAGACCATTCTTACTCTGAATCTCACTTGTCCTCGTGCATCCGTTTTCCAGATGATGTGTAACATGACCGTCCCCTTTATTGTGAACTTTTTTTAAAGACTGTCTGCTTGAGAAATGGCAGAAGGGAAAGACATATGTTAGCTGAGGAGATAATGCTTTTGTATTTTCGACTTTCTAGGCTATCAGTTCCTAAAAAGGGTAAGGTATCAGGTCATGTGGTATTTCACTGTCTTTGTGTCTGTCACCATCCCACAAATGTGGCTGAGTCTCTTTTTTCCTTCTTCCATTTGTCATCTGTTCACCTGGATTTTACATGTCCTTTCAAGATTGACATTTTCTTCACAAAAAGATAACGTCTCTAGCTTCTCCCTAGAACAACACTTTGTGCACATGTTAGAGTGAAAAAGAGCGGACTTATTTTGAGGCCCTTGTGGAAAATACCTCACAGATACCCATGGGGTCGAATTTAGAAATTAGTTTGAGGCAACCAGAAATCTCCCCAAAGTTTGTTGTTTGCCAGCTTTAAAAGGAACGAGATAACTGGGGATTCTTTTCCCCTTCTCTTGCACTTAACAGTGTCTTTTCTGACATTGACAGGGTAGTGTTGGTGGTCTTACCCAAAAACACATCATAAAGCCCAGAGTTGTTTGCCTTCTTTCAGTGGTTACAAAGAAAAGGGGCTTTGTTTTCCTCAAGGCTTTCCTCAAGATTTATGGGGAAAAAACTGAAATCTGAGATGTTTTTGATTAGTGGGAGGACAATTTTGACGACATCCATCAAGTTTTATGGAGCTCACTACTGACCTTCCTGGATTTACTTGAGTAGCATTTAGAGCCTGACCATAGTGTTTACAAATGAAACTCATTTACTTGATCCTGGTCTCCATTGTAATAGAAATTATCTTAAACTCTTGTGGCTTTGAAAAATGCCACTTAATTAAGTAAGTAGGATTTATATTCCCCTTTCAGTTTCTTTCTAGTTGAAAGTTTATAAGTTGCTTTACTTCCTTTGGAATTTGTTGAGCCAACTTAAAGTATTATGGAACATCATCTTATTCTAATAACAAAAACCAAATAAAATGCTTTGGATCCCTATTTTCAAAATATAAAGTGTTTTATT
The DNA here is from genome assembly GCF_023721935.1 of Panthera uncia. Taxonomy (NCBI): domain Eukaryota; kingdom Metazoa; phylum Chordata; class Mammalia; order Carnivora; family Felidae; genus Panthera; species Panthera uncia. The sequence continues at coordinate 87,139,832 of NC_064809.1, forward strand.
AAACATCAGTTTTCAGGGCACCTGGGTGGCTCAGTCGGTTAAGCATCCGACTTTGGCTCAGGTCAAGGTCTTGTGGTTCATGAGTTCAAACTCCTCGTTGGGCTCTGCACTTACAGCCTGGAGCCTGCTTTGGATTCTGTGTCTACATCTCTCTCTGCCCCTCCCCTGCTCATGCTTGTGCGCTCCCTCTCTTTCTCTCTCTCTCTCTCTCTTTTTCTCTTTCTCAAAAATAAACATTAAAAAAAATCAGTTTTGTTTTTTCTCTCTCGCCTTTTATAACTTTTCTTTTTCTCATAGCCTTTCACAGTACAGCGATGAGAACATGATGGACCCTTATAACCTGGCCATTTGTTTTGGCCCGACATTGATGCCCGTCCCAGAAATACAGGATCAAGTGTCTTGTCAGGCGCATGTGAATGAAATTGTCAAAACCATCATCATCCACCATGAAACTATTTTCCCGGATGCTAAAGAGCTGGATGGCCCTGTTTATGAGAAATGTATGGCTGGGGATGACTACTGGTAAGTCCAAGCATTTTAGTCTTTCCCCTGCCCTGGAAAAATCATGGAAGTATACATATCAATCCAATTAAGAAAAAGAATTGACTGTAAGTTGCCAAAGATTCCAATTTTTTAAAAAAAGAAGCAGCAGGAACCCTTCTTTAGATTAGATGAGAATACTAAGACCCATGACAGCATGGCCTCTCACTAGGGAAATTCCTATTCATCCCTTCCCTTTTCCCTCAAGGATGACATCCTTTAAGATCTATCCACCCTATTGTAACTTCTGTAGAGAATAGTGGTTTTGAAACGTATCATATAGAGCTGTACTAATTTTACTTTTATATCAAAGATAACTGATCGAACTGACAGATTTCAGTTTCATTCTGAAATAGTTTTGGCTGTAAGTATTTCAGGTTTATCATTTTAAAGGAGCCCTCTCAACCAAATATGTTTTCATTCTTATTTCCATTCTTACTAATAAATATTATCCTAACCAATTATAGTAGTAATGGTCGTTTTAAGCAAATTTATTTTAATCCTTGAACCCCTACTGTGTGCCAGCTCCTTGGTGCATGTGATCACTTTATACACTAACCACTCTACCAAGTAAAGTGAGGCCAAGAAGCCTGGCCAATGACTAATTGTAACTGCAGGCAGCCCAGGTCTGTCTGATTCCAAAGCCCACATGACCCTTCCCACTCAACAGTTGCCTCCCAGCCCACTTCAGAAACTGTTCTGTGCAGCTCAGATCCAGGAGCAGCTGGAAAGAGACCTATGTAAACCCATTCTGGACCCTCCTCAGGACACATCCCATTGCCTCACCGGGGATTAAGTAGAAGGTAGCTGAAAGATCCTAAGTACCTGAAAGTACACCTAAACCATAATAATGGGCTTAAAACACATTACGATTGGCTTATGCCTTAAGAAAACTGAAGATTAACTATTTCCAGAAGCACTTCTTTCTAAATTAACAACAAATCATGATAGATTCCAGTTCTATGATGTAGCCGGTAATTTTACACGTGAAATTCGAGTTTAAAAATATTCACTTGAGCACTTCCTATGTGCAAGGTACTGACTGATCTTGGCTCTAGGAAGATAAATGTATAAAACTCAGCCCTGGCGAGATGCATAATTTTATCTTCAGAGTCATACTTACTGCAAAGCCAGTATCTTAGCACTTCCAAATATTCAGGGCCATATCAGTAAGTTTTGCTCTTACTCCTTTTATCAAAGAGCGATATGTGGAGGTCCGGTCAATATTATCTGATGTGTTGTATCCTACAACTTTTGTGGTCACCGCTTTTCCACAAACAGGGTAAAGTCCCTAATAAGGAAGCTTGCAGCCAGTCACCTGTGCTTGATTGTGTCCTTTTCCCATTCATAGTGTTTCCACGGGCAATCGCTCATTTTAAACAGAGTCAGTGATAAAGCAGTTACTCTTTCTCGCCAACACCAGCAACTTAAGTGGGCTTTTACAGCAATGTCAGGTTTCTCTTTGTGGTAGATGCATCCCATTCACCAGCACATATTTGAGGAGTGTGGTAGTGTTAAAGGGTAAGTTTTTAAAAAGAATAAAATCGTGAGTCTCACGAATCTAAAATGAACACGTGTCAGAAGATGGGAAAGATACTACAGTCAATTCAAAGCAGAAATCAAAGAGCCATCAATTTATATGCAGTAAGGAATAGTGACATGAATTTACAAAAACTGGTGTAGCCGTAGCACAATAATCGCACTCCGCTAGAATTCAGCCAAACTTTAACTTCTGTGGATACGAAAGACCAGTCAAAGATGAAGGACCTAGACTCCCATAAGACCAGATAATCCTTGGAGGCTCCAGCGTCTAATGGAAAGGCTCTCCAGTAACTGACTCTTTTGCCATTCCAAAGTCCTACATCTTTACGTAGGGTAGCACTTGTTCATTTTCGAAATTCTTCCTTTGGCTTTATATGAATTTCTGTTTGCACTGGCAGTGACAGCCCATACAGTGAGCACGGTACGCTGGAGGAAGTGGATCAGGACGCTGGTACGGAGCCCCACACCAGTGAAGACGGTATGCCCTTGGACCCACACCATTATAAAACTAATCTTAATACCCACTTTTTTGGGAAGTGTTTATATTAAGAATTCAGTAGCTACAAAAGAATATTTATAAAATGTATGTAAGATATGAAAAATAATATTACAGTGAACACCACAGACCACCACCAAGTTTAAGAAAAAAGACAGCATCACCTTTGCTCTTCTCTGTTACCATTCCCTTCCTTACTCCCTCAGGGGTAACCACTATATGTTTGTTTTTACATGGTTTATTGTTTCATTTTCTTTTTTTATTCAATGTTTATTTTTTTTTAAGTAAAAAAATTTTTGTAATGTTTATAGAGAGAGAGACAGAGAGTGAGTGGGGGAGGGGCAGAAAGAGAGGGAGACACAGAATCCGAAGCAGGCTCCAGGCTTCGAGCTGACAGCACAGAGCCCGATGCAGGGCTTGAACCCATGAACCGCAAGATCACGACCTGAGCCTAAGTTGGATGCTTAGCCAACTGAGCCACCCAGGCACCCCCTCTAATGTTTATTTTTGAGAATGAGAGACAGAGCGTGGGAGAGGGGCAGAGAAGGAGTGAGAGAATCCCAAGCAGGCTCTGCACTATGAGCTATCAGCGGGGCTCAGACCCTCAAACCTTGAGATCGTGACCTAAGCCAAAATCAAGAGTTAGACTTTCAACAGACTGAGCCACCCAGGGGCCCCTCATTTTCTATTTTCCTGAACTTTCTGTAAATGGAATCCTACTGTAAAGACTTGTCATGATTATTTTCCACTCAGTATTACACTCCTGCGACTCACCCACATTGTTGCATGCAATTATAATCATTTTGTTTTACAACTGTATGATATCCCATTGTATTTACTTTGTTATTGGTGAATATGTGAGGTGTTCTCTATTTTTTGCCCTTAAAAACAGTGCTGCTACGAATATTTTGAACGTGTATGCTATCGCAGTACTGCAAACAAACAGGAGTTTCTCCAGGATATACGCACCTAGGAGTAAGCATGTTTTCAACTTGACTGGATAAAGCCACACTATTTTTGAAAAGAGTTCTAGGGGCGCCTGGGTGGCTCGGTCGGTAGGTGTCTCACTTCGGCTCAGGTCATGATCTCGCAGTTTGTGAGTGCGAGCCCCGCTTTGGACTCTGTGCTGACAGCTCAGAGCCTGGAGCCTGTCTTCGGATTCTGTGTCTCCCTCTCTCTCTGCCCCTCCCCTGCTCATGCTGTCTCCTTCTCTTTGTCTCAAAAAGAAATAAAACATTAAAAAAAAAAAAAAAGAAAAGAGTTCTAATTATATACACCACACCAGCAATATGTTGGTGTTCCGGTTGGATGTATTCATCCACACTTTATTGTATCAATATCAAACATTATAATCTTTGCCAGTATTGTCAGTGTGATGGTATCTTGTGATTTTAATTTGCATTTCTCTGATTACTGATAAAGGTGTTATTTTGCAATATAGAGTATTAATAGAAAATTTGATGTATAGTAACTGCCACAGATCAGGAGGTGATTACCACTGAAAAGCTACTTTGTTACAGTACCCAAGAGAAAAGGTACATCATGCCTCACGTGGCCACAGAGAAATGCACCAGGGTGGGTCAGAAGGCAGCCGTAGAAAGAGCAGGTAGGCAGGAGTCTTTGCTGTGGTTTCCACGGGAAGCAACAGTCAGGGCAAGGTAAGCGGGTTTCGGATTGGCTAGTTTGAATAATTTCAGCGGGCTCTGGGTTATAGGTGTTGTCTCTTGTCAGGAGATTACCTGGAGCAGGAGATTAGGACAGGTGGATAGTGACCCCAAGGAGGTGGTTGGGGTGTTGGGGCTCTGGATTGGTGGGTTTGTATTTGAAAAGCACACCAGGCGAGTGATTTACACTATCTGTAGGAATTGGTAAACCTTGGGAGGGATAGTCCCTCGAGCGGCACCCAGGCCCTGGATGTCAGAATACAGAAAATAAAAAATACAGTTCATATGGGTAGCTATACTTTACTAACTTTTACATGCTTCACTTTTTTTGTGAAATTTCTGTCAAGTCTTTTGCCCATTTAAGTCCCATTTGCCCACTGTCAGTTTCTCTGGGCTTTTTTTTTTTTTTTTTGCTTGTCTTAGTTTGATTGGGCTTTGGTTTTTTTCTTATTTCTAAGAGTTCTTTGTGGGTCTGGATCGGGTCTGGTATTGTGTATATGTTTTGCAAATATCTTGTGCTCTGTAATTTGTCTTTCATGTGCTTATTATTACATCTTTTGCTAAACAAGGAGACTTTAAAGAAGTTACCAGTCTTTTCCTTCATGGTTGCTTCCCTTTGTGTCTCCTTTAAGAAATCCTTCTGTGCCCAGAGGTAATGAAGATAATTCCCCCATATTCTTTTTTAAATCCTTTCAGGTTTTGTTTTTCACACATAGGTCTTTAATCTACCAGGAATTTCTTTGGGGGTATGGTGTGAGGTTGGGGTCCGTTCCTTTTTCTCCATGTGGATGCACTATTGTCCCAACATTAATTGTTCTTTCTCCACAGCTCTGCACAAATCACATGTCCTCTCTGAACAAGTCTGTTTCTGGGCTCTCTCCTTTCCACTGGTCTACTTGTCTATCCCTCCTCTCTTAATTTTGATACTTTTTAATAAATCTTAATATTTGGCAAATCAAGACCTTTGACTGTTCTCCTTAGCAATTCTTGATCTTTACAACTTCACTTAAATTTTAGACTCAGTTTTTCAAGTTCTTAAACAAAAATTGAAAACCTCTTGGGTTTTGATTGCAGTTGCACTGATTCTATGTATGTTAATGTGGAGAGAATAGATATTTTTATAATATTCAGTCTTCCAGTCGACAAACATATTGAATGTCTCTCAATACACGTTTATACTTTTCTCTTTACAGATCATTTTTTTCCTTTTTCTAACAAGTTTAATCTTTAACATAACTTTTCAACACTTTTTTTCATTTTTAAAAAAAATATTTTTTTTTAACATTTATTTTTGAGACAGAGAGAGACAGAGCATGAACAGGGGAGGGGCAGAGAGAGAGGGAGACACAGAATCTGAAACAGGCTCCAGGCTCTGAGCTGTCAGCACAGAGCCCGACACGAGGCTTGAACCCACGGACCGTGAGATCATGACCTGAGCCGAAGTCGGACGCTTAACCGACCAAGCCACCCAGGTGCCCCAACACTTTTTTTCATTTTAACAGGTTTTTTTTTTAACAGTATTTATTTAAAGTCATGTATAAGATTACTTTATTCCTTCATTTTCTCATTAGTTTCTTCCTTATATTTGCCCTTTTCCTTTCCTACTTGGCAAGATTTGGCTTTGTGTTCAAGGTCTTTGTCCAGGTTGAGTCTAGTGATAACCACCTTGCCCGGGTGAACACCCACATGGACATTTGTGTCGTGCACCCTCTCCCTCTGTACTTGTTCAGCGTAGATGACCTATTTCTTCCCATAAACCTGGGCTACTTTGCCAATTTGCCTTTGTGGTGTCCTCCTACAACCTGAACTTCATCATCCTTTTTGATGGACATGGATCAAACATTGTACTTCTCTCTCAGCTCTGTGGAAAGAGGGGAAGACATAATCTTCCCGCAAATGTGGAAAGATGCATTGGAATGCCTTTTGTGGTTCTTGCTCCATTCAGAAGTCACCAAAAGATTGAACATCATTTTGGCCGCTGGTGCTTCAGCCGTGGCCATACAAGACTTTTTTTAATATGAACATATAAAGCTGTCAGTTTTCTCTTAGTACTTCCTTAGCTATATGCATGATCCTTTTATTTTCTCTTCAGCTGTGACTAATCTGCTTTAAAGCCATCCATTGCATTTATATTTTTTGTTTTTTTCTACAAGTTGTTTGGTTCACTTTTCTATCTGCTGCTTAATCATTCTTTTTTTTTTTTTTTCAACGTTTTTTATTTATTTTTGGGACAGAGAGAGACAGAGCATGAACGGGGGAGGGTCAGAGAGAGAGGGAGACACAGAATCGGAAACAGGCTCCAGGCTCCGAGCCATCAGCCCAGAGCCCGACGCGGGGCTCGAACTCACGGACCGCGAGATCGCGACCTGGCTGAAGTCGGACGCTTAACCGACTGCGCCACCCAGGCGCCCCTGCTTAATCATTCTTTGTAGCTGTTCGCTCTTTCCTCATATTAATCCTTTCCATCATTATAAATTCTGATTCTGATCATTCTAATATCTGCATTCTTCCTGGATTTGTTTTTGTTGTCTCTTGCTCATTGAGTCTTATTTTCCAGAGTGTTTTGTAAATTTTTATGTGTTCCTCCAGAGAATCTTCTCATTTACTTCTGCCTGGGGCATAACCAACTTGGGACCATATTGAATTTTTAGCTTCAGGTTTTCCAGGCCACCCAAGTTGTGTGATTTTTAACTGCAAACCTGCCTGAGGACTGGAATGTGGTTGGGGTTCTTGGAGATGATTTGTTCCAAGGTTTGAGATAGATTCTTTTTTTTAAGTCTGGGAGGGGACAGTGGTGATGTATACAGTCTGTGGAGAAGTATGGAGGGCAGGAAGGGAGGATGATTTCTAGCACTAGGAATTCACGGTGACACTGCGAGCGTGATCTTTTGTGGAGGGGGCTTACATTGTCCAAACTGAGTAGACCCTTGATTTCGTTTTTTGTCCAAAATGAAAGCTTAAGTTAACCCGGCAGGGAAAGTACCCTCAAGGCAAACTCTGACTCACATTTTCTAGTGTTCTGTTTACCTCACTGCGTTCCCATTTCGTTGAGTTTTTTGTCTTTGATATTCCCTACTACGGTGGTAGCTTCTTAATGCAATTACAAAGATTTCTTTTTAATCCCAAGATTTTTCATTCATTTCAGCAAGAGGGTAATCAGGATGTCTCATGTCCACCCTCTGCTTTAAAAAAAAAAAAGTTTGTTTCTAAAAGTAGGATGAACTGACATTTTCAGAACTTCATTTAGAAGAAATTCTTCACAGTGAGAGCTTCTACTTCTGTGATGTTGCTTTTGAAAGTCTCTGAGCCCTACCCTTGCCACCATCCCTTCTTTTTACTCGAGTTTCTTTCTTTCACCGTGTGATTTATTCCTTTCTCACCGATGACTTCTCTGTCTCCTTCAGAGTATTTCCCTAGTGGCAGGAAAAGCTAAGACAAAGCCCCAGCCGTCTCTCTTCCTAAACATCAGTCTCCCCACCATGCCATCTGTTAGTTGTTCTTACCTCTTGACTACAAAAGAGAAGCTTTGCTGAGAGCTCTGTGTTTTTGATAATGTTTTAACCATGTTCACCTGATTTTGCTGGAAAAGAAAGCATTGCGTACAAAGGATAGATATCCTTGCCCACAGCCAACCTGTAAAGTTCTGTAACTAAATTAACTAGCGTATTGATTATCTTTGTGATCCCCTGGGTATTGTATTTTCTTTTGTCCGTCATGATATCACTAGAGAAGGATAGTTTTTGTTTCTGAAAGAGAGGCTGTCATAGAACGAAACCAGCACCTACAAGGGCAGTGGGTAACAGATCTAGAAGGGACAGTGCCAGGGACAGCAGGTGCCCAAGAGAAAATGTGATGTACTAGCATTTTGTATAAAATGACAAGAAATGGAAATCTAAGACTTGATAGTTTTGGGCAGTCAGAAAAATCAGCTGTACTGAATTGTCCCCCATTGCACAGTTATTTTTTTTTTTAATGTTTATTTATTTTTGAGACAGAGAGAGACAGAGCATGAACGGGGAGGGTCAGAGAGAGGGAGACACAGAATCTGAAACAGGCTCCAGGCTCTGAGCTGTCAGCACAGAGCCTGACGCGGGGCTCGAACTCACGGACCACGAGATCATGACCTGAGCCGAAGTCGGCCGCTTAACCGACTGAGCCACCCAGGCGCCCCCCATTGCACAGTTATAATAGCCATGCAGGAAAATGAAGTATCGTGTTCACTCTTACTGTTACTGATAACAGCAGCATTCTGTAGAGTCTCTGCAGGATCTTAGAGAACCATGTGACTCTCTACGAAAGGACCATGTGACTCTGCCATGCCCTAAGATTGATTTGCTCTGCAGTGAGTAGACTGAGATGTGTAGAAGTAGCTTATTGATTCACACTTGGCTCTGGAATGACTCCCTGAGGAGTAGAAAGAGTCAAAATAATGAAATTGCTCAGAATTACTAGTTGATATGGAATTACCAATAAAAATGTACTTCTGATTCATCTGGTCATTCTTTCATAATCTCTCCACATTTGAATTAAATAAACAGTCTGATAATCCTGTTGCTAGTTGTTTCAAGAAATAAAAAGAGATAACAAGCATTAGAGTGCATGATTATGAAATTAGGATAAAATACATAAGTATCTGTTAAATAGTCTTAAATAGCCCTTGGCCCGCATTGACAGTGTATGACTAAATGTCTAATTAATGTCTAATTAATGTCTAAAGAACATTAATGGTTCTTTCTTCATTTCCCTCTGACAAGTACGTAAACTGTACACTATTTTGTGGGCTGGTATCTTCCCATTGTTTTTTTCAGTAAAATGAAATTCAACTTTACATGGGCATGTTCACATAGGAATTTGAGAACTGCATGTCATAAAGTTCTTTTTAACAAATGGGCGTGTCTTCTTTCCTCCCTGGATATGTTTATTCATGTCCCCTGTACCATGGGCATGTTTATTTCTGTTCCTAAAGGAGAACTGGTGTTAAAAAAAAATTGGCATCAGTCATCTCTGACTTATTCTTTATCTGCAATTTGAGGACAAACTATACAGTCATTCTCTTTAAATATAAAGTTATAGTCCCTCCTCTATGAAGCAGGTTTGTAGATATTTAATAAAGCTGTTATTCATATTGTTTTAATAATATAATTTTAGGAGGGAATACTAGCATGCTAACATGCGATCTAAAAGTTATAGTCAGTTGTTAAAGGACTTAAACTGTTGTTTTAAAATTATTCTTACACCTACTTTGCTGAGAAGTATACTACATGTAAATCATAGCATTGTGATTCTGCCATATGAAATATTCCCCTTAAACATTAACCACTAGCAAAAAGATGGAGCAATTTTTTGTCTTTATTGTAAATGCATAGCTGAAATTCATCTAGGCTCTTTCATAGAAGGTAAACCCTAAGCTTTTTTAATGTGTTTTTTGATTTTTATGCTTTTGCCTTATGTGGCCCAGAGAACATTTGAATTTATTTTTTTTTTTTGAAATTCTTTTTTTTAAATTTTTTTAATTTACATCCAAGTTAGTTAGCATATAGTGCAACAGCAATTTCAGGAGTAGATTCCTTAATGCTCCTTACCCATTTAACCCATCCCCCTTCCCACAACCCCTCCAGTAACCCTCTGTTTGTTCTCCATATTTAAGTCTCTTATGTTTTGTCCCCCTCCCTGTTTTTATATTATTTTTGCTTCCCTTCCCTTGTGTTCATCTGTTCTGTGTCTTAAAGTCTTCATAGGAGTGAAGACATAAGATATTTGTCTTTCTGTGACTAATTTCGCTTAGCATAATACCCTCCAGTTCCATCCACGTAGTCGCAAATGGCAAGATTTCATTCTTTTTGATTGCCGAGTAATACTCCATTGTATACAAATACCATATCTTTTTTATCTATTCATCTGCCAGTGGACATCTGGGCTCTTTCCATACTTTGGCTATTGTCGATGGTGCTGCTATAAACATGGGGGTGCACGTGGGGATACAGCACACCTGTATCCCATGGATAAATGCCTAGTAGTACAATTGCTGGGTCCTAGGGTAGTTCTATTTTTAGTTTTTTGAGAAACCTCCATATTGTTTTCCACAATGGCTGCACCAGTTTGCATTCCCACCAACAATGCAAAAGAGGTCCTCTCTCTCCGCATCCTCGCCAACATCTGTCGTTGCCTGAGTTGTTAAGGTTAGCCCTCCTGACAGGTGTGAGGTGGTATCTCGTTGTGGTTTTGATTTGTATTCCCCTGATGATGAGTGATGTGGAGCATTTTTTCATGTGTTGGTTGGCCATCTGGATGTCTTCTTTGGAGAAGTGTCTATTCATGTCTTTTGCCCATTTCTTCCCTGGATTATTTGTTTTTTAGGTGTTGAGTTTGAGAAGTTCTTTGTAGATTTTGGATACTAACCCTTTATCTGATATGTCGTTTGCAAATATCTTCTCCCATTCTGTTGGTTGCCTTTTAGTTTTGCTGATTGTTTCCTTCGCTGTGCAGAAGGTTTTATCTTGATGAGGTCCCAGTAGTTCATTTATGCTTCTGTTTCCCTTGCCTCTGGAGACGTGTTGAGTAAGAAGTTGCGCAGCCAAGATCAAAGAGGTTTTTGCCTGCTTTCTCCTCAAGGATTTTGATGGCTTCCTGTCTTACATTGAGGTCTTTCATCCACTTTGAGTTTATTTTTGTGTATGGTGTAAGAAAGTGGTCCAGGTTCATTCTTCTGCATGTCGCTGTCCAGTTTTCCCAGCACCATTTGCTGAAGAGACTGTCTTTATTCCAATGGATATTCTTTCCTGCTTTGTCAAAGGTTAGTTGGCCATATGTTTTGGTGTCCATTTCTGGGTTCTCTATTCTGTTCCATTGATCTGAGTGTCTGTTCTTGTTCCAGTACCATACTGTCTTGATGATTACAGCTTTGAATACAGCTTGAAGTCTGGGATTTGAATTTATTAAGTGAGAAAGAAGCTTGGTTGACTATCCAAGGGTTTCTTATGCAGTTATTCCATACAAGATATTAAAGATACTTTAGGAATCTTTTGGGAAAAATTAACTGTTTTAAATGGGAATGTACATTACCAAGCAAAATAGAAGACAATTTCCTGAGAAAATATTTAACAGATGGACAGGTTTTAATCTATTACATGTGCATGTATTCTAGACTATTTAGAAAGTAATACACTCTCAGTTTATAGTAAATTGAGGTATTGCTCATTGCTTATACATTTCTCTAAACATTTAGCACTTGTATTGGCCCTTTCTGTGTATAATTGATTAGAAGTTTACTTATCTGTTGTTGATAGCAGGGATGAAGGACGGGGCGGGGGATGGTAGAAGATGGGAGGAAAGATCATAAGCCCCAGAATCAAAGGGCTTTTTGCAAAATCTCAATGATGAAAAGCATCTCTTATAGTTTTTTTGTTTAGTTTGTCCTCTTAATTGCCTTCAACTGTTGTGATCAGAATTAGATCAGCACTGAAATTCCATTTCTAGTTCAATAGCTTTAATTTTTAATTTTGAAATCATTGTAGGTTCACATCTAGTTGTGAGAAATATTACAGAGAGATCCCACGTACTCTCCTCCCAGCTTCCCTCCATGGTAAAATCTTACATAACTGTAGCATAATACCACAGCCAGGAAGTTGACATTGACACAACCCATCAGCCATATTCACGTTTCACCAGTTTTTCATGCACTCATCTGTGTGCTTCCCTTTTATAGCCGTGGCCATTTCTTTCCAACCTCTGGCAACCACTAATCTGTTCTGCATCTTGATTATTATGTCATTTCAAACAAGCTGTATAAGTGGCATCATACAGTATATAACCTTTTGAGACTGGTTTTTTTTTTTTCACTCACCATAATTCCCTTGAATATCTTTTGATCTCTGGATAATTGGGGCGCCTGAATGGCTCAGTCAGTTAAGCGACTCTTGGTTTCAGCTCAGGTCATGATCTCACAGTTTCGTGAGTTCGAGCCCCATGTCAGGCTCTGTGTTGATAGTGTGGAGTCTGCTTGGGATTCTGTCTCCTCTGTCTCTGCCCCTCCCCCACTTGTGCTGTCTCTGTTTCTCTCAAAATAAATAAATAAACTTTAAAAAAAACTTTTTTGATCTCTGGATGACATAATTGTTGAATCTGGTCTCTTAATTTGGGTACAGGACAGTCTAAGTTGTGCTTTTTTCATAGGTAACTAGAATTTGTTACTGATACTAGAGAAAACAAAGTTATTTTACTGTTGGTGGCAGTTTGGAAGATTTGATAATGCCAGAAAAGTACAGGAAGAAATTAAATGTACTCACATAATATTTAATGTACTGATTTTTATAAACCTCATTTTTCTTTGAATAAGCAAATAAAGCCTAAACTCCCTCGTGTTCTGGGATACTGACTTTCCCATGTTATCCATGGTTATTAACATGTTACACAGGAACTCCATCATTGTCAAAATACTATTGGAGCTATTGTGGAGGATATTACAGCCCAAGGAGAGATCTCATATATCATGTTGCAAAGTTTTAAATATTTTTTATTAAACTGTCATTATACCTCTGGTAAGAGACTGTGGAAATTAAGGTCCAATGTTCAATTTTTCTTTGCCTGAAAAACTGACCACAGCAAGAGACTGTTTTTTTGTACCTCTTTTAACAGCCTTATTTTGTCCTGCATTGATGATTTGTTCATTACCTTGTTCAGTCTGGATATTTAAATGGCCGTGTTTATTGCCAAGGCCTCATATGGAACTTTCACATAGTGTTTCATGCTCTTCTAACAGCTCTGGTCCCTCTTTGTTTTCCGGTGTGTTCTTTGTAGAATGTGAGCCAATAGAAGCGATAGCCAAGTTTGACTACGTTGGGCGATCCGCCAGAGAACTGTCCTTCAAGAAGGGCGCCTCCCTGCTGCTGTATCACCGCGCGTCTGAGGACTGGTGGGAAGGAAGACACAATGGCATTGATGGGCTCGTGCCTCATCAGTACATAGTGGTGCAGGATATGTGAGTAGTGCCAGCTTCTACCACCAAGTGCTCCCATCAGAAGATTCCAGCCACTGTCCTTAAACTGACCTTGGTCTTTCAGGAACAGAGCAGAAGGGATCGCAGAGCCCAGACCTCTGAGCTGGGAACAGTTCTTTGCCTTGCTATTGGGTCTTTGCTAACGGTCCTTCAGGACCAGCAGGTTTTCATTTTGCAAACACCACCAGGAGGTTTGGAGCAAAGGCTAGGGAGAGATGCCTTTTGAAACTTTCAGGCTCTTAGAAGAATAATCCTTGCAGAGAATAGCTTTAAGAGCTGTAGTAACCACTGCTGGTTCCAAAACCAGAGCTTATCATCTCTTGCTGTCTGACCACTGTTTCAATTCAGATTCCCCAGAGGGAAGATACTGACGTAAATAAAGTCTAAAGAGAATCATCTCCAGCCTTCTTCTTCTTTTTTTTTTTTTCAATATTGGTGTAATTTTTTTAATGTTTATTTATTTATTTTGAAAGAGGAAAGAGAAAGAGTGCAAGCTGAGGAGAGGCAGAGAGAGAGGGAGAGAATCCCAAGCGGGCTTCAGGCTGTCAGCACAGAGCCTGACATGGGGCTTGATCTTGGGAACCATGAGATCATGACCTGAGCTGACCAACTGAGCCACAGCTGCACCCCTGCTATAATTTTTTGGGAGGTTTATTTATTTATTTTGGGGGTGGGAGACAGAAAGAGAGGGAGAGAGAGCCAAGCAGGCTCTGCACAGAACCCAGTAGTGCAAGGCTTGAACTCACAAACCATGAGATCATGACCTGAACTAAAATCCAGAGTCAGATGCTTAACCACCTGAGCCACCCAGGCACCCCTTAATATTGCTATAATTTAAAAATATTTAAAGAGATGAGAAGATGCTTGTAACCTATTAAGTAAAAGAAACAGGTTGCAAAATTGTACGTACAATATAATTCCTATTTTGTGAATATATTTCCTAGTACAGCAATTTAAGAGCAGTTTTTCAAGGGAAAGAGAAATATACCACATGAAATGCATATTATGATTAAATCATTCAACCTAATTTTAGAGATGTTAAAATGTGTCTCAGAATCCAAGAAATATTATGTGCATTTTATACATACATGCAGTGATATATATCTAAGCCACATAAACATATAAGTAACTATAGTATAAATACCATACATATATATGCAGACATCATAGATATGTACCCAGGCATAGATAAAAAGTATAGAAGGATATTTTCTAAAGTTCTAGCAGTAGTTGTGTCTGGTTGTTGCATCCTATTATGGGTGATTGTGATACTGCTCTTTTTTGTATATCTGAATCTTCCAGTTTACCAATGAAACTGTATTATTTTTATAATGAAAAAGTCGTGTTGGTAAGAAAGACTTATAATACGTAAATGCCATCACTTATTTTTTTGTTCCCATTCATCTAGCAAAAGACCCTCACTCTTGCTTCTCATTGTTTCAGGGATGATACATTTTCAGACACTCTGAGCCAGAAAGCTGACAGTGAGGCCAGCAGTGGGCCAGTCACTGAAGACAAGTCATCATCCAAGGACATGAACTCCCCAACAGACCGTCACCCGGACGGCTATTTAGCCAGGTAGGTGGAATCTGATCATCAAGCTGCTGAACCTCCACTTTTCCAAGGACTTTGAGCAGCCACAGGACCCGCAGCTTTGTGGTATTACCCAGTGTGATAAGCTCTCCTATTTTCTCTCTCTTTTTGTGTATGTCTAGACAGAGAAAAAGAGGAGAGCCACCCCCTCCAGTAAGGCGTCCTGGCAGGACCAGTGATGGCCATTGTCCCCTCCACCCCCCACATCCTCTTTCCAACTCCTCCGTTGACCTGGGGTCCCCAAACTTGGGCAGTCACCCCCGGGGCCTGCTGCAGAACCGTGGCCTCAACAATGACAGTCCTGAGAGGAGACGCCGGCCCGGCCATGGGAGCTTGACCAATATCAGCCGACACGACTCCCTCAAGAAGATCGACAGCCCTCCTATTAGAAGGTCCACATCATCAGGGCAATACACAGGCTTCAATGACCATAAGCCATTGGACCCAGAGACGATCGCTCAGGTAGGATGCATTTAATGGAATGGTGCATGCTGTGTACCTGGAGTATGATGAAGGAGGTATGCAGGATTTCCTTTTTGTAGCCATGTTGTTTTGTACAGAACCAGCTAAAGAAAACAAAAGAAATGAGCTCCTTCTTTAAAGCCTGGACTAAGGGTCTCTTTAGAAGAACCGTTTGTTACTGGAAGGACCCAAGTGATCAGGTTCATATTGATTTAAATAGAAACATGGCAGAAATGTAGGACCCATGGCATTTAAACACATCATTGCTAAGTAGTTAGAAAAGTCTGGAAAAGAATAATAATGAAGAAGGACTGGCCCTACTGGATCCTGAATGCGTGCCAAAGATAATAAAATAGACAAATTGATAGAAAGAATGGAGAGCCCAGAAATAAATAAATGTTAGTGTATGATAAATATGACCCTTTCAACTTAAGACAGACAATGGATTAGTCAATAAATAAATGGAGAAATAATGGTTAGCTGTTTGAAGAACATCAAGTCTGAATCCTATGTCGTTGTTTACTTCTCGACAGTTAGTACAGAGGACTTTGTAGTTTTTTTTAATGATTAGAATTGACAGAGTGAGGGTGAAACAAAATTAATGGCTTTTCCATCATTCTGCCATTTTTCCTTTAGTGTTTTTTTTCCCCCAGCATAGGCCATCAGAAAATATGGTTAACACCAATGACAAAAGAGGTGAATAGATTCAGGGTTTGCCATTTTAATCTAAAGCATCTTCTATCTATCTGAAGCTTAAAGGCGAACTAAATTAATCAAAAAAGAGAGTGAATGAGAAAAAAATGAAACAAACATGGGGAAGTATTTAAAATGGATTATTTTTAATAAAGAGTATCCAAGGAGACCTGCACTGATGTGACAAATTTCCAAGCTATTTTCACTCTCCTAACTAAAGAAAATTTTGGATGTAAATTAGATTGTGAGGGGTTTAATGTGTTTTTTAAAAATTAAACCAATTTTAAATCTACAACAGTTTCTCGGTAAAAATCAAAAAGACTTGACCTTTTGGTTTTTTCTCTGTTTGAAGTACCATACAGGGCCCGTTGAGATCTATACAGAACCAGCGATATTTGATTACAGCTGAGTTTAACGATTTGAGAAATCTGTAACTTCACTGCTTATAATAAGCAGGTGAAACAGGATGTAGGGAGTTAGGAGCTTGGGGGTGGGAAGGCATAACAACATCTATTTAACCCTTTTGCTTCTAGAACCAAGAAATCCTTTTATTGTAAATCATCAAAACAGAACTCAACAGATAAACCAGGCTCTCTGCGATCTCTCTGGGGCAAATACTTGTGTAAAAAAAAAAAAAAAATCCATATGTTTAGCATCAAATAGAAATCACATATGAAAATAATCACTTGGAAAGTGATGTCATCCTCACAAAATGGCCTCCAGCTGTGTCCTTTATTTCTCTTTCCATCTCATCTTCAGATTTTCCCATGAGAACAAGTAAGCCCGCCATCATGGCGTTCATACCAAAAACATGCAGATTCTCTTATTAAACAAATCAGTGCAGTCCCTGATGGGGCTTGTTTTAAAACGACAATATCCATATGTGGTCACTGTATCTTGGTTTATTCGTTAAGCAAACCTTTATGAGCACTTACTGTGCACCAGGTCCTGTGCTAGGCTTTATGAAGCAATGTTAAATCAATAGCCAGCTGCTTTCCAAAGGTGCTGACAAGCCTGTGAGGGAGATGGGTATGGAAATCAATTACCATTACGCAGCGCCGTAAGGGTTATGCTCCAGGTGAGCGAAAGAAGCCCTGGGAGGGGCGCCTGGGTGACTCAGTCGGTTGAGTGTCCAACTGATCTCTCGGTTCGTGAGTTTGAGCCCCGCATTGGGCTCTGTGCTGACAACTCAGAGCCTGGAGCCTGCTTCAGTTTCTCTCTCTCTCTCTCTCTCTCTCTCTCTCTCTCTCTCTCTCTCTCTCAAAAATAAATAAACATTAAAAAATTAAGCAAACAAAAAAAAGCCCTGGGAGAGTAGAGAATAGACATGTCAGTCAGACTAGGGCAGTGGTTCTTCACCCCGTCTGTCTCACACAACATTCCGCCTTTGGGTTTTGCGTATACGAAAAATCACATGATGTAAAATTGTCCATCTTAACCATTTCTAACTCTAGAGTTCAGTAAACTATATTCACATTTTATGAAACAGATCTCCAGAACTTTTTCATCTTGGAAACCTGAAAACCTATACCCACTGAAGAACAACTCTCCTCTCTCCCCTCCCCCTCAACCTCTGGCCACCGCCATTCCACTTTCTGCTTCTATGAGTGGGGGACTACCTCATATAAATGAATCAGGCAGTATTTGTCTTTTTGTGACTGGCCTCTTATTTCACTTAACATAACATCCTCAAGCGTTATCCGTATCGTACCGTGTGGCAAGATGTCCTTCTTCTTTAAGGCTGAATGATATTCCATTGACGTATATACCACATTTTGCTTCTCTATTCATCCATCAGTGGAGCACAGTCTACTTTTTTTGAAACATATATTTTGTAATTCCCTCTTTACCATCTGAAATACATTGATGATATACCTAATTTGAAAAAAACATATGAAGCTCTAAATATAATATAAAAAAAACAAGGAAATAAATATTAAAACAATTAAATGTATTTCACTTAATGCTTGACTACACTGGAAAACAATGGACATAGTAAGGTGCTTTCATCTACATATATAATCCATGTAAATCTCATATAAATACAACAATTAAAAATGTGTTTTGATCAGGGCACCTGGGAGGCTCAGGAGGTTAACATCCAACTCTTGATTTTGGCTCAGGTCATGATCTCACAGGTCACGGGATCGAGCCCCGCATTAGGCTCTGTACTAACAACGTGGAGCCTGCTTGGGATTCTCTCTGTCTCCCTAGCTTGCACTCCTTCTCTCCGCCTCAAAATAAATAAATAAACATTTTAAAAATACATATTGATGTAAGAGACAGGGCCTGGGCTCAGGTTATCGTAAACAGAATTTTCACCTACATGAATGTCTGAAGGACATTCAAAAGTTGAAGAAGGGGTGCCTGGGTGGCCCAGTTGATTGAGTGTCCAACTCTTGATTTCAGCTCAGGTCACGATCCCAGGGTTGTGGGATCGAGCCCCGCGTCGGGCTCCATGCTGATCGTGGAGCCTTCTTAGGATTCTCTCTCTCTCGCCCCGCCCCTCTCCCCTGCTCATCCTCTCTCTTTCAAATTTAAGAAAAACAAAAACCAAAAAAAAACGGCAAACAAGATGCGGGATAATTCATTGCATATAAACTATCCAGGACACTGCAAGATATCTAGTATACACGACCTCTGCCCACCAAGTGCCAATAATGCCACCCCTTTATTGTGACATTTGAACACACACACACACACACACACCCCATATCACAAAAATGCCCTCCTGCAGGGCGGGACCTCTTCCAGTGAGACCATCGGACAGGAGCATCAGGGGAAAGCCTAAACTGAATTTTGAAGAACTGCTAGGAATTAGCCAAGTACATAGTAAGTGCCCAAAATTATTTGTTAAATCAATGAAAGAAACCTGCTTTTCAATCCCATTCCCATTTATTTCTTGAGAAACTGTAGCAGTGTCTAAATTGAAGCTGTCTTTTGCCATAAGCTGGAATAGAATTCTGTATAATCAGCACGTAAGGTGGAAATCACCAGAAGGCTACCTAACACCTTAGAACGGCAGATGTCTGATATACGGCTGCAGGCACCCTGGCATCTTGGTCTCCTGAACATGCAGAGCCTAAACAGTCATGTGACATGCCATCATCATGCGTACACATTCCAAAGACTGTGAACTTAACACACGATTGCTTTTGCTGGCCTGTCTGCTTTGAGCTGAAGTGTGTGTGCTTCTATACATTAGTACGAATTTATCAGTCTGTTCTGCCTCTCTGGTGATTTGTCAACAGGATATTGAAGAGACGATGAACACTGCTTTGAACGAACTCCGAGAACTGGAGAGACAGAGTACAGCAAAGCACGCCCCCGATGTGGTGCTGGACACCTTGGAACAAGTGAAGAACGCGCCCACCCCCGCCACGTCCACAGAGTCTCTCAGCCCTTTGCACAACGTTGCCTTCAGGAGCTCCGAGCCTCAGATCCGACGCAGCACGAGCTCCTCCAGCGACACAATGAGTACTTTCAAGCCTATGGTGGCACCCAGGATGGGTGTGCAGCTAAAGCCCCCAGCCCTTCGACCAAAACCTGCCGTTCTTCCAAAAACAAACCCTACGGTGGGACCGGCCCCACCTTCCCAAGGTCCAACAGACAAGTCTTGCACGATGTAAACTCCAGATGAGCAAGGTCCTATGGGGCAGTGATTTAAGAAACAAAACAAAACAAAAAACGGATCATTGACAAAAGTCAGTGATCTTTAACTTTCCTTAGTTTCATGCTTATAACTGGAGATTTTTGGCTTTTCTATGTTCTTGAATGTAATGTCGGAGACTAGCTAAATTAACACGGGCATTTGTATTTTGTAATTTTCTTCCTTTTTTCTTAGTAACTGGACTTATGTCATTTTAAAGACAATAGAAACACTTAGATTTACTTGAAAATCCAATGCTGCACCATTTGTCACGAAGGCCACACCACTCTGCTCTCCGCGTCGTTCGGCGCTTCAGGTTTAGTGTAGCCTGGGTGAGTCGGAAATGTCTGGATCCAAAGGCACAAGCGTCTGAGTCCCAGGCCGTGGAGTATAACCAGTGTTGGTCTGTGGCGCTTGGGGGGAATGGCTGGAAAGTGGTAACGGCATTGTTGGGTAGCTGACAGCAAGTACCTCTGAGTCCGTGCAGTGGGACGAGGTCCCACTCGTGCCCAGGCTTGCAGTTGTCACGGTGGGACGTGCCCAGTGGGACTCTCAGCCCACTGCCTGAATGAGTTGCATGGTTGCCTCTTTCATACGAGTCACTTCCCTGGGTCCGGATTAAAAGCTCAGAGGAAGGGGTCGGACCCTCTGCAGTTACTTCTTGAACGGAACCTAGAAAAGGGGAAAGCTAATCCTCCAGAGCTATCGAAGTGACTCCTTCCTCAAGCCTGGTCAGGCCCCCAAAGACTTCCAGGTCCGTCCCCTGCATTCACAAAGGACTAGAACGGTCTAACTGTAAAGACTTCCTGGTTACACTCCTCCACAAGTTCCTTCAGAGGTCTGTTACAAACTGCCTAGAAAATACTTCCAGCTCCCCTAAACCCCTGTGTTCTCCTGTGGAAATGGAGAGCACGGGCAGCACACAAGTCCTTGGTTCGCTCAGCCTTCTCTCCCGACTAAATGACCTCGGTTCCTTTAAACCCGATACAGAGGCTTGATGATCCTAAGGTGACTCCCCAGCTCTCCTCTCCCATTGGCCTCTTTGAGCCAACCAAGAACTGGCTGTGGTACTGGAGTAAGAGCCATGCTGGCCAAGGTGGGGGGGGGGGGGTGTCACATGGTTCCAGGAGGAGTTCCTTCCAATTTTGCACCCTGGAACCATGACTTTTTTCTTTTCTTTTCAGGTGGTCTCAACATAACCCAGATAGTCAGGTGAGCTCCGTAAGGTACCCTCTTTCTCTGACATCCTGGCACAGAAACCATTTTCTCTGTGTTTTCCCACTGTCTTAAAAAGGTTGCTTTGAATTCAGTTGTTTTTACTAAGGTACAAATCACCACTCCTGCCAGCAGCAGCTTATATCGTGTGTAAACCTATGAGCATGTTTTCTGCTCTGACCTTGAACTTAATGATAAAGAGAATTTTTTTTTTTTTAGATAAATGGGTGGCCCAGAACTAACCCCTCTCGACCACCATTGATTTCCTTCTAGCTTTGGTTTCAAACTGGAAGCCATTTGCCTGCCCACCTAAGAGTTGCACAGTATGGACTTGAATCTGTTAGCCCGCTGGTGAATGCCTCAGGCAGGAAAGAATGAGGATCTGTACTAAAAAATCAAGATCATTCCTGGGATCTCTCCCTCAGTTTGCCAGTCTAATCATTGTAACGCAAAGAGAGATTAAATTAATGACATAGGGTTACCTTTCAAAGTCACACTTCTGATTGCCAGCCAGTGGCCTAACTTCACAGATGGATTGAATCGAGATTTTTTTTCCAAGTATCCAGGTATGGTAAGCTTTTAAATCTTTGAGGTTTCTGAAGCATCCATTTTGCCCATTGTGAAAATGATGCCCAGTCCAGCATCTTCTCTACCCCCCTGCCATTTCCCTTGAGCTTTAGTGGTCCTTCATCAACTTTAGACACCATGGAGACTCAGCCAGGATTGAGCTCTGAGTAGCACTCACCCTTTTAAACAATCTTCCCAAATTCCTAGGAAATTGAAACCTTGCTGAATAACCTCCCAGTTCTTTCCAGAGTCCACTTGGGTTTCTAGTTCTCTGCTGCTAGATGGGGAAACAGAAGCCGAGAATAAAGGCGGAAGTAATGGAGGAGGAGACTTTAAATCTTTTAGAAATTCAAATGAAAAGGATTGTTAAAAACGGTTTTTCCATCGATGGTGCAAGAGTAAGATGTAAACAGAGGGTTTCAAAAGGGCAGAGGGGTGTCTTCTACAAGTTTTAACTTAGATCTTACTCCTACAAGTTCATGTCTTCGGATTTCTCCCTGGCAGTCCTGCCCAGACTCTCCCCTCTTCAGTGTTTACACCGCTGATGAAATGAGGGTTGCCTTTCCAACCACCAAATTAGGACTCTGCTCCCTTAGGTGGCTGCTCTGGGGCCTCAGAGGCTGTGCCTTCTTGCAGGAAATTTCTAATGCTCCCCCATCACTGTCTTACCCATCTCTCTCTCTTCTCCCTATACCCCTGTGACACCTTGAGGTCTTTCTTTTTTTTTTTTTTTTTTTCCTGTCTTTTTTATTTGTTCCAATTCCCATAGAAGGACATGACCTCACAGGGAATAAGGATTCACCTATTCTTTCTTTGTTTTGGTAAAAGTCTTCAGATTCCAGGGAGAAGACAAGGTGGCCACTTCACAGAGGATCCAAAATAACACCCTGAAAGCTCATTAAAAGCTTCTGGTGCATTCGCCTAGTGCATGGCCTTCTCTACAGCCACACATCTAGTGGGGAGTAGGAATCATGCAAAGGGTGGGGAGGAAAGGAAGAATCCTTGAGATGTTATGCCCCCGGTTTCAAGGATCATATTGTTCTTCGTGCACAGTTTGGCAAGGGGGTCATTTTGATGATGGGCAGACGATGGTTCTACAAAGATGATCAGACTCCACTTACGCAAGAATATATATTCACAGCTGATATAACTCTGTTCATGTCCCATCCATAGAACTCACTAAGTAGGCTTACAAGTTGACCTTTTGGTTTGGGTCAGGGGTATTGGGAAAGGACTGATTGATAAGAGAGAGAAAAGGTACTCCATACACATTTTCTGATGCGTGTTCTGTAAATTATTTGAACCAGTCCAGTGGCCCTGTGCAGAGCTCTGTATTCATGTTCAGGGTCAACGCTATCAGTCAACTGTTTTGCACGTTTTCACACAACATGATCTGACTTTGGTGCCCCTTGAGCCATGCATAGAATAATTTAGAGCAGGCTCCCACTTAATCTACTGCAGGAAGCATGAATAGCTCTCAGCAGATGTAGAGCAAACGGGTCACATTGTATTAACCGAGTTTTCTTTGTACTCTTGCCATTCCCAAAAAGGGCTTATAATTTAAGGAAAAGATAAGAGTGGGAAGGATTGTGGTCTCCCCAGCATTTGGGAATGACACGAGGTCTACAAAATGAAGAAACTTTAATGTGATAAGTACAGCCTCTAAAATTCAAAAAGCCCACACTGTATGTTAAGCAACTGGAATTTAAAAACTTAAAAAAAAAAAAATAAAGAGCCCATGGGTCTATTGAGGATTTAGAAGACTTCAGATTTGGGATCGCATTCATTCTCGTCCTGACCACAGTAGTGAGACACCGTAAAAGCGGGAAAAGCACTCGGATGAGCCTTGCTCTGAGTTGCCCATCGCTGAGGCCACAGTCCCGGAGCAACTTAGATGCAAAGGCTCATCCGTGTGTACAATAGAGCTCCCTACTCCAGACAGTCCCCTGAGCTGAAAACCAAACCTCCAGCTGGGCTGAGGTGTCAGGCTTGGTGCAGGGTGACTTTGGCACCCCTTTATTCAGATCAGTAAAACAAACTGGAAATTGAGATTTCACTTACCCTAGTATACTTTCTTTAAAAAAAATAGTCTATGTGGTATAATCGAGATGGGTACCTGTATCTTTAAATTACATAGGGACTTTTGTATGTTTAAATAATTGTACTGGGTTCCATAATGCTTATCTTAGAAACTGTTTAGTAAAAGAAAATATATAAACCGTGCATTTGTGAATGCCCCCTTTAGAGCATTCATCCAAGTTCAGTGTGTAGTGTGATGGTTATTATAGATGTTTAAAGTATAGTAAGTGGCTGTGTAACAGGAGAGACTGCTAAAATTTACCTACGGAATTAAGGATAACTCCTGCCCACGTAATTAAATCAGTATTGTCCTTTCCTGTCGGTTTGATCAATTGCAGTACTGGTAGCTTCCTGCTTGTGACTGTTACTAATCGTGTCAATGTACATCTGTAGTATGTACATGTGAAAGTGCCTTTCTATTTTAGAGGAGTTTTAGCCTTGCTTTTTACTGTCACCCCATCCACCCCTCCACTCTTGCGTCTGGCCTCCCTGCCCCAATTCCTACCGCCCCGTTGAGCGCCCCCTCCACCCTTCCACTCATGCTCCTGGCCCCCCTGTCCCAATTCCTACTACCTATCTGAGCGGAAACTTCCTCCACGCTCTCCCTGCTTCTCTGTGTCCCGTCCTGTACCTCGGTGCTCAGTATCGTCCGTCTTGCATCCTTGTCCGTCATCAGACTGTCTCGTTTTGCTGGTAGCCGTGACTGTGCCTTTCCCGTCCGCAGTGTCCCTGTGTCCTCCCTCCCGCTGTCTCTCTAGCTGCTGCAGCCCACATGTCACCTGTGATCTGTGCTGCCTCCGTTACAGTTCCTCGGCTCTGAGGCGGAAATTTGGGAGGATGCTTTTACAGTTCTGGAAGAAAAGAAATGTTTTGTTAATCTGTTGTGACAATGCACTTTTATGTATAGTACTGTACATTTTGGCATGTACCATTCCAGGCTTCAATATACAGTCAGGTCTGTTCTTCATGGTGTATCTTTATAATAAATAAGATAGTTCTGGCTGCCTTTGTCTTCTCAGTGATTCTCCGTGGTGTTTTCATTCCTTTCCTTTCTTTTTCTAATCACTGTTAGCCCCCTGGAGAGCTGAGTTGCATTAAATGGTGGGAAACTTTTTTTTTTTTTTTTAATGTTTCTGTCTCACTTGCATTTTTATTTGTGAACTTGGAAATGAGACTTCGTGGACAGGGCCTTGATCATGAAGCCAGAGTTTTTCAGAGGATGGCTTGGAGACCCCTGTACAGTAAGGAAAGGGGATTACGGGAGAGCAAGCAAGCCTCCTAAACACTAGCCAGATTGAAACCTTTCCCTGGAAGAGGGTTCTTTGGCATAGTAGACCTTGTCAAGGCGATCTTTGGTTTCATTCGAATATCCTGAAATGCAATCCTTAGGTAGAGATTCTGTTTAGAATGCCCCACGTGTTGGTATTTTTTTCCTTCAAACTTTTTTTTTTAAACTAACCCTTGAGGTCTATCAGTACATAATAAAGAGTTTTACAAAATCATTTGTAATGTACAAGATTGAATATTGGTAAGAGATGTGGAATTTTTTTTAATGACACATAAACCAAGGGGGACAAAAAGATTTTATTGGAGTATAAAATACAGAAAAGTGCACAAGTCGTTAGTGTAAGAGTTTGCACAGAGTAATACTCTCCTGCATCTACCACCTACTGAGATCAAGATCTCCAGTATCCACTGCCTACCGAGGAGATCTGGCCAGGCTTGTGCTTCTCCAGTGTAATATCTTCATGAATTACACCATGGTTTGCTTTGTCCTATAGTTTTAACTTTCTATAAATGGCCTCATAGTATATACACTTTGTGCCTGGTTCCTTCTGTTGAAATGTTTGTGAGAGTTGTCCATGTTGTTACATATAACTAGTTTCTTCCATCTTGACTGGTGTATTGAATTCTATTTCATGAATTTGCTCAGTATTTCTTGTATATTTCCTGATTAAACTTTGGGTGTTGGATGCAGAAATCTTTAAACGTGGACAGAACAAATGAGGGGCGCCTGGGTGGCTCAGTTAAGGGTCTGACATCGGCTCAGGTCATGATCTTGTGGTTCGTGAGTTCGAGCCCAGCATCATGCTCTGTGCTGACAGTTCAGAGCCTGGAGCCTGCTTCAGATTCTGTGTCTCCCTCTCTCTCTCTCTGCCCCTCCCCCGCTCACACTCTGTCTCTGTCTCTCTCTCAAAAATATTTAAAAAAAAAATTTTTTTTAAACATGGACAAATGAATGGGGGGAAAGCCACCTGTTAAAGGAAATATTGTCCCACAACATTGTGGAATGATGTTGAACTAAGCCCTTGACTGGAAGGGCCTACCCAAAAGCAGGTAGAACCATTTTAGGACCAGAGTTGGATTTAGAGGCTTCCCCACAGGAATGAATGGGCAAATCGGACTATAGGATTATTCCAGGAGAGACCCCATTATCCTGCATCACCCTCGGATCCAAAGGCCTCCACCTGCCACAACCCTCTCCATGTCCACCTGCCTCCTCACGTCCCTCACTCCAGAATTAGAGTCCCAAAATGTGGCTGCGCCTGGTTGTCAGCTCCCACTGTTCATAAGCCAGCACCCTGTAAGAATATTAGCAAGGCAGAAAAAGGACATTTTCTGGCTTTTGCCTTAGGTAGTTGGGATTCCTAATGTGGAAAATTCCCTAACCATGATCTAAAGTGCCAAAAAAAAGTCCTGGAAAGCCAAAAACAATGACAAATTCCATTGGCAAGTTCCATTTTACTGGCCATATGTCTCCATTTGGCTTTGGGGAAATATGGTCAATATACCTTTGAAATAATCATAGTGACGTTCACATGTTTCTACCTAGTAGAAAGCTTGCCTTTTATTAAAACAGTCATTTCATCAAGGTTAGTCTTCAACAAAAGAAGCTGGAGATCTGGGACAAGGCTGGATATCAAAATGTCCATGTGCGTGTATGTATGTACGAGAAAGAGAGCACAAGTGAGCACTCCTCCTGGAATCCTGAAACAACATGCTTTGTTCAGCGTTAGTATCTTGAAGGAAGTTATGACATGATCCACAACATCTCCAGCTCTAGGATATTTGCAACCTAATTCTGGTGGCTAGCAGGCAAATTCTTCATATTCATCAGCTCTCTCTCGGGTGTGCCCCTGGGGGTGAATGCCTTTCTTTTGCTGCTTGGGTGTTCAGCTAACGTGAGGACTATCGATGAATTACCCTCTCAGCGATAATGCATCGTGTTAATCTTTTGTCTTTGACATACCCAGGGAATATCTTGCATAAGAATCATGTCCCTCTAAATAAAAGTGGATGGTCGTGTCTATAAGCTAGAGGAGAGGAAAGCGTCATCGATAGTCTGGTGGCATATTTGAAACTGTACAACGATGTGATACTAACTAGAAAATGAGACCTGGGGTTCTAGGCCTTTGATGGACTACATCCATTTAAAAAAAAAAAGGCAACATGATCAGGATTTGTAATAGAAGGTGTGGTCTTTGAGCCAAAGATGATTATTGCATTAGTAACTGAATATCAGCAGATGAGTTTGAAGAGGGAAAGAAATTTTAAGTAAGACAAAATTGTTATCTTGTCCTAATTCAAACTCACTTATTGGACCTCATCAAATCAGCGACCCATGCCTCAGTTTCCCAAAGAGAAATAATCCACAGTGACATTTAACACATTATCTTCTAATCTTGAACGATGCCTATTTTTAGCACAGTTGAATTCATATTCTATATATACTTGTGTACCCCTGTTCGGTTTTTCTCCCTCACGTCAGTTCACATTAGAAGTGTCAGCGAATGTGATTTTTCTTAATGGCTGGCTTTGGGGACAAATGCCAAAATTTTCTAACATATGAACATACCGTGATGTACTTCGTCATTTTCTTATCATTGAGTGAGCCTATTTGCAGGTTTCATTTTTTCTGTTGAATATTACATTGTAGTGAGCAGCTCCATACACAGTCATTGTCTGCATTTTTGAACCATAAATTTAGCATGGACTCCAAAAGGTGAAAGCATTGATCCAGAGGTTGTAAGCATTCCCTTAGACTCATGACAAATGCTGCCAGAAAGACTGCACACGTTCACACTACTCCCAGCAACATGAAAGGATATGCGAGTTTAAAATAGCATCGTGTGTCCCTTTGCCGATGTAACAGGCAAATGATAGGTTCGACCTACATTCTTTGGGGTATTTGTTACGTGCACACTCACACTTCCAGAGTGAAAAGCTCCCGGTTTTACTCACTTCTCTGTCCTAAGTGTCAGATGTATCACTGTTGTTTCAGCTGAACATCAGCCAACGAGGCTTTCCTCGGGCACCTTAAGTTTGACAGACCTAAAAACTAAAGCCACTTGCTTTAATTCCAAAATACATGCCGCTCCTCTGATTTCCGATCTGTTTTACTGACTTTTGCTCTGTGTTAACCTCATTCTGTGTCCACTCCCTTTTGCCTCAACTCTTGCAGTAGCCTCCTGCATAGTTTTTGGGGGTCCGTTGTCTCCCCTTTGCAACAACTGTCTACACTCTGGCTAAGCAGCTTTCTACAAAACAAAACAAACTAACGATCATTGGACAAGCAAACATGTACTACTTACCAGGCATTGTTTTCAACATGTTAATAGGTGTGGCTGGATGGCTCAGTTGGTTAAGCCTCTGACTCTTGATCGTAGCTCAGGTCTTGATCTCAGGGTTGTGAGTTCGAGCCCCATGTTGGGCTCCACACTGGACGTGAAAGCTGCTTAAGAAAATACATTGAGAGTGGGGCGCCGGGGTGGCTCAGTCGGTTAAGCGTCCGACTTCGGCTCGGGTAACAATCTTGCGGTCCGTGAGTTCAAGCCCCACGTCAGGTTCTGTGCTGACTGCTCAGAGCCTGGAACCTGTTTCAGATTCTGTGTCTCCCTCTCTCTGACCCTCCTCCGTTCATGCTCTGTCTCTCTCTGTCTCAAAAAATAAATAAACATTAAAAAAAATTTTTTTTTTTAAATACAAATAAAAAAAAAAAAAGAAAAGAAAATACATTGAGAGGCACCTGGATGGCCCAGTCAGTTAAGAATCCGACTTCAGCTCAGGGCATGATCTGCCCCTCCTTTGTTTGTGCTCTGTCTCTCTTTTTTTTTTCTTTTATTTTTTTTAATGTTTTTTATTATTTATTTTTGAGCCAGAGAGAGACAGAGCCTGAGTGGGGAAGGGGCAGAGAGAGAGGGAGACACAGAATCCAAAGCAGGCTCCAGGCTCTGAGCTGTCAGCACACAGCCCGACGTGGGGCTCAAACCCACGAACTGTGAGAGCATGACCTGAGCCGAAGTCAGATGCTTAACTGACAGCCACCCAGGCGCCCCTCCGTCTCTTTCTCAAAAATTAATAAACAATAAAAAAAGTTTCAATACATTTTTAAAAATTTATTAGAATTCATTTAGAAATAAACATGTTAATAACACCTAACATGTATTGAGTGCCAGACTCCATGCTACAAATACTAAATATTTCAGCCCTCACAGGAAAGCCAAGAGAAAGAGCTACAGAGGGGTTCCTGTCATCATAGACGCTAGCCACGGGCAGGGCCAGGGTTTAGTTCTGAGCTGTCTGCTTCCCCAGGGGCTGTGCCTGTAACACTGCTACATCCTGCCCCCTGTATGATGCTCCTGTCCTTCCCCTCCTCAAAGCCACCCGTGACTCCCCACCGCAGGCCCCGAACTTTGTCTTCTTCCCTCTGTATCTTCTCACCTAACGCGTAGCTGACTAGTAAATCGGTGAAACCACAGTGACGAGGAATTCCTTGTCTGCCATCCTCTGCGGCCTGCCGTGTCCACCCCACTGCCCACCACTTCCTCTCAAGAACCTTTACTTTTTGGCCCAGTCACGGCACCTTCCCCTGAACGCGCCGGGCCTCATTGTCCCTCAGCCTACCTCACGTCATTCCTTACTCTAACGTGTCCCCGACCTCGCTCGAATACCTGCCTGTTGACTTAATGTTTATCCTTGAAAACCCAACTAAAATGTTACGTCTTTCATGACACATGCCCCAAATCTCTGGGCGGCCGTCCCTTTCTCCTCCATGCTTCCTCCCATCAGGCCCTCTCCACAGGCCGTGACTGAACAAGACGCACACGCTTCCTGGTCTCGTGAGGTATATTTCCTGGTCGGAACACAGGCACTGAATAAACAAGCCAACAACTATGTCAGCAAAACAATTTCAGGTGCCAACACCTGTAGAAAGCAAAGGCGAGGCGGACAAGGGTGATAGGATTGAGGGCGTCTGGGAGGGGAACTTCAGATGGGACGGCTGGGAGGTCCCCCCTGAGGTGGTAAAAATCTGAGCTCAGGTCGGAATGATGGGAAGAAAGTAGCCACGTGAAAAGAAAGATTTGGCACCAGAGGGAGCTGCTCGTGCACATGCCCTCCACCTCTGCCGGGTCACAGCGCTTAGGGAGAGAAGGTCACGATGACTGGAGCCCGGCAACGAGAGGAACTGGTGATGGAGATGGATGGTGGGCAGAGACCAGGATGTGGAGGCCCTTGGAGCCAAAGTAAGTAACAGACTTCCAAGTGCAAGGAAAGCCATCGGAAGGATCTAAGGAATGCAACATCACCCACCGCTTTCCACCCACTCTCCAAAACCACAAGGACAGATCACCTCACACTTATTAGGATGGCCATGGAAAGAAAGGGAGGGAGGGAGGAAAGAAGGAAGAAAGGGAGAGAGGGAAGGAGGGAGGGGAGGGAAGGAAGGGACGAAAAAAGAAAATAACAAGCATTGGCAAGGACGTGGAGAAACCGGGATCCTTATACACTGTTGGTGGGAATGCCGAGTGGTGCGGCCACTGTGGAAAACAGTGTGGAGGTTTCTCAAAAAATTAAAAATAGAACTCCTGTGTGATCCACCAATCCCACCTCTGGGTATACATCCAAAAGAACTGATAACAGAATTGTGAAGAGCTATTTGTGTATTCATGTTATTGCAGTGTTGTTCACAACAGCCAAGACATGAGAGCAATCTGTCAATCAGCAAATGGATGGATAAAGAAGATGTGTCCGGGGTGCCTGGCTGTCTCAGTCAGAAAAGCATGTAATTCTTGATCTCGGGGTTGTGAGTTCGAGTCCCACGTTGGGTGTAGAGATTACTAAAACAGTAATAATAAATAAATTTGAAGAAAAAAAAAAGGATGTGGCATATACATGCAATGGAATGTTATTCAGCCTTACAAAGGAAGGGAGGAAGTCCTGTCACCTGCTACAGCACAGATTTTGAGGACATGATGTTAGGTGAAGTAAGCCAGTTACAGAAAGACAAATACTGAGGTGCCTGGGTGGCTCAGTCGGTTCAGCGTCCGACTTCAGCTCAGGTCATGATCTCACGGTCCGTGAGTTCGAGCCCCGCATTGGGCTCCATGCTGACAGCTCACAGCCTGGAGCCTGCTTCTGATTCTGTGTCTCCCTCTCTGTCTGCCCTTCCCCTGCTCACGCTCTGTCTGTCTCTCTCTCTCTCTGTCAAAAATAAATAAACATTAAAAAAAAAAAAAAAGACAAATACTGTACAAGTCCACTTAGGTGAGGTACCTAGAGTAGTCAAAGTCTTAGCATGTAGAGTGGTGGTGGCCAGGGGCTTGGGGGAGAAGGGTGGGGAAGCTGTTCAGTGGGTGTAGAGTTTCAGTTTTGCAAGATGAAAACATGACAGTGTACAGATAGTTAATGCTACTGTAGTGTACGTGCAAAATTGGTATGATGGTGATTTTTATGTGATGTGTTTTGTGCAACAGTAAGAAAAAAGATCACTCTGGATGCTGTAGGAATCAGTTGGTGGTGGGGACGTAGGAAGGAGATGGCAAGAGTGAGGTAGGATAGCATGGTTAAGCACGACAGTGAGAAATGGCGGTGGCGTGGACCAGGTAGCCTTGCAGATGGAGAAGGAGGGATGCATTGGGAGTACATTTTAGAGTTAAATCAACAGGGTTTGCAGACAACTTGGATGTGGGGATAAAGAAAAGGGAAGAAGCAAGAATGACTCCCGGGTTTTTGTTTCAGAGCAACTGGGTGGGCGATAGGGACCTTTACTTAGGAAAAATCAGGGAGAGGAAGAGGTCAGCAAGAGGCGCGCAACCAAGAATTCAGGATTGGACATGTGTAAGATGGCTGTTAGACTTCCAAGAGGAGACATCTAGGAGGGCAGCAGATCTGACTCAGGGCAGATATTTCTGGTCAGAAGATGCTAGTTTGGTATTTAAAGGTGTGAGACTGGAGGAGAACTCCTAGAAATAGGGAAGAGGGGCAAGATCCCAGAATCAGGCCGCAGTAGAGCCCCAACTTGCCGAGCTTTGGTGGAACGAGGGGTGAGCTGAGGAAACTGGGAGGAGCAGCCGACGAGGAAGGGGAAGACCGGGAGGGTATAATAGTATGTTATGTAATGTTATCGGGGCCAGAAGCACTGTCCTCTCTGCTTAGGAAATTCTTAGAACTTTCTGGGATGTCAGGGTGCTTTATCTTCTCACCTCATGGAGATCGCTTCTTCAAAGAGCCTTCTCCTGATCCCCCGACCTAAAGACATGCCCCTTGCCACCTGCCCTAGTCTCTGACATGACACTGACTCTGGCTATTATTAGGCGATAAAAATCCTTATGATCATTTTAAGTTATAAACAGTCTTAATTCACTCGTTTATAATGTTTGATCCCATGTAAATCTTGCATTTAATTTGAACGAACATTCTCTTCCCCAGCTCCAGCTGGGGTCAGCCACAGAGGGGGAGCCAAGACCTAGAAGAGAAGAGGGGGCAGGAAAGTTCTTACTTGATCAGTACCATCTGCTTCAACTGGCCTTGTGCTTACACCAGAGCCAAACATGGGCTCTTTCCTTAGAGAAGTGCTTTGGTGAGTTTTTGGAGAAGCCCGACCCCATGGGTCTCTGCGGGATCTCCCCCCACAAGTCCCCTGATGCATCTCTCTTCTGGCTGTTTGCTTATTGCTTCCTCAACAGGCGGGAAACCAGCTCAGGTCTGCTAGGTTCTCTTCTCACCTCCAGACAGTCCTTTGACCAAGACCTAAGTTGACGCTAACTCAGCCTTCTTTTGCATAGAGCTTGGCCCACTTCATGCATTCTATGCCCTGCAGCCCCTGGAAGTGCAGAGAGCCCACACTGCCACTTCATCAGCACCTTACCCCAGAGATCTCAAAAAGAAAGTCAGACTCCGCTCCACAGTGTCCCTCAACTGTAGGGGATATGTATCAAACTTTTGGGGGGTTGCCCATTGATGCCCTTCTCACTAAAGTAGAAGTGAGCACCAGGCACCCCAATCTTCTCCTTTGAGGGGTGCTCACAGCACACCCACGCTTCTCTGTAAAAGCCTCTTCATAAATCAATCTCCTAATATCCAGAGTCTGTATACCACTAGAGGAGAGTGAGGCTTTCACAGGCTTTTAATGAAATTGTTTGAAAATGTGCATGTTGATTTGGTCTCACACGTTGGAATATGATGTTTTGGTCCCTTGATGGAGCTTCCATTTTTATATCCTGTTACATAGTAGTAAATCCTATATGAAGAAAATAAAGCAGGATAACAGAGTAAAGGGAGATTGGGAAGTGCTGTTTTATTTTATTGCAGAATAAAACCATTTAAAATGGGTTAACTTTAGAAAAGGCAATACAGCCACATGAACCCGAGACAAAAATATATTAAAAGATAGTCAGCAAAAGTCTCCTTCCCATCCCTGCCCCCCCATTCACCTGTATCTCCCCACTCATCCTGCCTAGGTAACCTGTCTAAATGCTTTTTTGTGTGTCATTACTGTCTCTTTATATAAGCAAGCAAACACAAGCATGAATTATTCTTATTTTAGCCCCTCCTTGCACAAATGGTAGGATGCCACCCATGCTGTTACGCACTTTGTTTTTTTTTTTTTACCTCATTGTATATCTTGGACATTTCCCATATCAGGACTTGGAGATCTTCCTCACTCTCCTTTAAGGCTGTGAAGTTAAGTAAGTACTCCATTGTATGAATGTTCTATAATTTATTTAACCTGTCCCCTATTGAGGAACATTTAGGTAGTTTGCAATCTTTTGTTACTTCAGATAATGTTGCAACAAATAGCTTTATACTTATGTCATTTCCCATGCATGTAAATGTATCTGTAGGATACTTTTCTAGGGGTGGGATTACTGGGCCAAAGGGAATGTGTGTTTGTGATCGGGGTCGCTATTGCCAAATTGCCCTGCTAAGGGGCGGTATGAATTTATCTTCCCATCAGCCTGTATCCAGGATGCTTATTTAGCAGGTTGTTGGGGCAGCCTCTCCGTAGAGTTCACATTTGAGCAGCAATCTGAATATCAAAAAAGGAGCCATCCATGTAAAAATCTAAGGGAAGATCATTCCAGGTAGAGAGAGCTGGGGGAAAAGTCTGAGGCGGAAATAAGTTCCTCATGTTGGAGGACCAGCAAAACTGCCAGTGTGGTGGGTATGTCACGAATGAGGCGGGGGGAGGGGGGGGCCCATGAACAAGACAGGTTGACGGATGTAACAGGAGCTGGATCGTGCAGACCCAGGTTGGGAGTCTGGATTTTATTCCACATGGCATGGGAAGTCATCATAGGCGGGTTGAGTGGAGAAGTGAAGTGATGTGTTTCCATGTTAGAAGATTATTGACTGCTTTTTTAAAATGTCTGTAACTGTCTTGCTCATCAGAGCAGACCAAATTCCTGATAAATACAATGTAAACATCCATCCTAAAAGCCTCTTCTCAGCAGAGATCCAATAAAACTGTGGCTACACAGGGATTAAAGACAAGCCAACTTGAGTGAGGCATGAAGACCTAAGTCACACGATAGGTCCATACTAGGTACGTTTACAAATAAGAAAAGGGAAAGGACGCCCATGTAAATCACGAAGGCCTAGAACCATTATGAACTCAGTCTTGCCTCCAGCTGCATGCAGAAAGTTGACATTCCTGTTTTTATTATGCATTCCCTGGTCCTAGATTCCTTAACTCAGGAAGAAGACCAGAATTCTCTAGTTCATGGGAATGCTTCTCCTGACCTGGGCTTATCCTGACCTGAGCTTACGTCGTTCTCCCTTTCGGGTTCCGTATCCACGATATAATGGCAAAAGGACAAACAGAAAAGTTACATGTTAACAAGTCGATATATCTTGCACAGTTTAAAATAACATTGAATTTTAAGCCAACTCTCTAGGGCTTTCCTTAGAATAGCCAGAAGCGAGACAATGATTTCATCTGTCCTAACAGTTGGACAGGATGGCAAATGCCCCCAAACAGACGCTGAGTTCAGGAAAGGTATTTCCTTCACCCATTAGGCTGGCGATGGAATAGATATATCGCAGTATATTGCCTTTAGCATCTGTTTTTACTGAAATGCTCCTTTACTCCTTCACTGACACTGTTGGGACATCGGAGTCCTGTGCCAACGTGGACCTTTGTCTGCTTGTGTCAGCTGTGACCATTGTCACACTGCCCCTTCAGAGGACGCTGCTGCCTTAGCGCCCGCGTCTGGTTCGACGGCAGAGCCTCGGTCCGGCACTGCGCTTGGGCACAGCTCTCTGAGGCCGGCGACTGCTCAGCTGTTGGGGCCTGCCTGCCACACTCAGCATGTGAACACTGGAAGGAGCCAGACAACTTCTACATCCCGTAAGTACTCGGAATCCAGAAGGAGCTCTATCGGGGGGGAAGAATGAGAGCCTGGAAAGGAATAGATCCACTTTTGGAAATTCTACTGTGTCTGGCGGCTGGGGGTTGGGGCTCAGGCAAGTGAACTGGAGAAAGGACATATCCCACCTTCTAACTGGGCGGCTTAACAGTAACCTTCTCTCTTCACTGTGACCCATAGTTCCGTGTCGAGAAGTTCCTGGTGATTGTCTTAGAGAAACTTTCCCCCCTCATCCTGCCTTGTCAAGACTCAATTATAAATGTTCTAAATGTATTTCTCAATTCCACTAGACTTTTTAAACTCATGACCTGCATTTGCCCTACATATGAATTCCTATTTTGAAATTTTCTCTATTTAATGTGAATTATTCCCAGAGCCCATAGGTGGTTTTTCTCATAATCAGATACATTTGAACCTCCTTTTACCCACCTGTATCCCTGGGATACTTGGTTCTCTGGCCATAAAACTTACTCTTCATGAGCATACTTCTATCCTAAACAAGTATATTATTGCTTTTCTTTTTCTAAGTGGGAATTCATGAGCTATTATGAGTGGTAATTTTCCTTGTTTGGGTCAGCGTTTTCTCTCTTTAGTCAGCTATTTGTGGTTGTGTATTTTAATTTTTTTTAACGTTTTATTTATTTTTGAGACAGAGAGAGACAGAGCATGAACAGGGGAGGGTGAGAGAGAGAGGGAGACACAGAATCTGAAACAGGCTCCAGGCTCTGAGCTGTCAGCACAGAGCCCGATGCGGGGCTTGAACTCACAGACTGCAAGATCATAACCTGAGCCGAAGTCGGACGCTTAACCGACTGAGCCACCCAGGCACCCCGTGGTTGTGTATTTTGCTTCACACCATGGTAAACAAGTTTTCCTAATTTCTGAGCATATTAATTTTTTTCCTTGAACGCTTTTGTTGTTGGTGTTCAAATAAGAAAAACTGGGAGCACTGAGTGGCTCATTCAGTTGAGCATCCGACTCTCGATTTCAGCTCAGGTCATGATCCCAGGGTCATGGGATTGAGCCCCTTGTGAGGCTCCATGCTAAATGTGGAGCCTGGTTAAGATTCCCCCTCTCCCTCTCCCTCTCCCACTCCCTCTCCCTCTCCCTCTGCCCCTCTACCCTGATCATGCTCGTTCTCTCTCTCTCTCACTAAAATAAAAGAATAAATTAAAAATAAGGAAAACTAAAATACTTTTAAGAGAAAATGAAACACTGTCTCCTATTTTGCCCCTAAAGACTGAAGTGATTAAACCACCATGGTTAAGTTCTAGCTGTGTCTTTTCCAAGCCATTTCTTCTTGAGGTGGCAAATGTGATGTTCCCATCCCTCTGATATAAATAGGCAACCGTTGTGGTCTGCAGAATTTGGGAGATTCTCCCTGGTTAAATAGTAACTTGGTCTAGAGCGTCGCTCACTTCTTTAACATTCATGGTTTTGGGTGCCTGGCTAGCTCAGTCAATACAGCACACAACTCTTGATCTTGGGGTTGTGAGTTCGAGACCCACATTGGGTATAGAAATTATAAATAAATAAACTCAAGAAAAAACCATTTGGCAGGGGGTGCTCAGGTGGCTCAGTCGCTTAAGCGTCCAACTTTTGGTTTCGGTTCAGGTCGTGATCTCGTGATTCATGAGTTCAAGACCCACATCAGTTCTGCGCTGATGGTGCGGAGACTGCTTGGGATTCTCTCCCTCCCCTTCTCTCTCTGCCCCTCCCCCACTCATGCTCAAATAAATAAATGAATGAGTAAACAAAAAAAAAAACCATTCAGGGTTCTGTTTACCCACAAGAACAACTCTTTTACCTTTATGAGGAAGAATATTCTTTCTGAATACATGTATCAGTCAGGGCCTTCAGTTGAAAGTCACAAAACCCAACTCAGGGTGATTTAAGCAGAAAGGATTTTAAGACACTCAAGGATGTTTCTGTTTAAAGGCAGTGATTCGAAAACAGACATTTACCTCTGCTACCTCCTAACACCTCTCTAATAAAGGGTATTTTTTTAAGTAGGCTGCACACCCAATGTGGGGCTCGAACTCACAACCCAGAGATCAAGAGTTGCATGCTCTACTGACTGAGCCAACCAGGTGCCCCTAGGGGCATTTTTATATTTAAAAAAAAAGACAAAGTCAAGGGTTAGAGAGAGTCAGGGAGTTGTAACATAGCAACATAGCAACAAAGTCAAGGGAGGCAACATAGCAACAAAGTATTGGATGATAGAAAGAAGACAAAGAGGAACTTATTTAGCATCTGGAGAAAGTTGTCTTCTAGCGGGAAAATTCATATGCACTAAAGAACTTCTCCAAGGCTCAGAAATTGACTGCACTATGAGGTGAGCCTAACACAGGGAGATCTGCAGACCTGCAGATGAAATTTTAGAGAACCAGCAAGAGCCCAGAGTGAGACAGAAAAGAGGGCAGAACGGAAGCAGAAAAACGAGCCAAGGGCGAGAGGATGGAGGGCCTTCAGAGCACAGTGAGGCACTTGGATGTTCTTTTATGGAGGTTGGAAGATTTATAGAGAAGGTAGAGAGTCCATACAACAGGTTGAAAGTGTAGATGGAACAGGACCTAATCCTGCCCCTCTCACAGGATTAAATGATACATACATGGGTAGGTACATGGCCCAAAGTGGGCCAAATTAGGATTGATCCTGGGACTTGGGTGTTACTTTTGGAAAATCATTTCTCTCTTTTCCCTGAAGTTGCTAAATCACTAGGATATAGGCCCGGAACTGTGGGGGCCGTCCTCCAGCCTGCCTGAGAACAATGCCAATACAAAGGAAACAGACATCAGGAGAGAAATAAAGAGTGACAGTGGAACCAAATCTTGAAGCAATTGTGTGAGCCCTTGAATGCAGATGAGCCTAAGATGGAGTACAACCCTGGGTTGACCGGCTCTGTAAGCCAATACATTTCCTTTTTTTAACTCAACGTAGTCTGAGTTGGGTTTCTGTCACTAGCAAGCTTTCGGATTAATACAGACACCAGGGGCGCCTGGGTGGCTCAGTCGGTTAAGCGTCCGACTTCAACTCAGGTCACGATCTCGCGGTCCGTGAGTTCGAGCCCCGCGTCAGGCTCTGGGCTGATGGCTCGGAGCCTGGAGCCTGCTTCCGATTCTGTGTCGCCCCTCCCCCACTCATGCTCTGTCTCTCTCTGTCTCAAAAATAAATAAACGTTAAAAAAAAAAAAATACAGACACCAAATCATTAACAGTGATTATCTTCACTAGTGAGATTCAGGTGATTGTTTGTTTTCCCTTTCTGCTTATATGTGTTTTGTTTTGTTTGTTTTTTAGTAATGATGACAAATTTACTAATTTTGCAATAAAAGAGAAATTAAAGTATTATTTTAATATATGGATGGGAGAGAGAGAATGTCACTGACGCTTGATCAATCTAAGAAAGGGCTTCAGACACTTCTTGGAAATCTCCAATTTCTGCTTTGCTTCCTGGGTTCTTTCGTGCCTCTTTTGTCCCTCATGTTACTTGCATGATCCATTTTAAAAATCCAGGAATAGAGAAATGGCATTAATGGTTTCTGAAATTATCTACCAAGCCTGTGGTTTTCAGAGTGATCTCTATTCCTACATGGGCCATGATTGTACTCTAATCGAAGCTAATGTTGGTGCTGTATTTTTCTTTGCAAGAGAAAAGGATAGAACATGAGAAATTCCTTTCTTCTTTCCAGTAAATGCTTTCGTACTTACTTACAGAAAAAGAAGAAGATGCTGTTGATGAGACTTTGCTGATAGCTGGAAACTCCATTAAAGTTAGTTTAAACATGGCGAGCATATTCCATTTCTAAAGAACAAATGAAATAGGCTTAATTTGCTGCTGAAGGGAGCTGTTCGCCTTAAGGAAACTTCTAGCTCCTCAGTCCAGCAAGTGATAACCATAACCAAGGGGAATGATGGATCGAATCTTGGGTCCGACTCCTCTGGGGCTTCTTGAAGTAGGCTCTGGATCTCCCTGGAAATTTGGATATCAGTTTGCCTGGGCCTGTGACCCATCCCCCTCCTTAAGGTTCTTCTTGTTAGTGATCAGTAAGTCCGTACAAAGCACAAAGAGTACTGAAGTTCATCATCCCAAGAAAGAAAATGACTCTGAATAACTTAAGCAAAAGTGGGATTTTCTTAAAAACTAAATAGTTAGCTCAGAGAACCTGCCAGAGAGTTAGGCTTGATGGCTGTCTAGCTAGGAGTCTCCTCGGGGTAATGCCACAGAAATGACGAGGTGAAGACACCCACCTCTCCCCTATTCCTGAGCCCAGATTTCACAGCCCATACCTACGACCCCCCAAAACTGCACTTGAAGGAAAGAAGGTGGGAGGGAGGGAGGGAGGGAGGGAAGGAAGGAAGGAAGGAAGGAAGGAAGGAAGGAAGGAAGGACTGTGAATCTTTAGATCCTAACGTGAAAGCCACGTTTTGAGGATAGCAGAGCAACCAGGTAGGAAGAGCCATTTCTATCTGACTGGAGTACTATTATTTTTTGTCTCTATTAGAGGAGATGAATCTGTATCCTAAGTAATGTCATTGGGCTTTATATAAAGAGCTTCTTTTGCCTCCAAAAAACCTATGGCAAATGGCTTCAGCCAAAAGAGGTGAAGCCAATGATGGCCGTATGATGCCAGCCTGGAAGGTTCCAGCAGGAAGTGAAGAGGCACTAAAGAGGTGAAAGCTACTCATCTTGGTGGGGCAGACTTGGTGTGTTTAGGGCTTCCAGTCAACCTATAAGAAAAAAAAATCTGTCAGGGAGAAAAGTATCACCGGCAACATCCACTGAAGGAAGACCTAATGGTATCACTTCCATCCATTATCTGGAGTAAAGATCCCAGTGGGTGTTCGCGAAAGCTCAGGTGCTCTCCTCAGGCTAGATTAAACGATGCTCTCACCTTCCTGGGTGGACTGATGGAGGAAACAACAAAGGAAGGATGATTCCCTCCACATTCTTCACCCGAGAGAGTCTTCTTCCCACTGCAGTTAATTAATGGCCATTTGGGCCACAGACTGCCTCAAAACCATGTGGGTTATTTGTGTAAATACACACTCCTAGAGGTGCCTGGGTGGCTCAGTCGGTTAAGTGCCCAACTCTTGATTTCGGCTCAGGTCATGATCTCGCAGTTTGTGAGACTGAGCCCTGCGTCGGGCCCTGCGCTGAGCCTGGAGCCCGCTTGGGATTCTCTCTCTCCCAGCCTCTCTGCCTCTCCCCAGCTTGCTCGCATGCTCTCTCTCTCTCTCTCTCTCTCTCTCTCCCTCTCTCAAAATAAATCAATAAACATTTAAAACAAAAATTCCTAGTCTCCACCCAAAAAATCTGAATCAATAGGTCTGGAATGCTTATTGTGGTGATCATTTTACAATATATGTAAATATCAAATTATTCTCATCTATACCTGAACCTGATGTAATGTCGTATGTCAACTATACCTCAATTTAAGAAAAAGAAAAAAGGTCTGGAATAGGGTCCAGCAACCTACCTTTTACACACTCACCAGGAGATTTTCCTGCACAACAGAGTTGAGGATAACATGTAAAATTTTTATAGTAGCAAACTCAAATAAAAATACATCAAAAAGCTTTTTCCACACAGAGTTCTTGTTTATACGTCAGAGTAATCTCAAAAAATGGAAACGTCCATGAATTCAGATTTTTTTCCAATATGTTTTCTCTAAATTCTCTAATGAGCCCCAACTTGAGCCAAACCATTAATCTGACTACTCTTTCTTTTCCAGAAATCCAAAATGACCATCTAAATTAGTTCCTCAGGAGCATTCAAGAAGAAGGTCAATCATATCTATGTAACAGGAGAACAACACATATTTCCCATTGATGATCCCGTACAGTAGACTAAACAAAGAAGAACGAAACCTCTGTCAGCACCAGGAGAGAAAAAGAGCCAGGCTCCTGGCTGCTTCTCAAATGGATTTGCTTCAAAGTACGATTTTTCTTTTTTTTTTTTTGGTAAAGATTTTATGTTTAAGTAATCTCTACACCCAACATAGGACTCAAACTTCTGACCCTAAAATCAAGAGTCACACATTCCACCAACTGAGCCAGCGGTTGCTTCTCAAAGTATGACTCTAATAAATACGTCAATGAGGAGGAGGTGATTGGACTGAACTGGTAAGTCTCCTTCTGGATTTATATTACCACTGGTAAGCCTTATTGCCTCCAAAAGTATATTTACTTACCATTGGTAAGTCTTATTATGTGGAATCTGAAAAAATCAAACTCGGAAAGAGACTAGAATAGGGGTTGCCTGGGCATGGGGGAAATGGGGAGATGTTGGTCAAAGGGTATAAATTTTTCATTTAGAAAATGAGTAAGCTCATCCATACCTGATGTACAGAATGATGACAAGAGTTACTAATCATGTATGACATACTTGAAATTTGCCAAGAGAATCGATCTTAAGTGTTCCCACCGCGCACGTACGGAAAACAACTATGTGAGTGGACGAATGTGTTAATCACCGTGGATATCCATAACGAATCATCACACCGTACACCTAATTTTTATGTCAATCATACGTCAGTGAGGCTAGGAAAAAAATGTACTTTATCGTTTACAGTCCGTTATATTTATTTTGACTTTATACCATTTCATACCAGATTAACTTTTGAGGAATCCAATGGAGTTTGGCAGAAACACTTTTGGAGTGATGAAAAGAAACCTAGCTTCTGCAATGTCATTCTTTGATATAAGCCATAGAAGACTAGGGGTGGGGGTGGGAAGGGTGTCTATTCTCATCAGAGTTGAAAAGACTTAAGCCATGTGACCCAAGAATAAGAAAAGGTAATATAAATCCTGAAATGCATGCACAGAGTTTGAAATTGTACCCCCTTTGACAGTACTACGCAATATGGTCCAGTTTTAAGGAGAGAAGGAAAGACAGGGCTTAATGAATCCTCGTCCTCTAAAGAAATTGGTCCCCCAAATTTCCATTTCATCGCCATGACAACTAGTACTCCATCATTGCCATAGTAACGAGTTGAATAGCATAGTCTAAAGACAAGCCCTCTGATTGGGTGACCAACGAGAGCCATGAGAAGCCGCACAACAATGCTGAAAAGGCTGTTCTGCAATCACGTTGACCTATTTCCAGCCTTCCAGTATGTTTCAGTTCTCCACTGTGCTTCCCCGAACCAAATACTGTTTTTGGAATGAGATGATTTCAAGAAGTGTATAATAATTACCCTCCCACGTGTCAGTGATAAATTTGAGAGCATTTATTTTCTAATTTTCCAGAAGTGTGGCAATATCTGACAGCCACGCCCTTCATCATGCCTTGCAGTTTAATTGTGACATCCCCTCTGTTACAATCACAAGGCACGCTAGCCACAGCTAAAACCAGATGTTGGTCGCTGATGACAACAAGCTGCCTTCTCTGCTGAGGCCACTGAGAAGCTGAACTGGGAGGAAACTCTGAGGGTGGGGAGTGGCCCTCCTGGAAAATAACAGAGGGAGAAAAAGATCCGTGCGTGTGGCAGCGCTCTTATTTATATATGCACGTAAACTGGGATTTTCAGTGCAGCGATGGTTTCGAAGAAATGCTGTCCTTTTCAAAATGCGGTGGAG
The DNA here is from genome assembly GCF_023721935.1 of Panthera uncia. Classification (NCBI taxonomy): domain Eukaryota; kingdom Metazoa; phylum Chordata; class Mammalia; order Carnivora; family Felidae; genus Panthera; species Panthera uncia. The sequence continues at coordinate 87,182,555 of NC_064809.1, forward strand.
CTTTTGAAAGAAAAACATTTTCCAGCTTGTATTCTTGCTTGGTTACTTGCTCAAAGCAAACTGCTTATGTATTCATAAACCATTCCTAGTTCCTGCTCTTAGAAGCAAAGTTACCTTGGGAAACCCATTCCACTCCCAGCCTCCCTCCTCTCTATAGTTTGGAGCACGCCGTTACCACGTGTGTACTGTCAGGAAACTTCCTTGATATTTTCGAGCTCTGGGATCTCATAAAATATACATGGAGACCCACGCGTGGGCAACACCGGAAGTTTCTAAAGGTGAGGGCTTGAAAAGCACAGTGTAGTTAGAAGGTGAGGCATTGGGAGGGAAGGGAAGGGACTTGTCTCCAGAGCACACACAACTGAATATCACAGAGCAATGAAAATGCAGTTTTCTTAAGATGCCTCTGTTAGTTCAACAGATGTTTCAGAGCACCTGCCACCTGGAAGACAGCCTTCCAGGTGCTCGAGGTGCGTGAGTGAGGAGACAACAAGCCCTGCCCTCGTGGAGCTTACGTTCGGTTTTACCTGAGATTGAGAAATGGCATGCATCTGTATCCAAAAATAGACTTCTTTTGTGTGGGATGATGGAAATTATAGTGGTGGGGGTGGGGGGCCACCTCGAGCATTCTCAGACACTGCCATGGTGCTTGTTATATCCCAGCGTGTTATATCCCAGGAAATACAAAGGTTAACAAAACAAGGCTTGCCCCTGGCCTCAGGAAGTTGAAAGAGCGAAGGGCAGAGTCACTTAGAAATGGATGGCCACCCATTTATAAGAGAGATCAGGGCACCAAAGGAAAGGAACTGAAGAGCCCACAGCCAAAGGAAACTGAGCAGGGCAGGGCATGAGAAGGGCTGGGGAGCCAGAGGACATGCTGAGTGAAATGAGGGTGAGGACAAAGGGTATGTGGGGGTGACACGGTGCAGGGTAAGGAAGGGCATTCAGGATGCTGGAAAAGGCATGGGCTGTCCCAGGGCAGGGTGTCTGAGATGCCGCTGGGGAAGGGGGCGGGGCTGTGCATCCTGACAACACTCGTCCTAAGGGAGTTACTAAAAACTAAATCCTGGGGCGCCTGGGTGACTTGGTCGGTGAAGCGTCCGACTTCGGCTCAGGTCATGATCTCACGGTCCGTGAGTTCAAGCCCCGCGTCGGGCTCTGTGCTGACCCCTCAGAGCCTGCAGCCTGTTTCAGATTCTGTGTCTCCCTCTCTCTCTGCCCCTCCCCTGTTCATGCTCTGTCTCTCTCTGTCTCAAAAATAAATAAACGTTAAAAATTTTTTTTTAATTTAAAAAAAATAATAAAAAACAAAAAATAAATCCTTAGGTCATTAAACCATGTAGTAAGGCAGACTGTGCTCCCTTATTAATGTCATAGAGTTTTACTTTATTCTATACATGGAAAACAATTCTTTTGGTTTGGGTCAGCGATTGTAAAAGGGAATTTAGCTTGGTTAGGGATTAGAAAAAAGAGGGTTTGAACTCAACAAACAGTTGAGCTCTGTCTCTCTGCCCGGCACTGGGAAAGAGCCCCCAGACCCAGCCACACCATCCTTACAGTCAACTCATACACGTGGAATGCTACAGATCCATCTAGAATATTCAGAATGTGACCAAAGAGAGAGGTACATACATTGGGCAACCTTCAGCTGAGCGTTTGTAGCTAGCTGAGCTGAGGACTTCAATGGTAAACCTCTCCAAGTCCAGACCACCTACCTTACTCCTCCCTGTAAGCTAGACCACTCAACACTATAAAGGTGTGGTTAAGAATTCAGGTGCTTAGGGGCACCTGGCTGGCTCAGTCGGTAGAGCTTGAAATTCTTTTGAGCATGCTACTCTTGATGTCGAGGTTGTGAGTTCAAGCCCCACATTGGGTGTAGACCTTACTTAAAATGAAATGAAATAAAGCGGAAAGGAATTCAGGTTCTGGAGTCAGATTAAGGCAGATTCCAGTCCCTGCTTTGTCTCCTTAATAGCTATAAAACTTTGAGCAAGCTACTTAACTACACCATGCCTCAGTTTCCTAACCTGAAAAATGGGATTTATTCCTTACCTATCACATATAATGGTTGGCAGATTAAGACAAGCCCTATCGAGTGCTTTGCCTAATACATAACACTCAGTAAACATAACTACCTTTGTTACTGCACCTTCCCAGGAAAGTAGGGGTTCAAAGTAGCTGCGGAATCACCTGGCAGGATGCCACCGTGAAGATCAGGGATTTATTCTCAGATCTGTTTTATGCCCTTCAGGAAATTTCAGTTTCTCCCTCCTAGGAAAGAATCAGTAATAGTAGTTTCCTGTGTGGCCACAATTAAGAGGATAATTCACTTTAAATGCATACATGAGGGGCTCCTGGGTGACTCAGTCGGTTGGGCGTCTGACTTCGGCTCAGGTCATGATCTCGCGGTTCGTGGGTTCGAGCCCCTGTCGGACTCTGTGCTGGCAGGTCCGAGCCTGGAGCCTGCTTCGCATGCTGTGTCTGCCTCTCTCTCTCTGCCCCTCCCCTTCTCGTGCTCTGTCTCTCTCACTCTCTAAAATGAATAAACTTAAAAAAAAGTTTTTAATGCATACATGAGAATAGATACTGATGTAGAGCTAGGACCGAGAGAACATATGTAACCCACAAATGCTGAGTAAAATGTGTAAGACTATGCCTCACAGGGAAAAAGAAATTTGATAACTAATAAAATGAGCCCTTTCCCACAGCAAGAACAGAGTTTACTGTCCAAGGGAAACCCTCTGACGCAAGATAAGGAATAATACAGGCAAAATGGCTAAAATTAACAGGCTGCATTCTGTCTTCTCAAAGCCATTTAGGGCTAAAAAGCACTACCTGAAATGTTTATCATATTGCCGTTCATAAGTACTATCTTCATATTCATGACTTGAATGCAACAGAGTAAGCTTTCGTAATTCACACAAACATAGCAAGATAGACGCAGAAAACCTGAGCTGGGTTCTCAGAACATGATTCTGCTTCACAAAGGCATCGTCTATGCCAAATAAATGAAATTTGAAGCATAGGAACCATTAACACCACAAACACAATTTCTTCCTTGCAAGGGAGGATGCCTCTTGTGGATCTGTTTTATAGAGTCTCAGGCTTTTCAATTTGGAAGGAACCTTACAAGCCCCTGTAGATCAACCTCCAGCCTACATGATCACTGTCCTAGGCACTGGTTTAAAAAAGGGGAAAGGGGGGTGCCTGGGTGGCTCAGTCGGTTGAGCGTCCGACTTAAGCTCAGGTCATGATCTCGCGTTCCATGAGTTCGAGCCCCACGTCGGGCTCTGTGCTGACAGCTCGGAGCCCGGAGCCTGTTTCAGATTCTGTGTCTCCCTCTCTCTCTGACCCTCCCCTGTTCATGCTCTCTCTCTGTCTCAAAAATAAATAAACATTAAAAAAAAAATTTAAAAAGGGGAAAGGAAAGAAAGAGAGACGGAGGAAAAAGAGGAGAAAGGAGAGAGAGAATGTGAAAAACTAAACAGTAGACGGGTGAAATCAGAATCCTGCGACTCATCACTTAGCCAAACAACTCTGTGTCTCCTCCTAGGCTGATTTTAAACAAGTGATACTCATTGGATAGGAGGTTTGATCAGGTATAGATAACTGTAGTAAAGGCCCCGATAGGCTCACCCTGTCGTCAATAATAACTCCAGAATACTACACTGCAGCCGTCGTAGAAAAAAATCAGACCCACACCCATAGCGCTGATTTACATAACAGTCTTATTTTTACCGGCGACCCAGGTGAGGCCTTATACTATGTGATTGCCACGGGCCAGTGGATATCTTTTTGAAATTTTGCTGGAGGGCCCCAGATGTCATAACTTTTAAAGTCAGGATAAAGGATATTTCAACATATGGCACCCAGAGAGGGTATTATGTGAGTAAACTAGGGTGTTTCTTCCATTAGTAGCTTCTATGCTGCTAGATAGATTTCCCCGATGAAGAATTCTCCATTACAGTTTCCCTCCTTCCCTCCCTTCCACAAATTATAGGACACGTGTCATACTCTAGAAGAGGTCACCGTCTAATGAGTGCAAGAAGGAATCTTCGTGGCAGTTTGAAATACAGCATTTCCAGTAACACAAATAGTTCAGGAGACTGGAGCTGTCGGTGGGGGCCAGCCACATTGTACCCCAGTGGCCGTAAAGCAAAGCAGAAGGCCAGATGCCACGAGAGTGGTATGAATGAATTGGGCAAGGGTCCTTGAAGGGGAAGAGATCTCTTCTGATAGGGGTGACAAGGGAAACAATACAGAAGGTGGCCTTTTCCTGGGTTCAAAGAGGCATGGGATTTGGGTAGGTAAAGAGGGCAGAAAGTAATAATCTAGTCTGGGGCAAAGGGTTTCAAAATGTAGAACCTGGGCCTGCAACCCCAACAACACCTGGGGACGTGTTAGCACACATTCTAGGGTCTACCCTTGACCTGGTGAATCGGAAACAAGTCCTAGCAGTTCGTGTTAAGAGCCGGCTGATTCTGAGGAGTTACTCCAGTTTGAAAACCAGTTATCTAAGTTTGAGATTTTCAGGCTGGGGTCTACGACTTTGGGTGGGGAAAGAAATACATCTTTATTTTCATTAATCTCTAACTAAAAGTTAGCATCTTCTTCCATTGCAGATGTGAGCAGTGAACGACCATGGTAATTATCAGGACCAATGCTAGATGCTGTTACTGTTGACTCTTGAACAACACAGGTTTGAATGGTGTGGATCCCCTTATATGTGAGCTTTTTACAGGACTGTCTTATAAATGTATTCCCTCTTCCTTATGATTTTCTTAGTAACATTTTTTTTCCTTTTAGCTTGCTTTGTTGTAAAGATTCAGTATATAATACATCATACAAAATATGTCTTGATTGACTGTTTATGTTATTGGCAAGGTTTCTGGTTAACAGTAAGCTATAGCAATTAAGATTTGGGGGAGTCAAAAGTCATATGTGGATTTTTGACTGTGCAGGGGGTTGGGATCCCTAACCCCCACATTGTTCAAGGGTCACCTGTATTTAGAAATGCCTTAATAAATAAGAACACCTATAATATCACAGATTACAAAGTATTTTATAACTATACTTCAGTATAATAGGTTTCCTTTGCGACTCTGAATATATAATTTTATGCATTGAAAACATTCTGAGAAAGTGCCCATTAGCGTCACAGACTACCAGAGAGATCCCATTGTACACAAATGTTAAGAACCCCTAACCTAGAAGGTTTCTAGACAAAGTGAACTCTGAGCAAAGGCTAAAGGGTAAGAAAATGCAGGACAACACAAGTACTTCATTTTGCCTGCAACTTGAGGAAACAATGGAAGAGAAAAAAGAAGAAAGGCTGAACTTGATTATCAGAACTTAACTTTTTTTCAGCAGATTCCGGGAAGCTACTTAGGATTTTTTAGAAGAGGAGGGGGGCAAGAATCAGAGCAGGAGAAACCCAATCAAACCAGAATTTCAAAATAATAGCCCAGAGTTCCTGGGTGGCTCAGTTGGTTGAGCGTACGACTTCGACTCAGGTCATGATCTCACAGTTCATGGGTTTGAGCCCTGCATGGGGCTCTGCACTGACAGCTCAGAGCCTGGAGCCTGCTTTGAATTCTCCCTCTCCCTCTGCCCCTTCCCCACTCACACTCTGTCTCTGTCTCTCTCAAAAATGAATAAACTTAATAAAATAAAAGAATAGCCTAGTAAAAGTAAGAAGGATAGACTGGAATACAAAGAAACGGGAGGTGAGAGATGAAATTTCTAATCCAGGATTGACTAATAAAAGCCCAAAGTGACGAGGGTGAAAATGAAAACATAAAGAAGGAGTTGAATAAGACTGACATTGAGTACAGCAGAGAAAGCAATCAAAGGTGACTCTGAAGTTTTAAGTGAGGGTCACTGGAACAGGAATCATACCAAGAAAAGATCAAGGGGTGCCAGGTAGAGCAAGTTGGGACAAGGAAAGTGCTGAGTTGCCTGTAAGATGTCTAGGTGAAGACATTGGGTAATTATTTAGAGCATGGTCCTAACCTTCAAGACTTATTATAGCTCATTTGGATTCCAGCAAGAGCTTTTCCCCAACTGAGATTTTTATGGACACATGGACACACAGGGGTTTCCATGAACCCTTGACATTATGGAAGCAAATTTTGTTTGTGGTCATGGGCATTTTTGTGGGAGAAAGCATGTACTGTCCCTACACACTCAGGGGGTATGTGACCCTCTTTCCCCTCCAGAAATGTGAAGAAGTACTCCTTATTCATCCTTCTAAACACTCCAAGCAAGGTAAATACTCTTGTCTGATGATTTGGGGAAGAGGCATGAGTCTCAGAACAAACAAAAGTCTCAGCAATGAAGCAGCAGCGAGATTACAGTCATTTGTGAATGGCTCTGAGTCAGGAGAAGCTCATCGCACAGTCACCGGATGAGGAAAGAGTTTGGAATTTCTTGGTCAAAATTCAATGGAGATGACAGTAGAGACTCATCTCTTGAACCAAATCCTTCCTGCATACCTGTCTCTACAAGAGCAGTCATTAAGAACCCAACTTTTAAGACTAAAAATGGTCATTTTTACAAGAACTCCCACACTGCTCATCTTTCCACTGTCCAGAGAAGCAAACTGCACTGACTGTGCCAGGATGGGAAGGGAGCCAACTCAGGAGTCCTGTCTTGCTTCGGTACTGCCCTCTACTGGCTAGTTCCAGTTACTCTCCCTCCCGATCTTTGGTGGGCCAGATGGAAGATTCTGCAATTACGCTGCTTCTGATAGAGCCTCTCTAGAGACTTCAGACCCCAAAGAGGTCAAAAAAATTTTAACACAAATCTGTCAGCTCCAAAACAAAAATAAAACAAGATCAAAATGTCAGTAACATTGTTAGCATTTTCTAATAGAGGGCATTTTTTTTTTAAGTTTAAACAAGGTTGTTTTATTTGTTTATTTGTTTTGTTTAGTTTCAGGAGTAGAATTTAGTAATACATCACTTACACAGAACACCCTGTCCTCATAACAACAAGTGCCCTCCTTAATATCTATCAACCATTTAGGCCATCCCCTGCCCATCTCCGCACCATCAACCCTCAGTTTGTTCTCTATAGTTAAGAATCTGTTTTATAGTTTGCCTCCCTCTCTCCCCACCCCCATGTTCATCTATTTTTTCTTTTCTTCTTCTTCTTCTTCTTCTTCTTCTTCTTCTTCTTCAGAGAGAGAGAGAGCATCCCAAGCAAGCTCCACGCTGTCGGCACAGAGCCTGACATGGGGCTTAAACTCACAACCCATGACATCATGACCTGAGCTGAAATCAAGAGTCAGAGCTTAACTGAGTGACCCAGGCGCCCCCCCTCTGTTTCATTTCTTAAATTCTACATATGAGTGAAATCATATGGTATTTGTCTCTGACTGACTGATTTCGCTTAGCATAATACACTCTGGTTCCATCCAGGTCATTGCAAATGGCACCAATAAAATGCATTTTTGACCCTCGCTAAATATTTGTTAACTCCAGATAATTAAGACAAAGAATACTTTCAATGTGATATATGTAAAGTGATAATAAATAATCAGAAGAGGCCAAGATATTAGGAAATTTAAAAGTTGTAGCCACAGATTGAATAGGGAAGTAAAAGCCTTGAAAATAGCTGCTTTTTCTTTTTTATTAAAACGAATTACCTTTGTTAGGTAGTATGTGGAAAGTGGTTTCCAAGTAAGCTTAATTAGCATATGTTTGCAACTATAGCTCCATAGAGCTGGGAAATAATAGAAGACCTATTACATTTTGCCTTTCTCTCTCTCCGTTATCACCTTCCAATGTAATCCATACATATGGATGATAAATGTGAGTCACCATCATCATCTGATGAGTCAACAAGCCCTGATTAGATGTACAATTCAAGAGGTCTTTATTGATAATGAAAGAACATGTCACTGTTCCTTTCTTATTATACCTTCAGGAACAAAAGGTAGAAGAAAGAAAATATTGCCGATACTAACGTGTAACTTAGACGTCACCTGTCCTTTTTCCTTCCTTTGAAGTCCTTCCCCTTCCTGACCTCTCGAAAAAGTCTGTATAAGGAGTTACTAACAATTTCATAGGGAAGGGAGAGGTTTTCACTGAAGCCTCTCAACTAGTCCCCTGAAAGACCTCCCCTTAGGCATTTCTGGCCTGCTTTGCAGGGGTGCATCTAAGGATCTGTTTCATTCTACTGGGCAGGGCACAGCCTCCTGCCTTCTCTCTCTGTTACACCCAGTGAACCTCTCTTTCCCCTCTCCCATCCACCCCAGTTCTTCCTCCAGGGAAGCCAAAGGAAAACCCTGTAGGTAACCAGACCAGTTCTACTCCACAGACCTTCTCAAAGTCGTCCTACCAAACATTTAGTAACTTCCCCCAAGAAGAATTTTTTTAAATTTTTTTTTAGCATTTATTTATTATTGAGAGACAGAGAGACATAGAGCATGAGCAGGGGAGGGGTAGGGAGAGGGGGAGACATAGAATCTGAAGTAGGCTCCAGGCTCTAAGCTCACAGAGCCCAATGCGGGGCTCGAACTCACAAACTGAGATTATGACCTGGGCCAAAGTCTGTCGCTTAACCAACTGAGCCACCCAGGCACCCCTCCCCCAAGAAGAATTTTATCGGCATCTAAGTGGTTGACAATTGTCCCATATTGCTACGATTCTTACTTGTGGGTAGTTGAAGTTTGACAAATGTATACAACTTGTTGAAGCTAGGTATCTCTTTAGCTGCTGCACATCCCATTTCATTGGAGTTAATTCCTTGCCAGAGACAAGAAACTTCTCCTCTTTTCCTCAATATCATCGTCCTTCTGAAAAGTAAGCAAGACTGCAGAGGCTCAGCTTTGATAAAATGAAACAGTATTGCTCCTGGAGATTGGCGCTGGTGTTAAAACTAAAAATAACATGAAAAAATACATAGAGAATAACCTTCTCCAGCTGTGCAAGGTCACCTGTACTTGCTAAGCGGGATGATTACAGACGCGCATCTCAGAAAGTGGCCTTGTTGTTGACAGCAGAGTTTTAAAACTTATGCAAATAAGTCACTGTGTCTGCATTAATGATTTACTGTGGAACTGTATGATTCCGCATCAGTCTAGCCATCTACAATTTGGTCGAAAAGTTTAACTAGCACGTCCAGACCTTGTAAATGAGCATAAAATGAAGTCACACGTATTTATTATTAACTCCTGGGGTGTCTGGGAGGCTCAGTCAGTTAAGCATCCAGCTCTTGATTTGGACTTAGGTCATGATCTCACGATTTGTGGGTTCAAGCCCCGCAACAGGCTCTGTGCTGACAGTGTGGAGCCTGCTTAGAATTCTCTCTCCTTCTCTCTCTGCCCCTACCCCACTTGTGCTCTCTCTCTCTCAAAATAAATAAATAAACTTAAAAAAAAAAAAAAGAAAAGAAAAGGAAGGAAGGAAGAAATCCCTGCTTAACTGCAGGGATTCCAGAGTCTTGACAAATTCCTCTCCCCACAATTTCTGGGAGTCAGGACCTCACCCCACTTGTCTGCTGCCTCAGCCACAGATCTGTCTCCTCATCAGTCCATGCACAGGATGTGCACAGGCTGTCCATCACTCTGCTGTAAACTACCTCCTACACTTTCTGGATGAAATCTTTGCCCCCAGCTACTGTCTGTTGCCCCCTCCTATTCTGCTTCTAAGTAGAAGCGGAGACCCTTCTTTTGATTCTCTGATAAACCTGCTCAACCCAACTGCAACCTTCAGGAAAGACTTGTCTGAAGAGTTCAAGAAAATGGAAGGGACATCGTAACACCAACACCAACTTCAAGCTGTACTTGGATACGGCTACCAGCAGCCCAGATACACATGCCACTCTCTTGTAATAGTGATCTTCGGGCGAGGATTATACTACCTGGGGTGCAGTAGTGACTATTTCTCAAGATATGCACGCTCAGGGATCACTTTTAGGAAATCATTTTTAGGTCCTCAACTTTCGTATGAATTCCTTCCCAGAATGAGGCTCTGAAGAAGCCTTTACTAGGTTAAGGTACTTCTTTCTTCCTTCTTCATAACTGCTATTCTCCCACATAAAAACAAACTCGCTCCTCACCCAGAAGTTTATATCCGGAGTCAGTTTTCCATGTGGTTTTCATGTTTCCGCAGGTCTTGAGAGCAAGGCGCTAACTGTCCTTGATTCTGGGTTGTCTTTCAGGGAGGCTTGTGTCCTCAAGAACATCCTTGGAACAGAGTGTCTCCCTTTATTGAGACCAAAGAGCAGACATGGTGACCGTTGCAGGCTGAATTATGTCCCCTCCCCACCAAAGGATGTGAACGTTCTAATCCCCAGTACCTTGGGTTGTGACTTTATTTGGAAATATGGTCATTGCAAATGTAATTAGTTAAGGTCATCCTGGAATAGGGTGGGCCCCTAGTCCAATATGACTGGTGTCCTCATAAGAAGACAGCTATGTGAAGACAGAGACAGAGGGAGTCGCCATGTGGTGACAAAGCGGAGATGGGAGTTACGCAGTTGTAAACCAAGGAACACCAAAATGGCCAGCAAACCGCTAGGAAAGCAAGAAAAGATTTCCCTGCAGGCTTCAGAATGAAGACGGCCCTACCAACACTTTGGTTTCACACATTTAGACTTCAGAACTGAGATATAATACATTTCTGTCATTTATGCCACCCAATTGGTGGTACTTTGAGATGGCAACCCTAGCAAACGAATATACTGACTATGCAGAATAATAATGTCTCCCTCAAGTAAATGGAAGGCATGCTTACTGACCGTTACATAAGATTTGGTCTCCTAAGATCAGAATTCTTCTCCTGAAATGCAGCCTATTGCATGAGCAGGCATCCATCTGGGCCCATCCCCATTGACCCTGAGGAAACTGGGGCCCAGGGAACCAGTGCAAAAATGGTCATATTCTGGCTATTGCTACTGCTGTGAGTCATGGTCTCTTGTCTTCTGCCAGCACCCATGAAACTGTGGCAGGCTAACTTATAAAATCTCAAACCATGCACAGTTCTCAACATGGGATATTACGGCAGAGTGTAAAAATCGCTGCCCACCAAACAAAGGAACATTTAGACGATCGGTTTCCTTAACCGGGTCATCACAAACACACACTCATTTAATTGAAAGAGATAGTTTAACTAAAATGTTCAAATAGTCTCTAGTACATATGTCATTTGGTCATCAAACTCCAAGAGCCCTGTGGTAACAGAAAGAACATTTACATATGTAATCTGCTGAGACAGTGTTTAACAGGGTGATCAATAATACTTTTAAGAAAATAAAATTCATATTAGGATAAAATTCTATGGGAGAAGTAGAATGGAGTTGAAGGAGCAAAAAGAGTGGTATAATATTACAAAGCTTGTTAAGATATTTTCAAATAGGGAAAATGGTAGCTATCAAGCCTCTGTTGTAGCAAGATTTCACTGGATACATTTAAAAGAACAATTAACATTTTCATTTGAAATGTCAACAGCTACAATACATAATAAAATGAATCTTTTGAGACTATTTACATGTAATGATTATTTCAGATTAAAAAAAAATTCATTAAGGTGTCCTGGTTTTTCAAAATTGATAGAAAAGTACACAAGTAAAACAAGTTTGAAGACTATTCACTCCCTCCCTGCTTAAGCGCTCTCAACTCCTGGCCTGCAGGGGGCGTTGCAGCCAGCTCACCTCACCACTGGCACAAGCCCAGCAGGCCCCGTGTTTGTCAAGGCTGGCTGCTGTATCCCCATCCTTAGCATAGTTGATGTTTAATGGTTGTTAAATGAATGAAAGTTGAATACTAGAAAGGAGCCATTCATGTCCTCTGATTCTTCTTTAGGGATTCCTCTAACACTGGCTTAGCCTGGAGTGGCTGAGGCCAGGATGGCTCTGGGTCAAGAGGTGTCCGCGCTGCCATATCCTGTCACACAAAAAATGAAAAAAATGCCAAACAGCCTACTAGATACATATGGCACTCCTTGGCTGTAGTTGGCTAAATGTCTCGTGTGCTCATGAAATGGCTGGGCTTAACCACGGTCACCCATTAGTATCAATACTGAATATTTCCCCTCCTTCCTCAGTGCCTAAAAAAGACTAACTAGTTGTAAAAACAATCGAAATGAGGGGCACCTGGGTGGCTCAGTCGGTTAAGCATCCAACTCGATTTTGGTTCAGGTCATGACCTCACGGTTTGTGAGATTGAGCCCCATGTTGGGCTCTGAGCTGACAGTGTGGAACCTTCTTGGGATTTTCTCTCTGCCCCCCCTCTCTCTCTGCCCCTCTCTCTGCCTTTCTGTGCTCTCTCTCGCTCTCTCTCTCTCAAAATAAATGGATACACTTAAAAAAAATTGAGGGGTGGGGCGCCTGGGTGGCGCAGTCGGTTAAGCATCCGACTTCAGCCAGGTCACGATCTCGCGGTCCGTGAGTTCGAGCCCCGTGTCAGGCTCTGGGCTGATGGCTTGGAGCCTGGAGCCTGTTTCCGATTCTGTGTCTCCCTCTCTCTCTGCCCCTCCCCCGTTCATGCTCTGTCTCTCTCTGTCCCAAAAATAAATAAAAAACGTTGAAAAAAAAAAAATTGAGGGGTGCCTGTGTGGCTCAGTCAGTTGAGCTTCCGACTCTTGGTTCTGGTTCAGGTCATGATCTCACGGTTTGTGGGTTTGAGCCCTGCATCGGGATCAATGCTGTCAGTGTGGAGCCTGCTTGGGATTCTCTCTCTTTCCCTCTCTCTCTGGCCCTCCCCCACTTGTATGTTCTCTCTCTCTCAAATAAACTTTAAAAATGAAAAAAAAATAAATTTAATAAATTTTTAAAAACCTGAAGTTAATACTTTCAAATGCTTTCAAAACTGGGTGAGAGACCACAGGGGTATGCCCTGGCTTCCTGAGGCATGGGAAAAAGTGACTAAGTGGAATTAGTGAGAAAGATATTAGAAACTAAGGGAGAAACTAAGGGAGGAAGGGAAAAAGCAGAGGCAAATCATCAACAGTAATTAAGAGATAAGAAAATTAACCATGAGGAAGAAATAAAGGAAGATCATAACATTTACATAAGTGTCTTGTGATAAGGGGAAAGATGGCTGCCTTGTTTCAAATTAGGCAAAAGGCAGAAATCCTCATAAATTCTTAGACATTTCTTTTAAAACTCCCCAGTGTCTGTAGAAGATCCTAAACAACAAACTCATTATTTTTTTTAAGATTTTATTTTTTTAAGTAATCTCTACACCCAACGTGGGGCCCGAACTCACAACCCCAAGATCAAGAGTCTCATGTTCCACCGACTCAGCCAGCCAGGTGCCCCTCTTGCCACTTGTTCAAATAATGAGTTAGAGGCACCTGGCTGGCTGAGTCGGTGGAACATGAGACTCTTGATCTTGGGGTTGTGAGTTCGGGCCCCACGTTGGGTGTAGAGATTACTTACAAATAAAATCTTGCCTTGCCTTTCAGAGGTACACAGCAGCAAGATGGCAGAGCAAATTTCCGAGAAGAGGAAGTTCATCGCTGATGGCGTCTTCGAAGCTGAACTGAACGAGTTTCTCACTCAGGAGCTGGCTAAAGGCGGCTCCTCCAGGGTTGAGGTCCAAGTTACATCAACCAGGACAGAAGTCAGTATCTTGGCTATCAGGGCACGGAATGATCTGGGTGAGACAGGCTGGCAGATCCAAGAGTTGATCCCTGTAGTTCAGCAGAGGTTTGGTTTCCCCGAGGGCAGCATAGAGCTTTATGCTGAAAAGGTGGCCACAGGAGGTCTGTGTGCTATTGCCCAGGCAGTCTCTACGTTATAAACTCCTAGGAGGCCTCACCGTGTGGAGGGCCTGCGATAGTGTCTTGTGGTTCATCATGGAGAGTGGGGCCAAAGGCTGTGAGCTTGTGGTGTCTGGGAAACTCCAAGGACAGAGGGCTAAATCCATGAAGTTTGTGGATGGCCTGATGACTCACAGTGAGGACCCTGTTAACTAGTACATGGACACTGCTGTGTGCCATATGCTGCTCAGACAGGGCGTGCTGGGTGTCAAAGTGAAGAGCATGCTTCCGTCAGACCCAAGTGGTAAGTCTGACCAAGTGGTAAGAATCCCCTGCCAGATCACGTGAGCATTGTGGAACCCAAATATGAAATACTCCCCAGCAACCCCATCTCGGGACAGAAGGGTGGGAAGTCAGAGCTCCCTGCCATGCCGCAGCCAGTACCCACAATGTTAACAGGGTCTCCGTGGCAGCTGCATCTGGAGTTTGATTTTTGCTCTGTAAAGACCTTTAATAAAATCTTTGAAAAAGAAAACCATGATAAAATAAAATCTTAAAAAAATTAAGATAAAAACTGGCAAAAGAATCAAGCCCTTCCTATAGGAACTGTTCTTTAATATAACCAAATAGACATAAAGTTTATTCTCATAGAAGTATTCCACCTAACAAATGAAAAAGGAATGACATAATTAGAATATCACCGTTTTGTAACCTCTAGTGATATAATTGATCCAGGTAATGCCACATATTAGCTACCTCCAAATAAAATACACAATAGTCACTACAAAAAAAGAAAGAAAGAAGAAAGAGAGAAAGAGAAAGGAAAAAAAGAAAAAGAAAAATCTGATCAAACCTCTTGATCTAACTTCCAACATAAAGAAAAAAAGATAGAAAAGCATGATCACTGATAGCTTAAAGATACCATCAGCAAAGTCCTGACTGTAAAAACTTCATAGGTATGAAATAAACTAAACACTTCAGTCAAGAGGTGGAGATTGTCAGATTGCAGAGCAGAGTTGGCTATTGCTCTTTGTAATCAGTATTCTCTCTTTATTTCTTGCTGTAGACACTTTAAAAATAAAGATACAACTAGTGAGAGGATAGGAAAAGACATACCATATGAACAGTCAGCAGAAACAAACTGGAAGTGTCATAAAAATATCAGGCAAAATGTACTTCAAAGCAAGGAGTAGTGATGGAGATAAAGTAGGAAACTTCACAATGATAAATGGTCAATATGTGAGAAAGAAGAATTGTAAATGTATATGGGCCTAATAAGGGCTTCAATATACAAAAGGCAAAATGCTGCAGAAATAAAGGAAGACCTCTACAATCACAGTTAGATTTTAACACACCTCTCTTGGTAATTAAAAGAGCACCTAGATCCCCTCCTCCCCCGAAAATATCAGTAAGAATATAGAACTGAATGATGCTATCAACCAAGCATAAGAATTTGGAAACAAAGAACCACCCTATCCCTTAAATAAGGAGAGAGGGGAGGGTGAGTTGGTTAGGCATTTATCTGCCTCCTCTTCTAAGCGAGTTCTTTAAGTACTGTTCAGACATAATGACTAAGCACACTTATGCCACAGATCTGAAGAGAAAGACGAGAACAGGAGAGGTACTGAGTTTAAGGAAAGAATGGTCCGTCTTTTATTTATACAGCTTTCAAACCCAAGTAAGCTCCAAAGCCTTTTTTACATGCATGATGTCATTCCATTCTTATATAATCCTTTGAAAAAGGCAGCCCATATGTTCTTATCCCCATTTTACAGATAAGGAAGTAAGCCCAGAGGCTGACAAGCAAAAAAAAAGAAAGAAAAAACAAAAGCCAAGGTTGCTGCTCGATCAAAAGGTGGATGCATTTTACAGATCATATGAGTGACTCTACGGGAGTGCGGTGAGTTACCAACCGTTTTCTTTCTTGTAAGTAAATTTTCTACAATGTGTTCAAATATACAAAGCAATATCGGGGGTATTGAATCCTTAGTTAAGAAGCCGTGCAGTAGTCCCCCCTTACCTGCAAGAAGTACGCTGAAGACACCCAACAGACACCTGAAACTGTATACAGTACCAAGCTCTGTATATACTATGGTTTTCTCTATACATACATACTTATGATACTTATGATAAAGTTTAATTTGTAAGTTGGCGCAGTAAGAAATTAACACCAGTAATAAAATAGAGCAGTTATAACATTGTACTGTAATGCAAGTTATGTGAATGTGGGCTCTCTCTCTAAAAATCTGATTGCGCTGTCCTCACCCTTCTGTGATGATGGGAGATGATACGATACCGACGCCATGAGATAAAGTGAGGTGAATGACACAGGCTTTGTGAGGTAGCAGTAGGCTGCTACTGACTTCCTGATGATTCGTCAGGAGGAGGAATTGGCTTTCAGCTTCCAGACCTCGGGTGACCATGGATAAATGAGACCGAGGTAAGCAAAGCTGTTTATAAGCGGCAATGGCTATATTTTCACACACTCCCTAAAACCCTGAAATGATATAGTCAGATACCAGGTTGGACCCAAGAGGACAAAGCTGTGAATGTTCACCCTGTGTCCAAACAACATCGAAAAATGAACACTCCTTGATGGGCTTGTTGGCAAACTCAGTAAGTGTTGACCACACTCCTGGTTATGCATAAAAACTGATCAAGGTGTGGTTTAGAAACAATTTCTTTTCATTTTTTTTTAATGTTTATTTATTTTTGAGCGGGGCGGAGGGGGTGCAGAGAGAGAGAGGGAGACACAGAATCTGAAGCAGGCTCCAGGCTCTGAGCTGTCAGCACAGAGCTTGACATGGGGCTGGATCTCACAAACTGTGAGATCACCACCTGAGCCAAAGTCAGACTCTCAACCAACTGAGCCACCCAGGCACCCCAGAAACAATTTCCAGGTAAACAGTCCTCAGAGAATATGCGGATTTACTCTTCCCATTACCAAAACACAGACTTTACAGATCATCTCATTACTGATTTTAGAGGACAAGTCTCAGAGTAGAATCACTTTGTTTCTTGGCTTGACCCAAAATATGTTTAAAAATAAATATACATTTCAAATACATAGGAAATATACATTTCCCAGGCAAGGACTGGTTATTTAAATATCATATTGTCGGTTTTATTTACACTCTTCTCCAAGTTCCACTGAAGCATATTTCTTTAGGTACATAGGGGATCATTTCATTAAGGCTAATGGTGATTGTTTTCTAGAAAAAAAAAAAAATACGTGAACACCAAGGAATATTTTTCACTTTCCCGGAAAAATACAAAAAGGAAGAAAAATGATTTGAATTTTTAGTTCTAATTGTTTCCAGTTTTTTATAAAAGTTCAGTGTTGTTCGGATTTTTATATGACCAGAGTGAATAAAGTGCAGGAGTCAATCGCTGCTTTCTATTTAAAGCAAACTGGCTTTTTATAAATCATAGGACTTTTATTTTGAAAAAAGAAAAAGAAAAGAAAGAAAAAAGAGAAGAAAAAAGAAAAGAAAGAAAAGAGAAGGAAAGGAAAAGGAAAAGAAAAGGAAAAGGAAAAGGAAAAGGAAATGGGCCAGTAGGTCCTTCCACCAGGTAGTCCCAACCAAGGTGGGCTGGCCTCCTGGCACAGACTGGGAGCGGCTCAGCCCATGTTGCCAGCTTGCCTGCTGTGGCGGCCCAGTAAAACCGTGGCTCCATGCCATCGTGAGAAACAGGACTGATCTGATTATGTCACACACAAGTTTTGAAGGAACTATCAGATAGTAACAACTCAATTACTCTTTGTGGCTTATTTTTATTCGTAATCAATAACCTAGAAGTGAAGTCCTCCAGGGCCCATTATACCTTTAGGGGTCCATCTACTACCCCAGGAACACCTGCGGAAGGAAAGTGTGAAGGCGGCATGTGTTAAGAGACATCACCGCTTCTAAAAATAATTTGGAGGAGACAGGCATGAAACTCAAGTTCTGATGTGCTTAAGTACTCATCTGATTATTCAACTATGAAGAGGTCTTTGGCACACACAACTGATTTTTAGCAAGCACAAGGTATCAAGACCAACATTTTGACATTATAAAAGCAGGCTGAGTTGCATGAATGTCTAAAAGTGGACGAAAAACTAAGACTACATGCTTTTCCAGCCGAAGAGGAAGCAGAGAGTGGAGTCAAACATAAACGTGCCTTTCAGCAGAAAGGTGATAAACAGAAAGCCAAGCAGATAATATACTGAATAATGAAGAAACCCCACGTAATGGCTTCTGCTAACTTTCAAACAGAATGAAAAATTCAAACTTTTCAAGGGTAAGAAGAAATGCAGTTAGGTGTGTAGATCACCCCAAAAAAGAGCCCATGACTATTAAAGTTTCTGCAGATCTTCTGAACTGTTAAACACCTGATGTTATGGGACCACTCTGGTTCACCTTTAATTTCAATAACTGATGGCTATTTTTCACCAAGACACTAGCTTTGGCATCCAAAATATTAATTTGTTGATGAGAATCATAAAATAATTTTATGTTAACTTTGCTAATTTATGAGATAGAAAACGTACAGTCCTTGATTCTGAAAAGGCCATTTAATATCCCAATTACTCATCCCGGAAGGAAGGGAAAGGAGAAAGCATTTGGAATTGCATTAAAACAGAAAGTTTAGAACAATATAAAACATGTGGAAAGAAAAATCAAAGGCTAATAAATATTCAGTCTACGTGAAATACAGGAAAATAGGAGAAGTACCGAAAGAACTTCGCTGTACCACGGTTATACACAGTAGTCATGATCACTTCCTAGATTACTCTTTGGATACTTAATTCAATTGGCCTTAATTGCTTATAAAGTGTGCGACACAATTAGGGAGGATCTGTCTCTAATTTAGCTCTGGGAGAAGCATGAATGGATGGAAACTCTAATCATAGAACACAGTAGATCATTAGAGCAATTAAGAACACAATTTCCAGTCTTGAAAACCTTTCACACAAATCACCTGCTAGCCTTTGGAGCCAGGTTTCAGACTTGCAAAAACTTTGGGGTTCTTAAGGGCAAGTGAGAGCTCATTGAGGAAGGAAATAAAGTGGGAGTCTCTTTCAGATTTCTTTGACTCAAAGATGACAACGATGGTAAAGTGAGGTTCTGGGCGGGTTAGGAAGTAGGTGCTCTGAACTTTGTCATCATAGAAGTGGACCACTTTCTCCAAGCTGTTCAGGTCGGACATGCGGTCTGTCATGATCATGATGACATTGGGCCAGTGCATGACTGGCCTGTCGCTGGGCAGAGACACCACAGCTGGATACTGGTCCACACCCTTGGGAGCCTCTCTGTAGGAATGGGGGTGGTGATAGCCATGACCCTGAAAGCTCTCGGAACCTCGGTTGTCAAAGATTAAGGACACATTGGCAGCATCATACTTCCTGATGAAGCTGGAAATCTTCCCAAAGAAGTCTGGGTTGGCTTTTGCAGTCAACGTTTTCATTTCTGAAGGAGTCGTTTGTCGGCTCAATGCCTCGTGAAAGTAAAAGCTAAACTTGGCAAGAAGCATGTTTTTGAGTTTCATCAGCCAAAGGAAAAGGTGTGGGGGCTGAACGGCCTTCTGAGACTGCCCTCCAAACAGATGTTTCTTGGTCTCCCGCTGCTTTTCAAAGATCTGGCCCCAAGTCTGCAGCTTGGTGTGAGCACTGTGCAAGTTCACCAGAGACGGGAGGAACTTCCACTCGGAGACCTGAGCCTGGGCCTTCAGGAGATGACTCAGGACGTCGACTTCCAGCTGGAAACTGCTTTCCAAAGGACTGAGGATGGGGTGGTGAAATCTAAAGGGGAAGGGAAATTAATAGAAATAAGTGGAAATGTTACTCCACATTGACATTTTCTACCCTCAAAACAACACACTGTGGCCAGACAAGTAACATTATGTTTGGGGGCAGGGGAAGGAAAGGTTGAAGGGCTGCATGCCGATTTATTTAAAAAGTTGTTCTGACGTAACTTCACCGTCTCAGAGTTATGTCAGCATCATATCCTCCTGTGGAAATAGCCTGACATTTAAACAGAACATGAGAGTCATGGTTACCTTCCTTTCAAATACAAAGAAATGAAATTAGCTGTACTTCTTTCCTAACCTATTTTATTCATTCTGGGAATTATATAACTCACATAAATATTAAAACAAGGCATCCTCTTTTTCAGGATGTAGTCCTAAAGAAGCACAGGTAAAAAGAAAAACAAAGTCACTAAAACATATCTTAAATGTGTACGTAACACATATAAACTTACTTAATGTGCTTAGTAACTCCACAAGGTATTATGGTAACTCCATAGTAACTCCAGAAGGTAAGCTCTTATTCAATCCTAGTCCCCAAATTTCCTTCATATTTAATGTTTATTTACTTTTGAGAGAGAGAGCACGAGCAGGGGAGCGGCAGAGAGAAAGGGAGACAGAGAATCCGAAGCAGGCTCCACACGGTCAGCCCAGAGCTCAATATGGGGTTCGAACTCACAAACCATGAGATCACGACCTGAGCTAAAATCAAGAGTCGGATGTTTAGCCGACTGAGCCTCCCAGGTGCCCCTCCTTCATATTTTAGTCACAGTTAAAAACAAAGTAGTAGCTAAATTTAAAAAAATCTAATATTTCAATATTTACTTGTTTTAAATTGGATCACTATTCACTAAATTAACTTTACAACTCATGGACTGCTACCTGCTGTTTGTAAAACATTTTTTCTAACAGTAATATTGTGCAGCGGGAGGGGAGAGGAGTGGGAGTATGTCCCCTTCAGGAACAGGGGGAAAAGGCGAAGTGTGAAGAGCCTGAGGCAAGTGAGAACATGACCCTTTCCCATCAATGCCTATTTCTGATGCTTCAGGTTTCCTATTCAGAGTCATTTCCTTGGAAAGGTCTTCTCCGTTCACGTCCACACTAGTCAGCCAATTTACTCTTCTTGTTTCTTAATACCTGTCTTCCACGTTAGTAGCTTCACTGCATAATTTGCCAGGCAAACTGGGACACATGGTCACCTTTGCTTTGAGCTCCTCCCTGAGGACAAGTCAACACTGCCTACTTCCTACACTCCTTTATCTCTAAAACATATGGCACAGAGCAGAGATTCAGTAAACATGGTAAACCAACTATGTGAAGATTTGAATCTTACTTTCTGCCTCATTGATTCTGTTGTTTGTGATCTAAATAAAATTCTGTAACAATGGCAAGGAAGGTCCTCTCTGTATGGACCATGTAGAGCTTTCTTGCTCAGTCTTCTGAAAAATGCCCAGGGGGTGATTAGTGTCTCTCTGGCCTGATGCTCTCTCCTTCTCCAGGAGCCAACGCCAAGCCCTTATACTCTTCCTAAAGATCCAAAGCAACTGCAAGTGACCCTGATTTCAAATATGTGGGCAAGATCTAGCATTTACTGAGCATATCCTATGCCCCAGGCACCATGGGAGATGATTTACAGGCCTGAACCCACATAAGTTAATTGCTTCACTGTCAACAAGGCAGAGGCTTCTCATATGGCTCTCTTGGCCCCCGTTGAAGAGGAAAATGCTGGTTATCAATTAAAAAGTGAAGGAAAAAAATCATCACAAATAGACCTAGAGTTTTAAAAAATCCATTTAAACATTAATTAGAGGGATTATTAAAAATTAATTAGAGAGTCCATATTAGGTTGGATATTTTAAGATAGAAACTGATGTGATAAGTAGGATGTAGTTATTCACATGACCACACATTATTTTTTTTTTTCTATCGCCAGTATTTTCCCTTCAATATCCTTCAAGAGAAGGAAGCTAAAACATGGGTAGTGGAAGGTTTTAGTCTAATAATACATTCAAAGAATCAGAAAGATGGGGTGCCTGGGTGGCTTAGTCAGTTAAGCATCCAACTGTTGATCTTAGCTCACTCAGGTCATGATCTTGCAGTCCGTGGGTTCAAGCCACATGTCAGGCTCTGCGCTGACAGTGTGGAGCCTGCTTGGGATTCTGTCTCTCTGCCCCTTCCCAGCTTGTGCTCTCTCTCAAAAGAAATAAATAAACTTAAAAAAGTCGGGGGGGGGGGGGGGGCGGGAATCAGAGACATAAACCAGATTTCAAATCCCCAGCTCATATACTTAATTAATAATTAATTAACTAATTTGGACTCTCCAAAGATTACATGCTTGAAGTAAACATTAAGAAAGTCTAATACACATGCACACACACAACCCCACTATAGCACGTCTCAAAACCTTTGAAGGGTAAGAAATGTTCCTACCACCTTAGCCTTTAGGCCCTTTGACACTTAATGACCTTAAAACACCACAAGATTCTATAATCATGGGTATCGAGAAAATTTGCCAAGGAACTCAGAACATAATAAAGACTGTCAATAATAGGAAGACGGTATGAGATTGAAGACAATTCTACCACAAATAACAATACTCCATTTTTCTGCCTCATTGGAAATCATCATTTATATCCAACGTTCTCTCTGAAAGAACATGAATTCTCTGTACTAATCTTCAGAAAGAATTCTGAACAAGCTCTTCCACAAACATAAACTAAAACTGTTTATATGTTCCACATTTATTAGGATGAATGTGAATTTCGAAGCTATTTTTCATCCTAAAGAAGAGCCAAAAATTCATGTTAGTTATTCTGCCAAGACTTTGAGATTAGCATTATGATGTATCATTTCCCCATTTCCATTCTGTTCTGTGCCTCATGACTATTTACAACTCACACTATAGGGGGATCTGTTAAATTGTCGTAATCCAAAATATATACCTCAGCTATGGCAGCGAGGTTGGAAGAGCCTGAATACAGAATAAATTGACAACTATTTGCAAAGAACATCTGCTCTAAAAAAAGCCAAAAAAGAAAGAGAGAAAGGGAGTGGGGACAGAGAGAAAGCGGGTAAGAGAGAACTCTCTCCTTCACAAATCCACATCAAGGAATTCCTTCCAAAAGAAGTATGCAAGTCCCATGCATGTGAGGAGTCAGATTAAAATGATTAAAAACAATCTGTAGCACAGTGTGAACGTACTGAATGCCACAGAATTATATACATTTTAAAATGGTAAATTTCAAGGGCACCTGCGTGGCTCAGTCAGTTAAGCGTCTTTGGCTTGGGTCGTGATCTCATGGTTTGTGGGTTCGAACCCCACGTCAGGCTCTGTGTTGACAGCTCAGAGCCTGGAGCCTGCTTCAGATTCTGTGTCTCCCTCTCTCTGCCCCTCCCCTGCTCACACTTTCTCTCTCTCTCTCTCTCAAAAATAAATAAATATTAAAAAAATTTTTTTAATTTAAAAAAATGGTAAATTTTATAGTATGTATATTTTACCATAATGAACAAAAATCTATAGTCTCTTCTCATTTAAAACTTTTACTAGTGGGGCTCCTGGATGGCTCAGTTAGTTGAGCATCCAACTCTTGAGTTCGCCTTAGGTCATGATTTCATAGTTGTGAGATCGAGTCCTGCATCAGGCTCTGCACTGAGCACGAAGCTTGCTTAAGATTCTCTCTCTCGGGGCGCCTGGGTGGCTCAGTCGGTTAAGCGTCCAACTTCGGCTCAGGTCATGATCTCACAGTTTGTGAGTTCAAGCCCCGCGTCAGGCTCTGTGCTGACAGTTCAGAGCCTGGAGCCTGTTTCAGATTCTGTGTCTCCCTCTCTCTCTGTCCCTCCCCTGCTCATGCTCTGTCTCTGTCTCAAAAATAAAAAAACATTAAAAAAAAAAAAAAAAAGATTCTCTCTCTCTCTCTCTCTCTCTGTCTCCCTCTGTTCCTCCCCCCCCACGTTCTCTCTCTCTCAAACAAAAAATTAAAAAAAAAAAACTTCTACTAGTTTGTAGATACAAATACATTGAAGATATCAAGATGCATTAGCCAAAGGTCTGCCTTATAGGACTTTCCATGGTAGGAGGAGGTACTTATAAATCGATACAAGTAGGAAGTAATACGTCTCTTATGAGAGATACAAAATAAAATGAGATTTTAGAAAAAGCAATTTCTTTTGGTTGAAAGATTATGCAGCCCATAAGGGAGACAGAATTTGAATTGAGCCATGAAGCTTAAAGAGCAGGTAGGATTTAGCCAGGTAAAGGTGAGGGCTTACATTTCTGGCCCCATTCTTTTATTTATTTATTTATTTATTTATTTATTTATTTATTTATTTATTTTAAGTTTATTTAGAGAGAGGGCGAGAGAGAGAGAGAATTCCAGGCTCTGCACTGTCAGCGTGGAGCTCCATATGGGGTCAGACTCACAAACCATGAGATCACGACCTGAGCCCAAACCAAGAGTCAGATGCTCAACCGACTGAGCCACCCAGGTTCCCCCCTGGCCCCATTCTTAATCGCCTGCAATTCCACACCCTCTGCAAGTCTTCCCGCCAGAGGCAGAGTGCACTTTCCCATCCCTGAACTATGGCCTGGGCCACATGACTTGCTTTGGTCAAAGGAAACACGTGTTAACAGATGTGATGCAAGCAAAGGCTTCAAATGAGCTTGGCTGGGCTTATTCTTTTGCACTTGGGCCATAGCCACCGTGTAGCTGCCTCCCCGCTAACCTCGGGCTCAGAATGAACGCGTACATGTGGAGCAGACTAAGCCCAAAGCTGACAGTAATAAGACAAGCCCAGTGAGACCAACAGTGTTAAGCAGAGCCACCTTGCTAAGCCAGGCCTGTCAGGCCAACTTCCAGTAGACTCACAAGCCTGTAAGTGTGAATTTTAGGATGGTCTGTTATACAGAATGATTGTGGCAATAGCAACTGATACATGATGCAGTATGACGGGGTTCAGAACATACTATCCCAAGATATGGCATCTTGGTATACTGACTATTTTATGCTGAATAAATTTGAGGAATATGTGCAGGAAAGACTTCCTGACCCTCCCCTGAAGCAGGTCATAAAACCCTCAAGTGAGAGGTGCCCTCCCCCTACCCTAAGCAAAGGAGCATCCTTACCTCCAAAGACCAGGGACACAGAGAGGAATCTGAAAGAACAGGCCTTGCTGGTTGCCCCAGCCTTCTACACTTGGCTCATTCCCTTTTTTGTCCTAGCACATCTCCCAACAACTCTTACATCTTCAAATGTACTCAGCTGAATCTTGTTTTATAACAAAATGTACCATGAAAACACAGGTTTCACAGCTTCCTTGGGTCTTCATTATTTTATGAAGGCTCCCTGCCACGTAAAACTTACATTAAATACACTGGTATGTTTTCCTCATGTTAATTTGTCTTTTGTAAAGGGCCCCCTGCTGAGAATTTAGAAGGGTAGAAGGAACCGATATGTTCTTCCCCTCGGAAGTTCAAGGACATTCCAGGCAAAACAAATAAGGGACCAAGGTAGGAAATAGCAAATACTTATCAGGAATACATTAGATTATGGAATGTTTTTTGGCTTCTGCTTAAAATCCTCAAAGAATTCTCGTTGAAGCTTCTTCCTTTTTACTAAAAGTTGGGGGACAATTTAAGGCATTTGATGGGAGGTATATGAATTTGAAAAGAGAGACTGGGGCAAGATCACAGAAGGCCAGTAGTCCTCACTGTTAAAATCAAGGCTTGTTATGGGGCGCCTGGGTGGCTCAGTCGGTTAAGCGTCCGACTTCAGCTCAGGTCACGATCTCGCAGTCCATGAGTTCGAGACCCGCGTCGGGCTCTGGGCTGACGTCGGGCTCTGGGCTGACGTCGGGCTCTGGGCTGACGTCGGGCTCTGGGCTGACGTCGGGCTCTGGGCTGACGTCGGGCTCTGGGCTGACGGCTCGGAGCCTGGAGCCTGCTTCCGATTCTGTGTCCCCCTCTCTTTCTCTGCCCCTCCCCTGTTCATGCTCTGTCTCTCTCTGTCTCAAAAATAAATAAATGTTAAAAAAAAAAATTAAAAAAAAAAAGATAATAATAATAAAAAAAATTAAGTTGGCTACAAATAGCTTTTTGACTATCAAAAAAGTTCAAGTATGCCTTCCTCAAAAGTACAGATGCCTGTCTCCACTAAGGAAGTTAAAAACAAAACCAAAATTATGCCACAGGCACTGAAAGCAATTATAAAGGAGTTTCCAACACGTGTTAAGTAATGGTTACATTGCAGGAATGAGTGGATGATTCAGCAAGGTGATTATTTTGAAAGGGACATTTATTTGAATAATGGTTTGTTAAGAAGTCACATTATTTTATACACAATTCGCTCGTGTGAACTCTTCTATAAGCAGCAAAATCAGTTATAATACATCTTTTAAGGATTTCTCCACTCTTGGTCTTTGGCCATTGTTTGGAGAAGTATCCACCCGGCATGGTGTTTAATGACGCCTAAAGAAGGCACCTAAGGTACACCTGGTGCTTAATTAATACGTATAAAATGTAAAACGACTATTTCTCCGCTTCACGGTTATTTAACGACGGGGTTTCACGAGTGTGGGGGAAAGACCTCGTCTGATGGGAGGGAGACGCTGCCACGCCTGTCCCTCCCTCCCTCCTCACCTACACTCACCTGGAGCTGTACTTCTTGAGGATGGTGTCCAAGAGGCCAACGAGCTCTTCAGCATTGATGAACTTCTGCGGGCTGAGGGTGTACATCTTCTCGTAGAAGTCTGCGATCTCCATCCGGGCCTGAACGAAGAAGCAGAGCTGCTCTGACAGGTGGGAAAGCAGTTCTTCCACGTGAGGGGCGGTCCCACCTAGTGCACCTCGGCCAGTCACCACCTTCTTCAGCTCGTTGTGCAGGGAAGTGTAGATGGTGCGGATGGAATCCTTCCTGCTGAAGAAGGACTGGCCCCCTGGTAGGCAAATGACATTAGCATATGACAAGTAAGGAAGAGAAAGCAGGACAAAAGCTCTCCCAGCATCCACATGGAAAGGAGTGGAGCCTACTGAGCTCAGTAAGTTATCATCAGCCGCCAATTCAAATATTTTGCGACTCGTAATTTCACCGAGGAAGAAGAAAGAATGCCTGGTACGACTCATTAGTGTGGCAATGCACCTGTGTATGATTTCTTTACCCGTGTACCGATTCTCCCCCACCCCGGTTCAATGAGGATTCACATTTATTTCAGAGGATAATTGACCTAGTAAGTGACATCAACCTGGATCTAAATAGCCCTCCTTCCACATAAATATATTTAAAACAAAAAAGAATACCCGATCGGAAAACACTGTTGTTATTCCTGATAAATCAGGAAATTTTATTTCTGCATTAGAGTTGCATTTTCCTTTGCCTTAGCTTTTAAGCCATACCAGAAAATGGAAAATACACATATGTGTATCTCCCTTACACAAGAACACAGACTACTGGGGTCCCAGGGGAAAAAAGAAAACCTTTAGTCCTTTTGTTAAAATAATCTCTATGCCTGGGGTGCCTGGGTGGCTCAGTTGGTTGACCGTCCAACTTTGGCTCAGGTCATGATCTCACGGTCCGTGAATGCGAGCCCCGCATTGGGCTCTGTGCTGACAGCTCAGAGCCTGGAGCCTGCTTCAGATTCTGTGTCTCCTTCTCTCTCTCCCCCTACCCCGCTCATGTTCTGTCTCTCTCTGTCTCAAAAGTAAACATTAAAAATTAAAAATTAAAAAAAAATCTCCATGCCCAACATGGGGCTTGAACTCATGACCCCGAGATCAAGAGTCACACACTGAGCCAGCCAGGTGCCCTGAAATCTTTAGTACTCTTGACAAGGTTGACATTATAGGTTATAACAAAATAAGCACCATGCTGTGAATTATTAAGAGCAGGAAGCAATTATAAATAACTGCTGGTATAATTCAGGGGTTCCAAAGCAAATCAGAAAGAAAAAAAAAAAAGATACATCCTTTTCAATAGTTAAAAAGAATCAAGTGGCACAGACAGCATTTCCTTACTTCTGTATTAATGCATGATGAGCTCTATTTCTAATAATTATAGAGCCAGCTTCAGCTTCATAGACGTTTTCTTAAGCAATTCTGCACCCCACTAAAGGGTCACAGGTAAGACATTAGGAAAATGAAAAGAAATAGGGCAAGTTTAAACACTAATTCTCAGGAATATATAAAAACCTCAGAAATGGGTGACAGTTTAAATTTTTTATTGATACACACAAAATAGTTTAATGAAGAAATTTATCACTATTCTAAACATATCAATTAGGAGTGAAAATTATGTATCAAGGGATTTGTAAACTATCCCCTTAATAAATGAAACATCTCACAATGCTGTTTTTAGTTTAGGGCCCCATTTATGTTTCAAGAAATGAATCTTACATCCCTTCCTACTACTGTGACCACCTTGTCCCAGTTTTTCCATGACTTTCCAAGTCTTGGCACTCAAGGTCTGGCTTCTCGGAAAACCCTTAGTCCCATGTCCTGGGAACCCCGTCAGCCCTGGGCAAACCCAGAAGTTTTGTCACCTTCCTACTATTCCATAAACTACTAATACTTAAAAAATGTTTTCTTCCATATACTGCCTAAACAAACTGACTAGCATTCAAATCATTCCTCCTGCTAATAGCGGCAAAAACTATGCGGTACAGGTGGATTGACCCCAGCCTAACATCCCACACAGGACTGTACCCTGAAGGGTTTGCCTTCCTTCCCTGCCTGTATTCAGTCTAACTTGGCAGATTTTGTGATGCGACAGTATGGAATAAATAGACCTCTGTGTCCAAGTTCAGGAAAAAAATCTCCTAGCTGAGGAAGGCAATAGAGTACCAAGCAAAATCCCTGGGCTGACTCAGTCAGTGGAGTGTGACTCTTGATCTCAGGATTGTGAGTCCAAGTCCCATGTAAGGTGTACAGATTACTTAAAAACAAAATCTTTAAAAAAAAAAATCTAAAAGCTCTGGAAGTCTGACTTAGTTCCAACTTTCAGCTTCCGAATTTATAAGCTGTGTGATGTGCAAATGACTTAGCCACTCTGAGCCTTCGTTGTTGTTTTTTAACACGCAGCTAGTAACAGAGTTGCTAAGAAGACAAAATGAAATAACATTTGGTATGTAATGTGCCTGGAGCAAAGCACATATTCCACAACCATAATCCCCTTCCCTTCCATTCATACCTGATATAAGAAAACTGTAACCACTAAGTGAGCTTCTAAAACTCTATGGTAAATTGGGAGCTTCACGTACTGTAAAAAAGAATAGCATCTATTTGAAAGATAGCTAGGTGATTTCAACTGTACTCCCTTCCGCTGTTAAACAGTGTGGCCTTGGTGAAAAAGGGATACCTTCCTTTGTCAGATTACCCTTATTTGAGGGAGTGGAAACACCACATAAATACAAAAATACTGTGAAAAGCTTATCAATAAACACCATCACTAATATGTAAAACCAAGGGACACTATAAGGAAGGGAGAGACCACCAATGCATTTCTTTTAAACAGGTCTCTGTTCTCCAATCTCTCAGGAGCACAATCCTATTGTTGACTATCCTGGTAAGGAATATCCAAGGGGGACGGGCCTTCCTTCATACTGGGAAACAAGGAATCAGAGACATCAGACACCTTCCTCTTTTCAATTTTTTGAATTTACAAAATACAGTTATTTTGAATTATTTCTAGAAGGCTCTATGTATTAAATCCTCATTATTTCTCAAGATTTCAGTGGTCCATCGCACATGATAAAATTTCACATAACCAATATATTAAAGGAGTATGTAAAATATCTAATTGAGTATTTTGTCCCACAGCTTCTTGTTAATGATAATTTGTAAACATCAGTTCTCAAGTTAAGGCATTTTCTACCATGCTAAATTCCAACAGCCAGAGGTTGAGGAAACCCTCTGGTAATGAAACCAAAGGGAGAAAAGTATGACCTAAAATCCTCCAAAGGCATTGAGATGGCATATTTTAAGCCATCCCCAAACAGGTATATTCTCCCCTCAAAGGAAAGAGAAAGCTCCAGGATAAGGAAGGACTCCACCCAAAGTTTTTCAGAACTGAGCCAATACAGGAACAGAAGGCTCCCTGTCAGGCCTGTCCTTTGCCTATAGTGTTTGCTGACATGTGCATGTATAAACAGGATTCTCTGCTAAGGTCTCTGATGAACACTAGTCGTGAGAGTGAAGTCAGAAAGACTCACTTTTTTGAACCATGTTTTAAATGTTTAAAAATACACATAAAACTTTTTGTTTTGCTTTTTAAAGAAAACCATACATTCTAATTAGCAAAGTATTTGAAAAACATGGGAATGTCTAAGTGGCAACACAAAAATTTTCCCCCAAGGTTTTAAGAAAATGGAGTCAACAAAATAATCACAAAATCATATTGTAAGCACGTTATCACAAACACTCTCAGTATCAAAAAACCGTAAGATATCTGCAAAGTTAAAATTTTAAATCTGGAACCTACAATTACTACACATGGGAATAAGTTATGAGGCATTGAGATTAAACATGCCATTTTCAGAACATTTACTCAGAAGTGACAGATCACCTGGGAGTCTGAGCCATGCCAGGGCACGTTTCATACTGTAAATTGCTCCTGGGTCAGTTTCAAGGTGCAGCCTTCAGGTTCATGCATGCAAGCTGGGCGTCTGTGCAGAACTAGTCACTTTACATAATAAGGGCCATTGCAAAGAACCAAGTCAGGGACAGTGATGGTCTCACACATGCTCTTACACACAGGCAGCTAGTTCTGTTTACCAAAAACCAACCAGACACATACAACTTAAACTAGAATAGCAGATTTTTAAGCTGGGGTGTATAAATAGGCTTTAGGAAATCCACTGAACCCTCTCAGATTATATGCAAAACTGTATTACACATATATTTTCCATATACAAGTCCAGGGGTTTTATCAAATTCTCATACATGTGCTTTAAAAAGAATCATGGCACTGGGGTCAATTACCATTCTTCATGAAGTGGGGGAATCTAAAAATAACAAAAACTGCCAGAAAATTACCCACTTTCAATTTTACAGCCAGAATCCTCTGCATTTCTAAATACAGTTGACCTTTGAACAGAGCTGGGGGTGACAGAGGAGGGTGTTGGGGTGCTGACCTCCCCCAACACAGTCGAAAATCCAAGTATACCTTTTGACTCCCCAAAAACTTAATTACTAATAGGTTATTACTGACTGGAGGCCTTACTGATAACATAAACAGTAGATTAACACATTTTGTATGTTATATTTGTACATCTATTTGTACATATATATATTGTACATATATATATACAGTATTATGTATTGTATTATAATAAACTAGAGAAGAGACAATGTTAAGAAAATCATAAAGGATGAGAAAATACATTTACTGTACTGTATTTATGGAAAAAATCCGCGTATTAGTGGACCCAGGCAGTTCAAGCCCCTAATGCTCAAGGGTCAACTGTATATACAAGGTAAATTTAAAGTAGAATACATATGCCAATTTTTTATAAATCACATGGATAAGAACACAATCTGACACTTCAAAAGCAGGTATTCCAGTTTGAGATCTGTCAACTACCTGCACCAGTGAGCACAAACAATCTGCCAATCTGTAGAAAGGGGAATAATAATACTGCAACATCAACTGCAAATTTGTGAGAAGTACCACTGTAAAAAGGGGTGGAAAAAACACACAAGGTGAATCTATCTGACCAGTTTTTGCCAATACGTCAACATACTAAATAAGTCATTACCTGAACAGCTAAGGCAGAAGTTAAGATCTGAGAAAGCCCTACCCCTTGGGTGTTTACTGACAGCAGTATGTACATGCCCACTTTCAGGAAATGTAAGGAAACTAGGGGTTAACAATCAAAATGGAATCTGCACTCAATTTTACCTTTCTATTCTACATTGTATATACGTGTTCTTCACTCATACCCAACCCTGTGCTTTCTGATAATGAAAGGGTGTAAACATAGGCCAAAATACTAACACAACTTTGAAAGCTCTGGGATTTATAGTATTTATTGCTGATAATTGTAAGCCGTAATATTCTGTATGCATAGCCTTTGGCTTTCACATATTTTATGTCCTCCTGATCTACTCATACTAATTGTTTCTGTAGTGAAAATCAGTTGCTCTTGCATCTTATTTTCAGGGGCAAGATTTATGACGGAGTAAGAGTGTTTACCATTTCCCCCGTAAGTCCCCTCTTGCTAGTGTTAGGCATATTTCTTGCCTTTCCTGTCCAGTATTCATTTCCTCATTCATTAAATATTTATTGAGAGCCTAGGAAGAGGGGGTAGGACTCCATCTGCAACTCGCAGGGGCCTTAACCTTAAGAGGCCGGATAAAAGTGTTCATTAATTATAACTAGGTTGTGTTGGCAAGTTTTGCTCCTCTGGCCACAGTGTCACTGATCAGAAGAGTGAAGACATACAGTTTGCTTAACTTCTCATTTATGGCACCAATCCATGCACTGAGCAAAATGGATACACCCATCGGTTTGTGCCACAGCCCTGCAAAGAGCATCCACCCGGGCGGCCAATCTAACAGCAGCAGAGGCCAGTGGGCGGGGTTTGTGGAAGCCGAGGGAAGGAAGGGAACGGTGGGAGAATTGGGAGTGCCAAGTTGAGCCTGAGGCTACAAGTGACAGAGACAGGGAACCCAAGCCCCTGCCGATCGGGGAATAGACCCCCTTTCCTTCCTCCTCAAAGGGCACGGGGGGCGGGGCGGAGGTACCTAGTTTTTGCCCCAGGTAGGTGAGGCTGTGATAGACCTTCTCGGCCGCGGCCAGGTGGGCCAAGGCCGCCAGCAGCGACAGCCAGCTGCCCCCCGCGCTCTTGTTGGCCTCTCGCTCCTTGTCCACATTGTCCTTGGCCTTGTCGTAAGAGAAGATACCCAGGTGAGAGAAGAACGTCTCCAGCACCGCCTGTTCCACCGGGACCGGGGCGGCCAGCGGGATAGACTCCCCCATGCGAGCTGCGATCCAGCTCCACCCACGTGGCTCTCCTCTCCCTCGCACTTCCGGGTTCTCAGGGAACGTGCGCACAAGCGTGCGTGCGCGCGAACGCCGCAAGCGGCGAGCTCGTGAGCGCGCTGCCGCCTGGACCGCCCCTGGGCCTTAGAGAGGACACCAGTAAGGGCCAAGGAAGGAGGGAAGTGGCCCGTCTTCAGCTCCTGAGCAACTTCGGCGCTTCGGCTCCCGTACTGCTGACTATTCGGATCTTTAGGGCAGAACACGAGACGGTCAACTCGCTGCTCCGCGGACCTGACTGCGTTCTGAGGTGAGCTGAGAGGCCCCTCCCTGTGAGACTGCGTCAGTGCTGGTGACGTCACGCTGACTTGACGTCCGTAGTTCTTGGTCTTAACATCTGGCCTGGGCTCGCCTGGGGCCTGAGGGCGGGGCGCGAAGATGAGGCTAGTGGCTCGAACTGTGCTCTCTCACAAGGAGTCAGTTCTCATGCCTTTTAAACCAACGCAAGTACGTGGCTTATAGTACCTGATACCGGTAAAGGTTTGTATCTTATCCCCCTGTTTCATTTTCACCCAGTCGCACACTTTGCAGTAATTCGCACCTGTATCCTGCACAAGGCATCTCAGGTTCGCGCGAAGGGAACAGCTTCCGAGCAGAGCTCTGCAGCTTGCCCATGCTACCCAATCTACGTTAGGCTTCCTTCAAAAGGTCTTCCAGGAAGGATACATTTTTTTTTAATTTTTTTTTTAACGTTTATTCATTTTTGAGACAGAGGGAGACAGAGCATGAATGGGGGAAGGTCAGAGAGAGAGGGAGACACAGAATCTGAAACAGGCTCCAGGCTCTGAGCTGTCAGCACAGAGCCCGACGCGGGGCTCGAACTCACGGACCCCGAGATCATGACCTGAGCCGAAGTCGGACGCCCAACCGACTGAGCCACCCAGGCGCCCCCAGGAAGGATAAATTAATGAAACTAATGTTGAAGGTTCTGAATTGCAAGCCCTGTGTCATTCAGATTAATTACAAATTCCTTGACATTTAAGAAACACCGTAAACCCAGGGTGCCTGGGTGGCTTAGTCGGCTGGACATCCCATGTCAGCTCAGGTCATGATCACCCGGGTTGTGGGCTGGAGCCCCGCCTCAGGTTCTGTGCTGACAGCTCAGAGCCTGGAGCCTGCTTCAGATTCTCTGTCTCCCTGTCTCTCTACCCTCACCCTCTCTCTCTCTGCCCTTACCCTGCTCTCGCGCTCTCCCTCTCTCTCTGTCTCAAAAATAAATAAACATTAAAAAAAAAAAAACACCATAAACCCAGCTTATAGGTATGTCCACTACTCTGAAATTATGCCCACTACTTGCTCAGTTAGTTTTTTCCTTTCTTCCTTGTGCATGATTATTTTACACTAGTCACACTGTTGAATCACGTGTATTCATATGCCTCTTTGACCTAAGTGGTGAACTCCCCGAGTCAGAATCTAACGTTCACTCACCTTTATAATTGTTTCATAATGGATAGTACAGTGATATTTGTTGAAATGAGGGAATTGTTTGTTTTCTTTTTTTTTTTTGTCAAACTAGATCTGTTTTGCTATCACCACCTTTTCATGCAAATCCAACAGTTTAGTTTTAATGAATATATAGTGCGCCTGTTCCCTGCTCTCAAGAATATAGTTGGATACAATCAGCCATGTTAACTGCAATACAAGGCAGAATTTTATGTGTTATAAAGGTGAAAAAGGAGGCAGCAGTCATATCTTTTGGGAAGAATCAGGGAGGCTTCCAGGAGGAGAATGTGATGGTTCTCGATGAATGAGTAGAAGTTAGTAATCAAAAAAAGTGTAGTACTAACACCAAAACCAACAGACAGTGCAAGAGGGTCATGAAGCTCACAAACATACCCAAGTAATATAAGAATTCCTAAGATAATAAAGGTGGCATCATAAATCAGTAGGGGAAAGGAAAACTTACTCAACTGATAGTGAAGGAGACATGATTGTGACGGGAAAAAAAAAAAAAAGGCACAAAACAAAAACTCCTGTGTCCTGCAACAAAAAATGACAGGGGCACCTGGGTGGCTCAGTCAGTTAAGCGTCCCACTTCAGCTGAGGTCATGATCTCATGGTTTGTGGGTTCAAGCCCCGCATTGGGCTCTTTGCTGTCAGCACTGAACCCCTTTGGATCCTCGGTCTTCCTCACTCTCTGCCCCTCCCCCACTCATGCACACGCTCTTTCAAAAATAAATAAAACATCAAAAAAATAACTACAAGGGTACCTGAGTGGCTCAGTCAGTTGAGCATCTGACTCTTGGTTTCCACCCAGGTCATGATCTCGTGGTTTGTGTGTGGGCTCCGTGCTGGCAGTGTGGACCTGCTTGGTTTCCTCTCTGCCTCCTCTCTCTCATGTGCTCTCTCTCTCAAAAATAAATAAATAAACTTAAAAAAATAATAACTACATGTGTAAAAAACAAAACCATAAACAAACTAGAATACAAATGCAAGTGAAGTTAGGGATAGGAAAGAGCCTTTTAATTATAAAAGAATTGGAGGAAATTAGGAAGAGATTGACTTGACAATAAAAATGTTAAGAAAACACAATGCCAACATTGTAACATATGTCAGACAAAAATTTAATATGCTCAACATTTTAAGATGTAGTAATCATAGAAATGCAGATTGAACTATTCAATTTTCCCCTATCAGGTTTTTTGTTTTTTGTTTTTTGTTTTTTTTTTAATTCTTAAGTGCTGATAATCATGCAGTGAGTTTGTGTTTCTACATTGCAGATGGGAATGTAACTTGGTATGACCTTCTGGAAAACATTTGGCAGTATACATTAAGGTTAAATGAGAATATATGTACAGTGTCTAGGACAGTGTCTGTGATAAGCTCATGCTTAATAGGTGTTAGTAATATCTATCATTATTTTTACTGTTGTTATCAATACCTTTTCATCAGCAAAGCACCTAGTATAATACCTTGAACTTAATGGATACTTGCTGAACATTTGATTGGCTAATTCTCTTTGTCTCATAAGAATTTTATAGGAAAAGATAGTCAATGACATGTCAACCTGTTAAAACATTATAAAGCAAGAAGTTACCTTGAATGATCTTATGGTTCAGCCTATAAACAGGATACTTTGTACAGTAGTGATAAATGTTTGTTATTGATGGTACATTAGCTATCTTTTGCTGCATATCAAATAACCCCAAAACTACACCTTCAGGGCACTGGGCTGGCTAAGTTGGTAGAGCATGTGACTTTTGATGTTGGGGTGGTGAGTTCAAGCCCCACGTTGGCGTAGAGTTTACTTTTTAAAAAAAGTATTTGGAGAGACTCGCTGGCTCAGTCAGTAGAGCATGCAACTCTCCCATCTCAAGGTTGTGAGTGTTGGGCATAGAGATTACTTTAAGAGAAAAAAAAAAAAACAGGGGTGCCTGGGTTGGGCACGTGGCTCATGATTTGGGCTCAGGTTGTGGTCTCATTGTTCATGAGTTCAAGCCCTGCACCAGACTCCACATGGAGCTTGCTTGGGATTCTCTTTCTCCCTCTCTTTCTGCCCCTCCCTCAGCCTGTCTCTCTCTCTCAAAATAAATAAACTTAAAACTAATAAAACAAACCCAAAATGTTGTGGCTTAAAACAGTAAAAGTCCTGTATTATCTCTCCCAATTTCTGAGTCAGGAACTCAGGAAGGGTTCAGCTGGGCATTTCTGTTTCAGTCTCAGACTCAGAAGGTTGAAGTCAGATCTTGCTGGCTAGGGCTGTGGTCATCTGAAGATTTATTTGCAGCTGGAGAATCCACTTCCAAGGTGATTCTCTCACATGTCTGAGAAGTTGGCTTCGTCTGTTGGCCACAGGGGCTTTTCCACAGGATAGCTTGAGTGTTCTCACAGCGTGGCAACTGGCTTATTCCGGACGAAATGATGATCTGAAAGACCAAAGCAGAAGCTGCAGTGCCTTTTATGACATAGCCTTGACCATGTTCAGGGCCAGCCTTGATTGAATTTGGGCACGAGAGTAATGAAGTGCATGAATGCTAGGAAAGAAGGATCAGTAGAGGCTACCCCGGAGGCTGGCTCCCATAGGTGAGGATGACATTTTCAGCTGGAGAATTGTCTATCTTCTTTAAAATGTCTCAGGATGGAAGCCGTTAAAAGTGCTTCTTTGTAGTATTGCTCAAGAAGTTGTTTCTTAATTTCAGCCATGATCTCTCCTATTAAGTCTAGAAAAACAGTTGTGTTTCAAGCTCTTTACAGCTTGAAAATTTCCCTACTGACAGTACCAGTGACAAAACCATTTTAGTGACAACAACCCTTTTGGGGGGCAAAAGACCATTAAGAACAGGCAAGGTGATGACTCATTCATTTAGTCAAGCATCCATTTTTGTCATTGATTTGATACAGTGGACTGTGTTTTATGTGTGGCCAATAGACACATAAAGTAACATACACCAGGGCACCTGGGTGGCTCAGTCAGTTAAGCATCTGATTCTTGGTTTCAGCTCAGGTCATGATCTCAGGTTTGTGAGATTGAACCCTGAATCAGGCTCTGTGCTAACAGCATGGAGCCTGTTTGGGATTCTCTCTCTCTCTCTCTCTCTCTCTCTCTCTCTCTGCCCCTCCCTCTCTCATGCTCGCATTCTCTTTTTCTTTCAAAATAAATAAATAAAATACATTAAAAAAATAAAGTAACATATACCAAAAATAATTTTACAACTTAATGATTATGCCAGTTAATTATCACTCAAGTTTTAAATCATTTGGACTCACTTCACTTTTGCTGTTCTATTTTATTGACATAATATTGACATAATAATAAAACTCATTGATTTAGCACTTACTGTGTGCCAGGTGCTTTACATATCACTAATATTCCAACAAACCTTCAAAGGTGTAGTTATCACCATTTTATTGTGGAGTAATTAAGTAATGTGTCCAAAGTACACAGCCAGTAAGTGGCAAGGCTGAAATGCAAGCCAAAATCTGTGTCTCTTTCCTTTCTCAAGCATGGCTGCTGTTAGGGAGTTATCCCCATACGCATAGGCCTCCCACCTGAGATGTAAGAGACTTCCACATTGTTATTCAGGCATTCTCAAATTGTTTCTGTAGGTGTCTCCCGTACTATATTGACAATATGGTTGAAAGATATGATTTCAGGGGCATCTCGTGGCTCAATCGGTTAAGCGTCTGACTCTTGATTTCTGCTCAGGTTATGATCTTGTGATTCATGTGTTCAAGCCCTGCCTCGAGGTCTGGGTTGATGGCATGGAGTCTGTTTGGGATTCTTTGTCTCCCTTTTTCTCTGCCCCTCCCCTGCTCACGCTCATGTGTGTGTGCGCATGCACTTTCTCTTTCTCTCTCTCTCTCTCTCTCTCTCTGTCTCTCTCAAAAATAAGTAAACATTTTTTTTTAAAGGAAAAAAAGATATGATTTAAGTGAGAAGTCTTTTTTGGCTTACCAAGAGGAACCAGATATTTCATATAGAACAACCTCTCATTTTCTTTTCAGATTATTTACTAAGAAATTTCAGACAATTAGCGATACATTATATAGCTCTTTAGCATCTAACTTTCAACTAAATTACCTTCTCTGTTGTATGTAAAAAAAAAAAGTCTGACCAGGGGCGCCTGGCTGGCTCAGTCAGTAGAGCATGTGACTGACTCTTGATCTTGGGGTCATGAGTTCAGGCCCCATGCTGGATGTAGAGTATACTTAAAAAAACAAAAGAAAAGGAAAAAAACCACTTTTTTTTTTTTTACACTTAATTAACTCTTCCCATTTTGTTTTTCTACACTTCTAAATATAATGTGATTTTGAAATCAAGATTAGGAGATTATACAGGGTGATGAATTAAGGGAACTCATCCAAGCTTCAAGAGAGAAAGAATAGTTTAGATCTGTTCTCTAAATAACCATTGATTAGTATTGGTATAGAACTGTATTGTCCAATATTTGGTAGTCACTAGCAATATGTGGCTATTTACATTTAAATGAATTGAAACTAAATAAGATTTGAAATTTGGTTCTTCATTTGCACTAGCCACATTTCAAATGCTCAGTAGCCAACCATGGCTAGTGGCTGTTGGATGACACTGATACCAAAATTTGTATTATTACAAAAAAGTTCTATGGGACAATTCTAGGAAGAAGCGATATCAGAAGAAGGAATTTCACGGATAAAACAAAATAAGCCAAAATGAACAGCAAAGTCTATTATTATTTTAATCCTACTTCATACTTTTTTTCTTGACAATATTCGCATTTATGCTTTCTCTTTATAGTGTTTTATATGTATATAATTCTTTTTAAAAAAAAATTTTTTTAACCTTTATTTATTTTTGAGACAGAGAGAGACAGAGCATGAATGGGGGAGGGTCAGAGAGAGGGAGACACAGAATCTGAAACAGGCTCCAGGCTCTGAGCTGTCAGCACAGAGCTCGACGCGGGGCTCAAACTCACGGACAGTGAGATCATGACCTGAGCCGAAGTCGGACGCTTAACCGACTGAGCCACCCAGGCGCCCCTATATGTATATACTTCTAAATAAGAAATAAGTACAACTAAACTTATGGAATACTTAATAAATTCCAGGAATTGTGCAAAGTGCTTTACATGAATTAAGTCATTTTTAATTCTTACGGCAATACTCTGTTGTGGAAAATTTGGAAACTATTTAAAAAAGAGAGAAAGCCGAGCTCAATCCCCAAACCCGGAGATAATCAGGGTTCACATTTCTAGTGGATGCTGTGTGGTATGCTGCCCAGATCCCAAGCTGTAGCTGCCAGGGGTGTCGGCTGCTAATGACTCACGGTGGCTTCTCTCCAAAATTGCCTTCTGTGAAGGAAACCTCCTCATCCTGGGTTACAGTCTGTCCCTGGGGGCGACTCAGATCCAAGGACTGGTCAGTTGTGAGGTACAAGGCAGAGTCCCTCAATTGTAACAATCTGGGACATTCAGCTTTAGAATTCCCCATGGGACCCGCCAGTTAAAGCCTCTGTGGCAAGTGCCCTGCGGTTCACCTCCCTCTGCCCCGTCCTGCCTCCCTCAGAGGTGCTGTTCCTGAAAGCACTCTGGAGTAAAATCAAGCACCTGCATGCACCTCCCTGCCTCAGTCTGTTTCCTAGAAAACCCAACCTAAGTCAGCATTTTCAGAACGTGAGTTCCGGGTTTTTTGTATATAACTGTTCAAGTTTTTTAAATCTGTCTAAACTTTTTTCACCCCAACAAATTTGATGATTTCTTATCGAGTGTTTTGTATGTTTGTTTATTAGTTGATAACATTTCTAGGAATAATTTTGCATGTACCTAAGTATGTTTCTGTACCACAGTTTTTAACAGTCTCCTGGGATTCATCTGGCACATCATACTCCGTTAATCTTGTATTTTCAGATGTTTT
This sequence comes from Panthera uncia, assembly GCF_023721935.1. NCBI lineage: Eukaryota > Metazoa > Chordata > Mammalia > Carnivora > Felidae > Panthera > Panthera uncia. The sequence continues at coordinate 87,222,408 of NC_064809.1, forward strand.
GGTATTTCCTGGTTTTCACTGTGGCAGACCCTAGAACTCAACAGACCAACACCCATTCCCAGTTTTCCTCTTACTTGCCTGCCTATAGGATAGGAAAACCAAATATTCCCAAATGTTCTGTTTTCTTCACCTTACCGAAGATTACTGAGGTTGAGGGAGAAATTCCAGGAAAGGGAGGCATACATGTATTGCCTTCCAAATAAAATGAGACAGTCAAAACTAGTATTTGTTGTCTATTCTTTCTGCTTTGTGAGCCGGGGGAAGTCTAGAGCTGTAGTAGCCACCTTTCATCCCTGAAGGGAAAGTCAAGAAAATTCAAGGCTTTTGACTTTGAGAAAATTCAGCATTTAAACCAATGCCAGCAATGACCTATCTCTGGATTTCTTGTTATGATGAGAAAGAGAACTTTTTTTTAAGCTACTTGTGTTTGGATTTTCTGTAATTTACAGCTAAAATCATTTATAAATGTCACTGATCCTGGAGTGCATGGGTGGCTCAGTCAGTTGAGCATCTGACTCTTGATTTCAGCTCAGGTCATGATCTCAGCCAGGGTCATGAGATCGAGCCCCGCATGGGTCTCTGTGTTCAGTGTGGATGGAGCCTGCTTAAGATTCTCTCTCTCTCTCGCTCTCTGTCTCTCTCTGTCTCTGTCTCTTTCTCTTTCCCTTTCTCCCTCTGCCCCTCTCCTCTGCTCATACGCTCTCTCTCCAAAATTAAAAAAAAAGTCAACTGTTCTTGACATTTGTGATTAGAGGTAACGCAGTGATGAACATTGTATGTAAAAACCTGAATAGCAACAACTTAACATGAAAATCAGGGAGGAAGAGAATTAGGATCCTGCGTTTACAACATTTCTTCTTCTTGACCCTATGCAGCTCTGTGCTTAATCTTCCCACTTTCTTTTTCTTGTGGAGACCAGAGAAATAGCACACATAAGTCTTCTCAAATTTTTCCAAAAAACAATAGTAGTTGGAAGGGGAAATAGGCCTTTTATACATGAGAAACTTATCTCTCCAGAGAGGATATTTTGGCAAATGCACCATGCCATGGTGTCATATCCACTAATACAGAATCGGCAGGGCTTTTTGGAGCATGTACTGTGTGAACTGGGATGCATTTTAGATTGTCAAGAAGTAACTCTCCATATATTTGACTGGAAATCATTAGTATCTCCAGAGTTAGGATATTTTATTCTCTCAGAATGAACATGGAGAATCAAAGAAGCTGAACTGAACTACCATTTGAAGTAAAAAGAGCAGTGTTAAATTGCAAACTAGATAACGAAATTGTATTTGAGTTTGATCCCAGCTTTCTAGTGACAGGTACTTGACAACGTGAAACCCGAATCTGGTAAGTCTACCTCCGTGACTGCTTCTTACTCACCCGGTCTTGAGACTGTTTCTAATTCTGCAGCCCCAGAAACCCTCAGGTTGTCTGGTTCTGGTTCAAAGTGAAGGCATGGGGATGCTTTTTGATAGCATAGTGAGAGTGTCTTAAGTTAGAGACGTTCTGGCTCATTCCTCCTAGTGTCTTTAGGATGGGAGATGGCTCCAGATCTGGCCAGACTGCTTGCCAGTTTGCTCCAGACTACACTGCCATTCACGGGCACAGACTAAAACTGAACTGGCATGAGTGAGAAAGTGAAAAAGCAGCCTAAAGAAATCGCATATCTGATAGGAGCTTAATACCTAGATTATATAAAGAACTCCTATAGCACAGCAACAAAAAACATATATCCCAATTTTATTTTTTCCTTTTATTTTTATTTATTTTTAATTTTAGGTAGGACCCATGCCCAGTGTGGGGCTTGAACTCATGACTCTGAGATCAAGAGTTGCATGCTCTACTGACTGAGCCAGCCAGGCACCCCCATATATCCCAACTTTAAAATGGGCAAAGAAGATAAACAAATGATCAACAAGTATATGACACAGTGCTTGACATCACATCATTAATCATTAGGGAAGTGCAAATCAGAACCACTATGAAATGTCACCTCATGCTCATTAGGATAGCTATAATCAAAACACCAGAAAATAGTAAGTGTCAACAAGGATGGGGAGAAATTGGACCCCTTTTGCACTATTGGTAGGAATGTAAAGTAGTACAGCTGCTATGGAAAACAGTGTGGGGGTTCCTCAAAAAAGTTAAAAATTAGAGGGGCGCCTGGGTGGCTCAGTCGGTTAAGCGTCCAACTTCAGCGCAGGTCATGGTCTCATGGTTCATGAGTTCAAGCCCTGCATCGGGCTCTGTGCTGACAGCTCAGAGCCTGGAGCCTGCTTCAGATTCTATGTCTCCCTCTCTCTCTACCCCTCCCCTGCTCTCTCTCTCACTCTCTCTCCCCCTCAAAAAATAAATAAACATTAAAAAATATTTTTTTAAGTTAAAAATTAGAATTACCATATGATCCAGCAATCCCACTTCTGGGTGTATATCCAAAAGAATTGAAAGCAAGATCTTGAAGAGATATTTACATACCTATGTTTATAACAGCATTATTCACAATAGCCAAGAAGTGAGAGCAACCCAAATGTCATAAACAGAGGAATGGATAAACAAAATGTGGCACAGACATACAACAGAATATTATTCAGCCTTACAATGGAAATAAGGAAATCCTGTCGTATGCTACAGCATGGATTTTGAGGACATTATGTTAGGCGAAATGAGCTAGTCACAAAAAGTTAAATACTGTATGATTCCATTTATATGAGGTATCAAGAGTAGTTAAATTTATAGAGATAGAGAGTAGAATGGTGGTTGCCAGAGACAAGAGGGGAGAGGGAGAGGGAATGAGGAATTACTATTTAAGAAGTGTAGGGTTTCAGTTTTGCCAAAATGAAAATGTTCTGGAGATCGCTGCAGTGTGAATATACTTAGCCCTGGAGAAGGGAAGGGGAGGAAGGCGAGGTGAAGATCATAAGTGCCCACAAAGCTTAAAATATTTACTGTCTGGGCCCTTTATAGAAGTTTACTAACCCCACAAACCGTATTATTCATGGCCCATTTCACAGTTTTTGTATTTTCTTGGTGTATTAGGTGCAAGAAGTAGGAACCACTCACACCATTTTGAGCAAAAAGGGATTTAATACAGGGAGTCAGGAGTTTAGCAAATCATTGGCAAGGGTGGTTGGGTCACCGGGGGTCTCCAGGAGTGATTCCTAGCACAAGACTGCTATTCTGGCCTACTGGGAGAGCCGATACCTCTGCAACCATCAGAGAGGTGGCCGTCAGTGGACTCCGTGGGTACTGTAGAGTTCAAAGACCTGTCACTGTAGCTGTGATCTGAGGATCAGGAAGCACAGCTTCCCCTGTGACGACCTCTCAACACCCACAGAGTTGGCACCTGGACACTGAACTAATGCTGAGGAAAGCCCAGTGGGTGCACAGGTGAAACAAACAGGTGTTCTGTTGCAGCAGCAACAAAGCGAATGACTCCAGCCCCAGATCCACCTTCCAAGTGCTTCTGACTGGCAAAAGCAGAACCCTAACTGCACGGAGATGAGGGGAAACGTGGTTTTTCCTTCTTTAGCCCCTGCAGGATCAGAAAGCACACTAGGGGTTTGGAGTGGATGCTGAGAGCCACCCGAGGGCACCCGCCACAGCTGGTCTGTGGCTTCAGGCTCTTTCCAACCCTTCTCACTTTGGCCAACTCCTTATCCTTTTATCTGAGAAACCTCCTCTGATGCTCCCTTCCTGACCTCCTCCCTTCCTAGATAGGATGCCCTTCCGTGAGCTCCCATAGCTCTAAGCTCTGGCTCAGCCATGTACGTACCACTCCGTATGATAACAGCCTGGTTCCTTCCTCCACTAGATTGCAGTCTCCTTGAAAGCACAAACTCAGTCTTACTCATTAACATGTAGGTAATTGGTGTATATTTGTTGAGAATAATAGTTACCATAATATAACATCAGAAATAGCGTCTCTTCTCCTGTTTTTGTTGTTCCGTACTCTTGTGTGCTGGTATCTGTACAGAGTGCATGCTCAGTAAATATTAACTTCCTGGTCGGAGCAAAGAGAAACTCCACCAATGCTCTATATGTGTGTATTCCAGTTTGACTCTGTATTCTTACATAGGTTAGTAATACTGTGGAACAGCTAATGTTTGAACAGTTTCAACGTATGTGTACATGTACATATGCTCAAGTGAGTATATATATAATCCCCGCAACTATTCTATTAGGTAGACGCTAATAGCGTCTACTATTTTTATTCCCATTTTATAGATGAAGAAACTGGGGCTTAGGTAAATATGTTATCTACAGTCACACCTAGTGACAGAGCTGAGACTCACATCAGGGTCTAATATCAAAATCTGTACTTTTAGCCACGATGACGATGATGTTGATTGTGATGACAGCTGTGGTTCCAGACATTGTGCTCGGCATTTTACATGTGTTTTCTTAAGCAATATATTTCCTTGCAAAGAATTGATGCTTAATGGTTGTTACATGTGGTAAGGTAGATAAACCTCTTGATTATCTGTGGACTCTGCTGCTAATTCACTGTGTGACTTCAGGCAAACTACTAACCCTTCTGAGCTCTCGTTTCCTTCTCTGCAAATCAGTGAATGATTTTTAAAATATTTCTAGTTCTAAAATTCCAGAACTCTGTGAAGCAATTCTACTTTGTTTTTCATTCCATAATTTTTACTTCTTAGCCTCTGAATTCTAAGTAGGATTCCTATAGGATCTCGATTTTATTTCAGTGTTTGCTCATATCTACATGGTACCTTGTCTGGTGCTCAGCACAGTTTGTAACAGCCTCATAGAGGTATAGATGGAGATTTCTGTAAATCTCCATCTATATAAATCAATTTATATAAATTGAGATCCATCCAAGGGGAAATACCCATCTTCACAAGAAGCCATACTCATTGTTATATGTTACCTTCCTTTGGAGATGACATTCAAATATAACTTAGGGCTACCTTAGAGATAATCATCCCTCCGCACCCTTGGAAGCTTTTCTGTAGTCTGAGATAAGATTCTTATCCTTAAGGCAAAGTTGTGGTCACTGCCTAAGCATCTACATTTGTGACTGAATAAAGAAAGGTTTCTTTTTTGAAAATTGTGCTGGGTACTCGTAAAAGGGTTCTTGGTCTGTGGATAATGCCAGATACAGTAGGGAGTTTTCTACAGGGAACCTGTTTTTATTCTTCTCCCTATCTCTTACAGTACAGTCAGAAACTCACAAATCATTCAGTAGCTTTTCTGAATCTTTGAGAAATTATTTATTAGAAAATGAGTTAAAAAAGAACTAGAATTCTCCCCCAATAAATAAACCAATAAATGGCTTATGTGCAATTCAAAATGATTCTGAAACCTTGACTTTACATTTGTATTTCAGACAACCTCAAGAAAAATAGTACCTTAAATACAGATCAAATGAGAGAGTTAAGCCAAAATGCATGTGACCAGGGAAAGAAAATAAATAACTTTTAAGATAGCTATTCTTAGCTGCTATTTGCATACTAGGGGAATGGCAACATTCACCTCTGGGGGAAAAGGAGCCTTTGAGAAGGAAAAAAAAAAGTTGGCATTTTGGGGTAGTCGGTATGGGGGGGAGGTTTGACAACAAAAATTATGTTGCCTTGAATAATAGAACGTCCGAGATTGGACTTGAAGAACTTAAAAAAGAGATGAGAAGGAAGTCTGAGCAAAATGGCAGCACCCTGAGAAGAAAATACAGTGAGAAATTCCCCATGTTGAAAATGGCCAAAGAACTTTTAGGTACTTATATTTCTTTCCTTGTGCTGTATTATACTTCCTCCTTTCTTGTTTCCGGACTTCCATTAACAGTCCGTTATAAGCAACCACTTATAGGTGGTTGGCTCGGTTGGCTAAGCATCTGACTTCAGCTCAGGTCATGATCTCACAGTTTGTGAGTTTCAGCCCCACTTTCAGGGAGCACGAGCACCGCTTGGGGTGAACCCCGCTTCTCTCTCCTCTCTCTCTCTCTCTGTCCCTTGTGGGATTCTCTGTCTCTGCCCCTTGTTCACTTGCCCCCCCCCTCAAAAAAATAATAATAAATGACCACTTATATGTAATGGTGCTTGGGGAATAAATGAAGAGGGGACAGTGGTCACAGCTAGGATGAAGCGGGGCACAGGGAAGATAGAAACCACAAGACAGACAAAAGCAAGAAGTTAGAATAAGACATGATCCAGAATTGTTTCTTAACTTTGGGGAATATACCTATATATTAACAGATTGGATGAATTTCTTAGAAGCCTGGGGCGCTTGAGGTCACTCCGAAGAACACATGAAGGGTTAAAGTCTGATCTAACGCAGCAGGAAAACTCCCAGACTCTGCAGGGTCAGCACAGTGGGTTCACATACTCTTGGTTCACTTTTCTTCCAGGACTCAAATGTAGAGAATCCATAGAGAAAATTGGAGACCAACATTAAGAACCGTTCATTTGACTGGAGAAAGTACATATTTAAAAACAACAGCAACAACCAGAACTCTCTAACCAGTTCATATGTGGGTCTGTGCATTTCTTAGTAACTGTCACCATGGTAGCAAGGCAGTTTGACAAGGGCGCCTTCTTAGCATAGTACATACAAAGGGGAGAGATCACAGCTAATCATGTACTGTCTTGTACCTTCTTTATTTAGTTGTGCTCATCCCGTATTCCTGACTATTAGCCTCTGACACTTCTCTCCCTAATGGCATCAAGCACAATGCTAGGAATATATTAGGCACTCAAACATGTACACTGATTGACTGAATTAAATAAATGGTGTTTCTACTATGCCTTACTTTCCAGTCTATAGGGAATGTCACCCGGCAGAAATCTGATCTTAAAAATGGCTCCTACATTTGTCTGGGGGATCAAAAGTAGGCCATTTTCTTGATTGGGCTGGCCCAGTGTGGATTTCAGGTTGAGGGGGTGAAGGGACGGTGATTAGGTTCTCGGAGATACTGTATTACTGAAAGGCTAACACGTGAGTGGTAAGTAGAAAAGTGAGGCTATTCGAGGCCCGGAAACTGTGTAAGGACTTGCGCGCAGCACTTTTTCCTGGGTGCAAACACAACTCTGGCAGTTTCTGTGGTGTTTGATATTAGGCCTGAGTTAAAGCCCTGAGGACAGGGCATTCCACCGATTCTGGCTTCAAACTGAGAAAGCTTTTTAAGCCCCTAGCCCCGCCTTATACCCAATTCACACTCAGCCTGGGAAGTCTCCTTATTATAGTCCCTTGAATTAATGATAATCTTTTACTAGGGCCTTTTCCCTAATACATTTTCACATTTCATTTTAATTGTCATCTATGTAATTGCTCTACATTTTCTGTTTTTTAACATTTTGTTATTTCACATTTTCTTTTAAAAGTGTTTAAACGTGGACACACCTCCTTATTTTAATAACCAGCATGCCCAGGTTTGGTACTTTAAAATCTGAGTTCCTGGGCACCTGGGTGACTTGGTTGGTTAAGCGTCCGACTTCGGCTCAGGTCATGATCTCACAATTCGTGGGTTCAAGCCCCGTGTCAGGCTTTGTGCTGACAGCTCAGAGCCTGGAGCCTGCTTTGGCTTCTGTGTCTCCCTCTCTCTCTGCCCCTCCCCCACACGTGCTCTGTGTCTGTCTCTCAAAAATAAATAAACGTTAAAAAAATTAAAAATAAAAAAATAATAAAATCTGAGTTCCTGCATTTTCAACAGATCTTCAACTGTGCCACCTTCGCCATATGGATAGATATTCTAATCATGTTCAAGACTGAAATCAGCTGCAAGAATTTGTCTTTGGAATTCTTTCTTTTTAAAGCAGTTTTTTTTTTTAATGTTTTTATTTATTTATTTATTTTGAGAGAGAGTGCGAGCAGGGGAAGGGCACAGAGAGAGGAAGAGAGAGAACCCCAAGCGCTGTCAGCACAGAGCCTGATGCAGTGCTCAAAATCATGAAATGTAAGATCATGACCTGAGTCGAAATCAAGAGTCAGATACTTAACCGACTGAGCCACCCAGGTGACCCTGTCTTTGGAATTCTTTAGCAGTAGCTGTTGATAAAGCCCAAATGTGACCAGTTTAGTGGGTCAGCCACTGAGACATGATCATCATAATGCTATCACCCTCCCTGGGACCAACTATGCAGGACCAGCCTGTTGTGGAAAGGGCTGTATCAGTCACTATTCCCAGAGAGGAACAGGTTAAATCCTTCCAAACCTGCTGAGGAATTTGCCCTAGTTCTTCGAAACTAGCGTGTAACTTGAAAGTATAATTGGTTGCAAATGTGTTTCTTTCTTCCTCAAAATTACTTTTGAACCATGTGAGACAGAGAGAAAGGCATTTCTCTTTGCATAGATTCAGACTGCCACTGTTGATAAACTGATCTAATTCTGTATGAAATTTGGGGAGCATACAAGTAATGTGACTTCATTTTATCAAAGGAATGTTTAGACCTCTAGTTGTGAAAGTCAATGAATACACAATTGATGTGGTTATAGCATTCAGGTCTCCTCTGTTGATTTTTTTACCTCTGAGTTTAGCACAAGTGCTCAGTGAATGTTTATTGAATGAGTGAGTGAATGAAAAGCTCGTCACAGTGTAACTCCTGCCTACTTTTTAAAAAATACTTATGGGGCGCCTGAGTGGCTCAGTTGGTTGAGCGTCTGACTTCAGCTCAGGTCATGATCTCGCGGCCCATGAGTTTGAGCCCCGCGTCGGGCTCTGTGCTGACAGCTCGGAGCCTGTTTCAGATTCTGTGTCTCCCTCTCTCTCTGACCCTCCCCCATTCATACTCTGTCTCTCTCTCTGTCTCAAAAATAAATAAACGTTAAAAAAAAATTAAAAAAAAATACTTATTTATTTTGAGAGAGAGAGATAGACAGCACTCATACGTGCAAACTGGAGAGGGGCAGAAAGAGAGGGGGAGAGAGAATCCCAAGCAGGTTCCACACTGCGAGCACAGAGCCCATTGTGGGGCTCAAATCCATGAACCGCAAGATCGTGATTTGAGCTGAAATCAAGAGTCAGACACTTAATTGACTAAGCCACCCAGGTGCTCCCTACCTCCTTTTCCAACTGTATTTCCTACTGTCTTTCTTCCAAAAAAAAAATATACAGTAGTTTACACTCTGGCAAAACAGCTGTTCTGTTTCCCAAACACCTCTCCTGCTTTTCCACTTTGGTACTTCTGTTGCCATACCACTGCCTAGCATGCTCTTTTACATCCCAGACCATGAAAATGTGACTGTTTTCTCATCTCAAATGCCATGTCCTTCATGAAAATTTTACTGATTATTTCAATAACACATAAGCCTTTTCTCCTTATGGCTCACAAAACTTTACCTCGTGTTCATTTATTATCAACCATCTTAAGTTATAATTATTTTTGTGGTTGATTTATTCCCCTTTCTATAAAGTTAGCTTCTCAAAGAAAGGCACTGGGTCTTATTAAACGTTACAGTGATTAGCACACGCTTGATACTCAATAGCTACTAGTTGCTCAAATAATTTTAGTAATTAATTTTGCTATTACTGTACTACAACTCCAGCAAATTTTATCATTTTTCTAAATAAAACAAAAATGTTCTCATATATTAACACTATTGGAGCTCCAGAATTAGATCAGAACTGTATCTTTGTCAACATTTTCTTTCTAGTTAATTCTGCAGGTTGGATATTGAAGCATTCATTAAGACTCTCGCTTTGTGTTTTAATTTTTTTAATGTTTATTTTTAAGAGAGAGAGAGAGCACTCGTGCAAGTGGGGGAGGGGCAGAGAGCTAGGGAGACAGAATCTGAAGCAGGCTGCAGTCTCTGAGCTGTCAGCACAGAGCCTGATGCGGGGCTCAAACTCACAAACCGTGAGAGCTGAAGTTGGATGCTTAACCCACGGAACCACCCAGGCTCATTGTGTTTTAAATGATCATGGACTTACTTGGTTCTTTTAGTGACATCATTAGCATTATTAAAAGTCATATCTTGTTCTCCTCAAAGAAGATCTTTTGAGTATTTTTTCCTGAACTATGTATGTATTGTTAAATTCTTAACTCCGGTGATCATTCATTCCTTCGTTCTTGCCTGCGTTACTAAAAAGCTGCAGTTCCGTCCATTCATCAATTTGCATGTGAGGCAAAGGGTTTCAGAGAGACTCTTGGGGCTGTGCTTTTTGCATAATGTTAAACATTTCTTTCTACTGATGACCTATTCTTGACACATAATGATAAAAACAAAGATTCTCTTCCAATTTTTTTTTAAATTAGCTATCACCACCTGCAAGGCATAAAGAGAAAGGAAATGGAGCATAGATTATCCCAGAATTGAGCCTGGAAGTCATTTGAGAAACTTCCCTCTTGAAAGCAGAAACCCTGCTCTATGCTTTATTTCCTGAAATGTCTAGCCCTCCTGAAGAAGGTAATAACTCATTTGGGAAATTCTAAGGATTTAAGACAAAAGATATAAAGAGGTGGATAAGATTGTCCTTTACAGAATTTGGGACAGTCTTAATTCTGACCAGTGCCTGGGTAGCAGTCCTGGAATACAACTTTCCAAGTCTCTTAAAAGCATTACTCATAGTGGCACCTGGGTGGCTCAGTCAGTTAAGCGTCCAGCTTTAGCTCAGGTCATGATCTCACAGTCTGTGAGTTCAAGCCCCGCGTCGGGCTCTGTGCTGACAGCTCAGAGCCTGGAGCCTGCTTCAGATTCTGTGTCTCCCTCTCTTTGCCCTTCTCCCACTCACATTCTCTCTCTCTCAAAAATAAGTAAACATTTAAAAAAAAAAAAGCATTATTCCTAAAATAAGTACTTCTCCAGTCAAACCCTCACTAGTTTTTATTTTACTATTTTATTATTTATAAGGTTTTTTCTTTTTTTTTTTTTAGTTATCTCTACACCCTACATGGTGCCCAGATTTACAACCCCAAGATCAAGAGTTGCATGCTTCACCAACTCATCTAGCTAGGTGCCCCCCCCCACACTTTTTAAAAGTTTATTTGTTTGTTTGTTTGTTTGTTTGTTTTGAGAGAGAAACAGAGCAAGTGGGAGAGGGGTAGAGAGAAAGGGAGAGACAGAATCCCAAGCAGGCTCCCTACTGTCAGTGAAGAGCCTGATGCAGGGCTTGAACTCACAAACCGCGAGATCGTGACCTGAGCTGAAACCAAGACTCAGAAGCTTAACTGACTGAGCCACCAGGTGCCCCTAGGTACCCTTTAAAAAAACTTTTTTTTTAAGTAAGAAGAAGAAACATTTAGATTAAATGCTTTCATCACCCCTTCACATTACCTCTCCAAAGAGGTAATGAGATTAAGTTTTGTTTTTCAATCATGGAAGTTGAGGAATTTCAGCTAACTAGCCTGCTGGTCTAAGTAAGAGAAGAGAGATGGACAAAATGATTGCTTCCCTGAGAAGCTTGGCTGGGACCAAGTGAAGGTCTTCACAGCCTGGTGTCTGTACAAGACGCCAATACTGAAAATAACATGAGTCTGGGTATATCTGAGCATGTGGACTGAGCTCCCGGATTTAACTACAAACCACCGAGTCGGAGGGAGTTCATCATTGTTTGTATCACACATCTATAACACATGTAGATCTGCTCCCCGGCAAGCCCCAACAACAAAAGCCTATCTGACTAGTCATCCTCCTGCTCTTCTAAATTGAATTTTCCAGATTTAAGTAGCTGAACCTGAAGTAAGCTTCTGAAAGGAACCAGTTTATCTGGTATCTGTAGCAGAGGTTGGCAAAATTCCACATTCAGGACCAAGTAGCCTGGAGCCTGTTACGTTTTTTCTTTAACAGCTTTATTGAGATATAATTCATGTGCCATACAGTTCCCCCTTTTAAAGTGTACAATTCATTGGTTTTTAATATATTTCCTGAGTTGTGCTACCATCACCACAATTAATTTTATAGTATTTTCATCACACCCCCAACAATCCCATACCCATAAGCAGTCATTTCCCCTGTCTCCCCTAACTGTAATTAATCACTAATCTACTTTTTGTCTTTATATATTTGCCTATTCTGACATTCCATGTAAATGAAATCATACAGTATTTGGTCTTTTATGCCTGGTTTCTTCCACTTAGCATGTTTTCAGGATTCATCCATGTTGTAGCACATCAATACTTCATTTCTCTTTATTGCCAAATAATTTATTATATGGATGTTTCCACATTTTGGTTATGAATAATGCTGCCATGAACATTTGTATACAATATTTTGCATGGATACATATTTTCATTTCTCTTGGGCGTATATATACCTAGAAGTAGCATTGCCGGATCATATGGTGACTCTATCTTTAACCATTTGAGGAACTGCCAGACTGCTTTCCAAGGCGGCTGTGATATTTTACATTTTTACCAGTAGTGTGTGAGGGTTCCAATTTTGCCAAGAATTGCTATTAAGTATCTTTTTTATAATAGCTACCTAGGGGGTGAGAAGTGGTATCTCCTTGTGGTTTTGTTTTGCATTACTCTAATCTGCAGCCAATTTTTATATAGTCTAAAACTAAGAATGGTTTGTACATTTTTTAAATGTTGAGAAAAACACTTCATGATACATGAAAATTTTCTGAAATTTAAATTTCAGTCTCTATAAATAAAGTTTTATTGGAATATAGCCAAACCCATTCATTATGTATTGTCTGTGGCTGCTTTTCTCACTACACCGAAGTAATTACAACAGAGACCATATGGCCTGCAAAGCCTAAAATATTTACTGTCTGACCATTCACAGAGAAAGTTTCCCAACCCTGGTCTACAATATAGTTGGATTCGACTACAAAGGATCTGGGGTAGGAAGGAGGAAGTATGACTGCCTGGTAAGAATAGATTCCTTCTTTCTTTCCTTCCTTATTCCTTCCTTCCTCTTTCTTTCTTCCTTTCTTCTTCCTTTCGTAGGCTCCACACCCAATCTGGGGCTCAAACTCATGACCCTGAGATTAGGAGTCATATGCTCTACCAACTGAGCTAGCCAGGAGCCCAGGATTTTTTTTCCTTAATAAAAATAGAATGCAAGCTGGCAGAATAAGGAAACACATCAGGATATTATGGAACTTAAGTAGACCACCATATATTTTTATCTGGATCATTATTATAACATTCTTCCAAATCTGGGCTCTCCCCATCATACACATTTCTCCCAGAGTTCTATTCCTAATCTGCCACTCTGATCATATATTGTTCATCAGAAACCTCTAGGGGTTTCCCACATCCACAGACTCTTAGGACCATTTAACCAGGGTCTGGCATGATCTGATAGCATCTTAATGTTCCAACCTTGTCTTCCAGCACTTTGAACCAGACCACCCAGCCTGAATTTCAGGATTCTGTGCTCATTCTTATTTTTCTTCTACGTAGAATGCTTTTTCTCTTCTCCAAATCCCAAACACACTTTATTATTGTTACTGTGAAATGTTTCAAGTATACAGAGAGGTAAAGAGAATGATATAGGAATATCTATGCACTCACCAACCACCAAGCTTTGTCAAGTCTTATCATTTTCCATGTTCTGTGTTGTTAAAAAAATATCGTAGAGTTAGTTATTTTTAAAGCCTCCTTAAATACAAAATCTTATAAGTAGGCCTCCTTGAGGCCTTCTTCCTGTGATTTCCTGTGATTTCCTGTAACACTTTCTATGTACCTCCATCATTGACCTGTTCTGCCCTTATAAAATATTTTGAGTATTCCTCACTATTATCATTCTCATGGAGGGGTACAAAGATTATTTATTTTAGGTAGTCTAATGAAAAGACATTTAAAAAAATTTTAACTGTGGGTTTCTTTTTTAATGTTTATTTTTGAGAGAGAGAAAGAGACAGAGTGAGAGTGGGGAGGGGCAAAGAGAGAGGGAGACACAGAATCTGAAGCAGGCTCCAGTCTCTGAACTGTCAGCACAGAGCCCGATGCCAGACTTGAACCCACAGACTGACTCTGAGATCATGACCTGAGCCGAAGTCAAGTGCTTAACCAACTGAGCCACCCAGGCACCTCCAAAATTGTGTTTATTTAAAAATGCACACTAGATGGGCACCTGGGTGGCTCAGTCAGTTGAGTGTCTGACTCTTGATTTCAGCTCAGGTCATGATCTCATGGTCATGGGATCGAACCCTGTGTGGGGCTCTGTGTTGGGCACGGAGCCTGCTCGGGATTCTCTTCCTCTCTCTCCCTCTGCCCCTCCCCTGCTTGCACTCACTCTCTCTCTCAAAAAATAAAAATGAAAAAAAAATTATAAAAAATAATAAAACAAAAATGTACATTAGAAATGTATGTACATACTAGTGTTTAAAAATATATATCTTGGGGCGCCTGGATGGCGCAGTCGGTTAAGCGTCCGACTTCAGCCAGGTCACGATCTCGCGGTCCGTGAGTTCGAGCCCCGCGTCGGGCTCTGGGCTGATGGCTCGGAGCCTGGAGCCTGTTTCCGATTCTGTGTCTCCCTCTCTCTCTGCCCCTCCCCCGTTCATGCTCTGTCTCTCTCTGTCCCAAAAATAAATAAAAAACGTTGAAAAAAAAATAAATAAATAAAAATAAATAAAAATAAAAATATATATCTAGATCACCAACTCTGTGATTTCCCAGATATCCTTTAGGACATGGTTAAAGTAGGTAGAGATAGTAGAAAATTATTGAGTAAATAAAAATATAGATGATATGGCAAAAATTTTGAAGATTGTATTCAAATAATTTAGCTTAGAAAACTTAGCTTGTTAGAACAGGGACTTTGTTTTGTTTATTTTTGTATGCTCTAAGTACCCAACTAACCCAGAAAAGATGCTTATTGAATTGAATTTATTTCTCTCTGGGGCAAGATCCTTGAAAATCATAGGGAACCTCCTAAACCTTCTGACAGACCACTTAAGACATTTCCCCCACATTGAATGCCCCTGGCACATATGCCAGAGACAGATGGTGCTTTTTTCCCTCTCTCCCCATCCTGTCCATTATGACAAGTTGCCCCAGTTGGGGCTTGATTAAGTATGAAATAATGCCGGTGATAGTCGTGTTCTGAAGGCATGAGGACTCCAGCTTGCCAGGATGCTCTCATCAGCGTTGCTTCAACAGAACGATCTCAGCAAATTTCAGTTTGTGGACCATTTTGGTTCTTGGATCTGGTCCACCACACACACACACACACACACACACACACACACACACTCAGGATACTTTATGTTTTAGAGAAGTGTTTCTTGGTCTCCTTAAAATTCACTATTTTGTGGCATTTCTTTCTTCCTTTCTTCCTCCCTCCCTCTCTTCCTCTGTCACTTCCTCCCTCTCTTCCTTCCTCCCTTCCTTCCTTTGTAGGCTTCACGGCCAGCACAGAACCCAACATGGGATTTGAACTCACGCCCCTGAGATTGAGACCTGAGCTGAAGTCAAGAGTCAGACACTTAACCAACTGAGCCACCCAGGCACTCCTGGCATTTTTTCATTATTGTTAATACTGAACCATCTGAAGTCACGTTGGCAACTGAATTTGGTCTTGAGACTTGGCAGTGAGGAATCATTTTGTATAGCAAACCCAATGCACAATGTTAGCCAAATTATGTCATACGGTTACAAAACTCCTGTCCTATCTTCCAGCTTTTCTGAGTAAATGTGACTCTTTCAGAAGTTTCACTCCTCCTACCCTAAAATGACCTTATATGCTCTCAGATATCAGAGGATCCTAAGTGTGATGAAATCCTTTACTTTATTTCCTTTCTTATAGCCTGCTTAAATTTTAAGGTGGTGTTTTGGGAGAGTGGGAAGCAGGGGGAACCTCTGAGACCTCTGAGTCACAAAAGGGATCAGAACATGTCTAAAGTTTGATTTAACCCTCAAAGCTTCACTCATATTGGGCTAAATAAGCCTCTGGGAGAAGCCTATGAAACTTCTGTATATGGCGTTAAGAAGTGTTTTCTTTCCTAATTCCTACTGCTAAGGCACAGGTCTTTGCTGATCTTAAAACTCCATGACAGGACTAGCTTATAACCAGGTTTTTTAATGTTACACTTTATCATCCAAATGAAGACACTTTTATAAATGAAACGGGTACTGGGAAGAAAAAGGCATAAACCACCGAGCCTCTTATCCTCTATAACAGATCCTTTCAAACTGGGGACTGGTTTTTGTGTTTGTTTTTTTTTCTTCCCAGGGGAGGGGACTAGTTTTCAACTTGAAAGTCTATGGGGTTTCTCAGAGAGTTTGAAGTTTTGTTTTCATTTCAGTGACATGGCTGTGTTTGCATTGTTTGCACTAATCCATTGTTTGTCCCGAGTGGGAAAATTTTAATTGTCCCTCGTCAAAAAGAGAACAGAATCAGACTTCACTTCCAGATAGGGAAATGTTCAAGCCAAGCCAAGTCAGGGGACAGCATGGCCTATAAAAAAAAGACATGTAGTAGTTCTGAAAGAGAAGAGTAAAGTGTGATAGCAGGATACTGAACTCAAGAGCCTGTGTTGTATATTGTACCGTATTCATTTTGCAAGAGGAGATGGAGTTTCAGCAAAATGTCATACATTACATTAAAAATATTAATTTGTATTTAATTTTACAAACGTTTCAGTCCTAAATTTGTGTTGGTTAAGTGTCCAACCTCTGCTCAGGTCATGATCTCGCCGTTCGTGAGTTCGAGCCCCACATCGGGCTTTTTGCTGACAGCTAAAAGCCTGGAGCCTGCTTCAGATTCTGTGTCTCCCTCTGTCTCTGCCCCTCCCCTGCTTGCGCTCTGTTTCTCTCTCTCAAAAATAAACATTAAAAAAAAAATAAATAAATAAATTTGTGTTGACTTAATAAGAGCATAAGGAGCTTTCTTACACCTATATTTATGTAGTACCTATTAAAGAAGCATAACCACAAAAAATAATTTAATTTTGAAGGTCCACAGGAATTTTAAAAGTTTAAGAGTCCATTCTCCTGCTTAGAGCAGTTTTAGTATTAGATCTTTTTCTTCCTAACCCAACTATGCCCTCTGGTGGTGTAGTTGCTGATAGAAGCAAAATACTCCCTTTATAAAATGTGTCCTTTTCAGATTCATTTGTAGATCAGCTGTGCAGCCGACAAAATAATTTCCCTGTAGAAACGGTGTTGTAAACAATGGCAGTTACTGCCGGATAGCCCACAAAAACCCACAGTAGTTCTAGGTCACTTGATCCTCAACCTCCTTTGACCTCCTTCACTGCCTTCCTCACTGGCCAAACAAACAGATCACCATGTCCCCAGTCACTGTCAACACCACTACTACTCTGTCCCCATACCTTTCCGGAGTAGAAAGAGGGAGGAAGTGAGTTAGTGCTTCTGTCAACTCCAAAATCTTATAGAAATAACTTGTGCCCTGAAACCTGTCCCCGTCCTGGGGCCTTCAGAGGAATGGGCCACCTAGAAGGAAACTTAGAGGTCCTCTTTGCTTCTTTCCAAATCTTGGGGTAAATAATCTTGCTTCCTTTTCTTTTGTCCTGCCCAGAGCTCCTCTTAGCTTTTCAGGGTTAGAGTCATCTTCCAAGTAGAAGGCAACAAGGAAGGAAAAGCAGACTAGAAAAAAGTGGAAAGAAAAGAAAATGCTTTGACCCAAGGTTTCCCCAAACCCAGAAGTCAGAAGTCTCTGATATCTAACCAGTAAACCTTCAAACACCTCGTCTCCTCCATGCTTGACAACTTTCCCTTACCAGTCCCTTCTGGAAGAGGAAGGGTTGAGGGAACACTCAGTCTCATGGTACCTGGTGTGTATCATACCAGGAGCATTTAAGCAGTCAGCTATTATTTGTACTTTGTGATTCCGAGGGCCTCTCCGTGGTGAGGGATAGGGACGATGTGGACCCTGCTGTGTCTAGGCAGATACAAATCCCATTTTCTTTCTTTTTTTTTTTTTTAATTTTTTTTTTTTTTTCAACGTCTCTTATTTATTTTTGGGACAGAGAGAGACAGAGCATGAACAGGGGAGGGGCAGAGAGAGAGGGAGACACAGAATCGGAAACAGGCTCCAGGCTCTGAGCCATCAGCACAGAGCCTGACGCGGGGCTCGAACTCACGGATCGCGAGATCGTGACCTGGCTGAAGTCGGACGCTTAACCGACTGCGCCACCCAGGCGCCCCACAAATCCCATTTTCAAGCAACTAGAAGAGGAGCGCCTGGGTGGCCCAGTAGATTAAGTATCCGACTTTAGCTCAGTTCATGATCTCACAGTTTGTGGGTTTGAGCCCCAAGTCGTGCTCTGTGCTGGCAGCTCGGAGCCTTGAGCCTGCTTCAGATTCTGTGTCTTCTTCTCTCTTTCTCTCTTTCTGTCCCTCCCCTGCTCATGCTCTCTTTCTCTCTCTCTCTCTCTCTCAAAAATAAATAAACATTAAAAAAATGTTTTTTTAAGATAAAGGAACTAGAAGAACTCTTCAGAAGATTATTGAATCCATTTATAGTGACAAAAGGGAAAATTTATATGATTTTAACAAAGTAGGAAAAAATAGCAAAAACATAGAGACAAGTGAAACACTTCAGCTAGTTAGAGTACCTGACTGTGGTACATTACTTAATTTGGAATTGCCCTAACATTGACATAATGTGTAAGTTTATTTAAAATAAATGAAAATGTTGATTGTTTTATCTATTGCTATTTAGTAAACCACTCAGTGGGGAGTAGGAGAGACTTAGAAGCTGGCCAGCAGGGAAACTGCTGATGGCTGTGAAAGGTTTTTTATTCATACCAGCAGCATCACACTGTGATATGAATTTTTTTCTCTCTATCATTCTTCTAGGTAAGGAAAGGAAAAGAAAGCTGGAAACACTGGAAAAATAAACGAGTTCTTTCCTGTGAAGGTGAGCTTGATTATTTTTCTGTTGAATTTTGGTAAAATAGCAAGGATTAGATTAATTAATGATTGATAACAAATGAAGATTAGTGAGAACGGGTAGGGTACTTAATACTACCTAAATATTTGTATTTAAGTTTTTATCTGCATTATGTATCCTATTTGAAAATAAAGTTTCTGTAAAGTACAAAAACAAAAATAAAATACTTTGGGTGTGAAAAAATAAATTTAAAAAAACCCCAAAGAATCTAAAACTCAGAAGCTTAAAACAACCCTTTATTTAAAAACAAAACAAAGTTGAGCTCATAAAAACAGAGTAGAAAGTGCTTGCCAGGGGCTAGGGAACAGGGGAGAATAGGGAGAGGGAGAGGACTACCTCTCCAAATTTTCAAGGGTACAAACTTTTATTTTATTTATTTTTTGATTTTTTTTTTTTAATGTATATTTTTGAGAGAGAGAGAGATAGTGTGGGTGGGGGAGGAGCAGAGAGAGAGGGAGACACAGAATCTAAAGCAGGCTCCAGGCTCTGAGCTGTCAGCACAGAGCCCAACTCAGGACTCAAACCCATGAACCCTGAGATCATGACCTGAGCTGAAGTCAGATGCTTAACTGACTGAGCCATTCAGGTGCCCCAAGGGTACAAATTTTTAGTTGTAAGATGAAGAAAGTGTGAGAATCTAATGTATAACATGGTGACTATAGTTGATAATACTGTATTGTATAAATGAAACTTGCTAGGAAAGTAGAACTTAAATATTCTCATTAAAAAAGGTGAATATGGCGGGGGTGGGTGGGCGGCGCCTGGGTGGCTCAGTCCGTTAAGCATCCGACTTCGGCTCAGGTCATGATCTCGCTGTTTGTGGGTTTGAGCCCCATGTTGGGCTCTGTGCTGACAGCTCGGAGCCTGGAGCCTGCTTCACATTCTGTCTCCCTCTCCCTCTGCCCCTCCCCTGCTTGTGCTCTGTCTCTCTTTGTCTCTCAAAAATGAATAAATGTAAAAAAAAAAAAAAAAAGGTGAATATGGGGGCACCTGGGTGGTTCAGTTGGTTAAGTGTCCAACTTCGGCTTGGGTCATGATCTCACAGTTCATGGATTTGAGCCTTGCATCAGGCTCTGTGCTGACAGCCCGGAGCCTTCTGATTCTGTGTCTCCCTCTCTCTGCCCCTCCCCCGCTTGCATGCTGTCTCTCTCTCTCTCTCTCTCTCTCTCTCTCTCTCTCTCTCTCTCTCAAAAATAAATCAACATAAAAAATTTTAAAAAACAAAAGGTGAATATGTGAGAAGATGGGTGGGTGGGGAGAAATCCTTTCACAGTGTATAGGCACGTGAAATCATCACATGGTAAGCTTGTAAATATCTTACAGTTTTCTCAGTTATACTTTTACTATAAAACTGGGAAAAAATCCAGTCTTTTATTGTATCTCAGAATTCTGTAGATTGGCCGGGTGGTTCTTGTACAGGCCTCCCTCGGGGTCTCTAAGGATTTTGATGGGAGGTGAGCACTAGGGCTGGTGCTGTTGCCTCTCTTGGCCTCCTTCGCCCATTCCCTGAGTCCTTTCCTTCACACACTGTGCCGGGCACCATTCCAGTTGCTGGGTTATTCATCTTGAATAGGACAAATGAAGGCCAGACCCTCAAACAGCTTACATTCTTAAATTCTGACATTGCAAAAATACCCAGGAAACAAATCCATTATGATGTGATGTAGGTGGGTAGGAGGCTACTTTGGAGTGATCAGAGAAGTCCTATTTGAAGTAACACGTGAAGATCTGGGGGACAAGGATTTGCTAGTGCAAGTTTCCAGGGCTTGAAGGGACTTGGGGATTTAAAGCGATGCACAAAATCCAGTGTGTTTGGGGAGAAGTAAGTGAGGAGACCAATTGGGTTAGGTCACAGAATTAGTCAGAGGCCAGGTCATGAAGGGCCCTGAAAGCCATTAAGGACTTTGGATTTCATCCTGGGTAATAGGAAGTTTTTAAATCATAAATGTATTAATTCTCTTGTTGAAAAGATCACTCTTGCCTTAGAGAAAGGGGTCAAGGGTGAAAACAAGGAGACTAAATAAATAGGCTGTTGCAGTAGGTGCTGGAGGCTTGGACAGGGTGAAAGCTGTAATTCTGGGAAGTCAGTAGATCCCAAATATATTTTGAAGGCATCTCCAGTAAGCACTGCTGATAGGTTGCATTGGGTGAATGAAAAGAAAGGAGAAAACACAGAGGTTCTCAAGTTTCTCTTTTGAGCAGTGGGATGAATGAAATACCATTCACTGAGAAGACTGTAGAAGAACATTTTTTATTTGGGGTGACGCAAGAAGCAAATATAAAATTTTATTTGAACATGTTGAAGTATGTTATGCTTCCTCAATAATTTGTAATTGAACTCGATGGTTTGAGGTTTACCCAAACTGCAAAAATAAGCCAGGTTATAACAAAGTGTCCTGCTATCTGGGAAATTAGAATAAATGGTAAATATTTAAAGTATAAGTTCATCAAGCAAGTTAGTATTTCTGTTACGATAATAGCTACAATTTGTTAAAGGGTTTTTGTTTGAACCATATGAAATTATGGATATCGACAATTTTGAACTTGAAATGGCAATATCATATGGTTCATTCCAGTACATAGTAGCCACAGAATTATTTCTTTATATATGAATGAATAAATATTCACAAAAACCCTTAAGGTAGGCTTTTTGTTATCTTACAGTTGATAAAATGGAAGTTCTGAAAGAGGTTAACTAACCTGCCACAGGGATGGTGACAAGAAAGTAGGCAAGGAGGAATGAAAACAAGGTCTTTCTGCCCTAGCATCTGAACTTTAAGCCACAAAGTCATACTACCAAGATCTCTAGCCAAGGAGTCCTGCTGCTTCCAAACGAGAAAAGCTTCAGACCTCATACACAGATATGCAGATACAAGAGTGCTTGGTCTGATTGGATGGAGAATTGCCGACTGTCTCCCTTCTGGAGAAACCCAAGTCCAAGTGGACCTTACAAGCCAGAATTGCATTTTACAAGTAGATACACTGAACAAAAAGAAATCAGATAGTCAATACTATTAAAAGTTTCTCAAAAATTCCCATCAATTTCTTCAAAAATTTCCATATTCCCATCTATAATCATCACTGAACTTCTCTATGCTACAAAAATATTAACTATAAAACAAGTGAGTCTAACCTCAGAGAAAGAATATATAATGTCACAGGTTGGAGCTTATCACTAGTCAACAAGCTTTGACCACTTTTATCAAATGCCTCAGAGCACATTTATTACTGTACTCTCAAGCATTCTTATACACTATTAGAAGTGATACTGCCCATGAGTGAGATTCAATAGGGAAACATGTAAAATATGTTATCAATTATAGGGTCTTCAAGCTTCTCCCTCTTTACATAGTTTCTAGGTTATCTAGAGTTCATTAAAGTGAACACTACGTGTGAATCAATTAGGAACTCTATAAATACAGTATATCAGTTTGATCCGTTAGTGCTTAGTTGTGTAAGACAAAGGCTGACAAAAGTTTCCATAACTAAAAAGCTTTCTGTCTACCCTTGGGAAGAGTATTTCCCACATAGCTCTTATATTAGCAGTGCCAATTAGAGCCAACTATTCCTGGTGGTAAGCAATAGAAATAGTCACTTGTCAATTAAATCACACTCCTACTAATGGAAAATTGAAGTTTTTATTTAATAAGCACGTGAATCTGGGGCACCTGGGTGGCTCAGTCAGTGAAGCGTCTGACTCTCGATCTTGGCTCAGGTCATGATCTCTCAGTTTGTGAGTTGGAGTCCTGCATTGGGCTCTGCACAAGCAAAGCCTGCTTGGGAATCTCTTCCTCTCTCCCTGTCTCCCCCCCCCCCCCCCGCCATTTGCACTTCCGTGCTCTCTCCCTCTCTCTCTCAAAATAAATAAATAAACATTTAAAAAATAACTAAATTAATCTGTTCTTCAATACTATATTGATCAGGGGGTCTCTGAGTAGAGGAGCTAGTATAGTAGCTATTCCCCACATTGGTGTAAAAAAAAATAATAAAGTCAGTACTTATTTTTTTAAGGGCCAGTACTTACTAGTCTGTAAGTTCTCAGCCAGCTTCAGTGTTATTTTAGTAATAATAATGGTAATAATAATAATAAATACTATGTACTGAATCCTTACTACATGCCACATACCATGATATGTGCATTACAAACATCTTCGCATTAAAATCTCCTAACAATCCAGTGGGATAGGTTGTATTATCTTTCTTTTGACTGAAGCTTAGAGATGCTAAGTAACTTCCCAATGTCCAAAACTGCTGCAGAGCTAAGATTTAAACTCAACCATTTTGGCCTCAAAACCCATGCTCTTCCCCCTATTATGTGTGTGTGTGTGTGCATGTGTAACAGTAGAGCTGATTACTGTGAGTTTACTCTTAGTGCAGGTGATAAATGGCAATGCCTGTGTTATAAAAGTGGTCAGAGTCTAGAATTTTGAGCCCAGCCTGAAAACTAGCTTTATGTGCTTGCTTTTTTGGTGATCCTTTGTATTTGTAAAAAGTTATATATGTGATTTTCATATTCAAAATGTTTCTACAATTAGACTTCCTAAAAGTAATTATTTTGTAGTTGAAGTCAATATTTAATTGGTCAAATGTGTCTGATTACTTACAGAGATGGATTATTTAGTGATTTTCTTGGCTTTGGCATTAATGCAAAAAACACAGTAGGAAAGAATTGTGGAAAGATAACCGTTTAAAGTATGTATTAATTTTGGGGTTGCCCTCCCACATTGTGCACATGCATAGACAAATGTCATAAGAAAATCAGGATGACAAATTATTCAACCATTAGCTTTCAAAAATGCCACTGACATAGTCCTATATGGAGAGATTCAGATGCATTCTGACAGAGCTTTGGCTCCCAGAGATTAAGTATACTCTTAGAGAAAAGAGAACAGTGAGTGGGAGAAAGGAGCCCTTCAAGCACCTGTCTAAGACATGCAGGAGAGAATCCCAGGCCCTCTCAGGAGCCAGCACTGCTCTTAGCCCAGAGCTGGGGCACTTTGTAGAAGCTGAGGCAGAGCTGATCGTCCTCTCGTTGTCATTCTGTGGGTTCCACCCTTCACCAGGGGTCAGTCAACCCACTGTCCATCATTAGCCCAGTCTGAAGTATTGCTTGCATTTATCCCAAGAATCTTTTCAGCTTCTTCTGAATGTCTCTTGGGAGCAATCCCTCATCTAAGAGCTCAGGACATTCATAAACACCATTCTGTTCCCCCCCCCCCCCCCCCCCCCGCCATCTCCACCTCCAGATTAGAAACTAGAAGTCTTGTAGTCTTTGATGGGTGATAGTGGAGGAGCCTTGGATGCTTTGTGGGGTGATGCTGGTGACAGCTGAAAGAGAAACGTTCGGTCCAAAGAAAGCAGGATTATTTGGAATCAACGTGAAATCACCCATTGAGCTGGATAGCAGAGAAATGCACTACCCCATCACAGAGTGTTAAGAAGCATTTTGTCACAGGCAGAGAATGTTTAGAGCGGGATAAGAGCTTGGAGAACATCTTGTCTCACCCTTCCACATAGCAGAGGAAGCCCAGAAAGGAGACCTGCCTTTTTTAAGGTCAAATACCTGGTTAATGGCTCAGCCACAACCAGTAATAAGATGTCTTCAGTGAGTTTAATTCTCTCTCTAATGCACAGCACAGAAAAATCTGGCTTGCGGGCTCTTTTTTGGGGTTTTTCTCAGATCCTCTTTCAAGGCATGATAAGTCAAAATAGAGAACCCACTTCCTAAGTTCTTAGAATTCCAAGTTCAACAGCTCACAGTGACACCAAAGTTGAGTTTTTGTTGGATTAGTTTATTGCCATAAGATAAAGTGAAGACATTTTTTTAAATGGTTGGGAGAGCCATAACTGCTTAAAGACAATTTCTCTTTCACAGAGACTCTATGAGAGTTTCACACTAGCCCATGAGTGCCTGAAACTGAGCACCAGAATGCATTTAATTGTGAAGAAAGCCCAAGCTTCCTTCCCCGTGATAAATGAAGAACTGACCTTTCTTCTAGCTGTGCCTGTGTTCTTCTGCTCTTTCTCTGGTGAATACTTACTTCATTGGGATTTTTACAGGTAGACAGGCAGGGGTGTCTACCTATTGCTCAGCATTTCTCTCATGACCACCTTGCAATTTCTAGTCCCCACACGGTTTATCTTTGGGTATTTCAGTGGGTTCACACCACTCTCCATTGTCACACCAACAAACTCATCAGGTTGCACTTTCTACATTTACTCTCCACAGGCCTCTGTTTTCTTTATAGTTTTTTATTTTTAGAAACTTCTTTTGAGAGGAACACTATTTTTTAGCATCACTTTACGTATGTCATCGTATTTAAAGTTTATTTTTTTGTGGCAGATAAACGACTATTTAAAGACTTCTCTTACGGGTATTGATGGAACCTTTAAATAAAATCTGTTTGTAAGACACAGGGATAGCCAGATATTAAATAAGTCAAAATTTTAAGTCTTCTTGTAAATATTAGGTTGACTCCTGATTAACATTTGAGATTCTTATTAACGTTCCACACATTGTTTCTGTTCAACCAATTTCAGAACTTCATGAAAAAGTTGAGTGGTAGGTTGGGTAATAGGATACCACAATGGGAGCCTTTTTTCCAAGGCTGGCATGTGAATAAAGTACCTGCAAATCATGAAAAGAAACAAAATAGCTTTAAAAGCAAGAATTTTCACATTGCTCGCAGCAGTATGCACATACTCACTGGGCGTAGGGCTGTTGGGGATGGGGGTCTAAACCTAAGACTCAGCCAGTATCCGCAGCGGTCTGATCTCCCCTGTTTGTGACTTAGAACATCTCTGCTATGTGTGCCTTTCAGCTGACTGAGACACTTCACTTCATTCAGCAAAGGAAGTGGATTTCATTTATAATGTATCCATTCTGAAGGCATTACTAGGGAAGCCAGGACTGTCCTCGCCACAGTGTGTGCTGAGCGACTTGCTTCTGGTTTCCTCAGACAACACACAGGAAGTTGAAACGAAAGGGTCAAGTTGTGGTGACCTGGAGGCCCCAGTCAGGAGGGAAGAGTAGGATTCATCCCCATGGCCTCTGTGAAAGTTTGGGAAAAGCCAAGGGAAGAAAGAGAAGGAGAAAACGTTAGCCCTCCCCTGATGGCTTAAAAGATAGGTTCTCAACCCTGGGGGTGCACATGAGAATCATCTGGGGGAGTCTTTGTTGTTGTTGTTGTTGTTGTTGTTGTTGTTGTTGTTGTTTTTCAATGTCAAAACCCAGGATCCACTGCAGACAAAATGAACAGAAGTTCTGCATGTGACACCTGAGTGTCAGTACTTTTTCAGTTACTCTGGTGATTCTAATGCATGCAAATTGAAAATCACTACTTTACAACAAGGATCACAAACCTAAATGCCCACAGGTAACCGATTAGGAGGAGGGTCGGCTAAGAGTAGAGAGGAGGCAAGTAGCACACTAACGAAGTACAAGTACGCCAGAGGGCAGCTGCTGCTGAGCTCTCGCCAACTCTTGTCATGCAGGAATGTGACGCCATTTTGGCAGATTTTTAAATGTGCGTAGCTAATCATTTAAAAATTGGGTTGTGTGATATATGCTACAACATGCATGCACCTCGAAAACATTATGCTAAGTGAAAGAAGCCAGACACAAAAGGCCATATATTGTATGATTCTGTTGATGTGGAATGTCCAGGATAGACAAATCCACAAGAGAGAAAGCAGATTAGTGGTCACCAGGGGTGGGGGGAGGGGAGCATGGGTTGTGACTGCTTAAAGGGTACCAAGTTTCTTTGGAGGTGATGAAAATATTCTGCAAGTAGATAGTGGTAATGGTTGCACAACATTGTGAAATGTATTGAAAGCCACTGAATTGCACACTTCAAAATGGTGAATTTCATGCTATACCTTAAAAAATAACTGCGGGGGCACCTGGGTGGCTCAGCAGGTTAAGCTTCTGACTTCGCTCAGCTCATGATCTCATGGTTTGTGAGTTGGAGCCGGGCACCAGGCCCTGCGCTGACAGCCCAGAGCATGGAGCCTGCTTCGGATTCTCTCTCCCTCTCTCTCTGCCCCTCCCCCACTTGTGTTCTGTCTGTCTCTCAAAAATAAGTAAACGTTAAAAAAAACAAAAAACAGAAAAAAAATAAGCTTTGTGGACCAATTCAGACAGGCCAAAGAAAACCGTTTTATAGAAGCCAGAGTGGGACCTATGGTGTAAAACCACATGGAGGAAAACCAGGGTCCACAAATTGGGCTGAAAATTTTTAAAAAGCCAATCTAACATAATGTATGCCTCCACATCCTTTCATGTCTGCAACCAAACTGGTAGCAAAGCTGTGCCTGCTGCACCCTTTTCATCTTAAGTCAGACACAAGCTGGGTTTTTTCCTTGATAGGTGCTAATGCAGAGCTGAGCGGCTGCCAGCCTATAAATAGAAGTAGGAACCCCTGAGGCGCAGAACAAGCCGGCTGATGAAACCAGCGCTTTTATTCCTCTCCCTTACTGTTTTGTTACTGAGCAAGAGAGGGGTAAAGGAAACAGACAATAATAACCACACTCATTAATTGTTTCTCCTTTATCAATTGCTTTTTTCCCAATGTGCCGTTAAATTCACACTCCCTAATTTATCATCCCCTTCAGTAGGGTTTGTTACTCTTAATTACTCACAGCATGTTAAAATCATTACTACTTCCGTGAGGCGCTCACTGGCTGCAACAAAGACAATGAGGGAGGCTCGGCTCTTCAAAGAGACTTTGAGGTTTCCTTAGTCTCTGCTAGCCTGGGAATACACTTCCACTGGCAGTGGTTTAAGAGCTCCCCCAAATCCTACTTTACCACGGATCAAAGTGAAATATTACTAAAAACAAAAATAGAATTGCCCTCATCACTTCCATCTTCTAAATATCGGGCCGTGTTGCAGAAAGAAGATGAGATTCAGATTTTCCTTACCTGAATTCTTCTCTGTAGTCATTCCTAATATACTCAGCTAAAGTCTGGCTGTACCGCAGGCAGCTCTTGAGGATGTAAAACTGCTGATACAGCAGAACGGCTTGGCTGGGACTTAGCAGCTGAAATGAAGCTCCAAGCCCCTTTACCACCTGTTTCACAATACTGGCCAGGAAGGTGATCTAAACAAGAAAAAAACAGTGACAATGTAGACTGCATGCCACCCATAAGGCACCTGTTTCAGCTGGGGCCTCACCTATACAAGTAGGCTGAAGTCCTCACCGCCCTTACACCAATACTGCACTGTTTCTCACTGAAACGGTACCCAAGAGAACACCAGACCGTAGACCAGTTGGGTTTACCGATCGCCCCCCTCAAGCAGGATCAGAATAAATGCTGACCATCAAGGAAATTTGGTTCTAATGTAAAAGGAGAACATTGGAAGCAGGAGTGGGGACAGAAGAGGAGCTTGGAAAGGCCTGTGGCTTCCTCCAGGAGAGAAGATAGTCTCTCTTCTCTTCTGTTGTGAAGAACAAATGGCCCACAGAAATAAATTTCCTGTAACTTTCAAAGAGGGTTCCTCCAAGGCTATAGTTCTCAAAATTTAGTATGCATAAAAATCACCTAGGCAGCTCACTAGACATGTGGAATCCTAAGACCCGCCTCAAGGTATTTACCATAAACAATTCCCATGGCTTTGTTCCACAGACAACACGTTGACAAACACCAAGTGAGAAACCCAGGAAAACCAGGCTTGACACAAACAAGTGATGTTGATGTCACTGTTAGCTGGGGTTTTCTTTTTTTTTTAACGTTTACTTTTGAGACAGAGAGAGACAGAACATGAATGGAGGGAGGGTCAGAGAGAGAGGGAGACACAGAATCAGAAGCAGGCTCCAGGTTCTGAGCTGTCAGCACAGAGCCCGACGTGGGGCTCGAACTTACGGACCACGAGATCACCACCTGAGCCGAAGTCAGACGCTTAACTGACTGAGCCACCCAGGCGCCCCTAGCTGGTGGGGTTTTCATTGAGACTATGTCTGCGATCATTTCTGATGGGGCAATGAAAATGGAAATAGTAGCAATAATGTGAACTTCTTGAATTCCTGCTTCTCACACACACACACAAAAGTCATTTACAACCAAACCAAGGAGGCCTGGCTGGCTCAGTTGGTAGAGCATGTGACTCTTGATCTCGGGATCATGAGTTCAAGCCCCATGTTGGGTGTAGAGATTACTTAAACACACACACACCCCAAAGGGGCACCTGGGTGGCTCAGTTAGTTAAGCTACTACAAGAACAGAAAGGAACACTAGTGTCCTTTCAAGCTCTAATGAGCAGGTCCCTTTGCATGCCCATTAAATTAGTAGCAATAAAGGTATTGCCTTTTCTATTGATGCTGCTCATCATGGGCTCAAACCCATGAACCTTGAGGTAATGATCCAAGCCAAAGTAGGACGCTTGGCTGACTGAGACAGCCAGGCTCTTCTAACTTTATTTTTTTAATTTATTTTGAGAGAGAGAGAGAGAACAAATAGGGGAGGGGCAGAGAGAGAGGGAGACGGAGAACCCCAAGCAGGCTCTGCACTGTCAGCGCAGAGCCTGACACAGGGCTCCATGTCACAACCGTGAAATCATGACCTGACCTGAAATTAAGATTCAGAGGCTTAACTGACTGAGCCACCCAGGGGCCCCATGCCATCTCTTTATTATGAGAGATTTATTTATTTTTTTGTTTTAATCTACTTCTATGATTGTTATTTTTTAAATATAATTTATTGCCAGATTGGCTTACCTACAACACCTAGTGATCATCCCAACAAGTGCCCTTCTCAGTGCCCATCACCCATTTTCCCCTCTCACCCACCCTCAGTTTGTTCTCCGTATTTTAGAGTCTCTTGTGGTTTGCCTGCCTCCCTCCCTCTCTGTTTCCCTCTCTGTTTATAACAACTTTTCCCCTTCCCTTCACCCATGGGCTTCTGCTAAGTTTCTGAAGATCCACATATGAGTGAAAACATATGATATCTGTCCTTCTCTAAATGACTTATTTCACTCAGCATAATACCTTCCAGTTCCATCCACGTTGCAGCAAATGGCATGATTTCATTCTTCCTCATTGCCAAGTAGTATTCCATTGTATATATAAACCACATCTTCTTTATCCATTCATCAGTTGATGAACATTTAGGCTCTTTCCATAATTTGGCTATTGTTGAAATCGGTGCTATAAACATTGGGGTACATGTGCCCCTGTGCATCAGCACTCCTGTATCCCTTGGGTAAGTTCCTAGCAGTGCTATTGCTGGGTCATAGGGTAGATCTATTTTTAATTTTTTGAGGAACCTCCACACTGTTTTCCAGAGCAGCTGCACCAGTGTGCGTTCCCACCAACAGTGCAAGAGGGTTCCCGTTTCTCCACATCCTCTCCAGCATCTATAGTCTCCTGATTTGTTCATCTTAGCCACTCCGACTGACGTGAGGTGGTATCTCAGTGTGGTTTTGATTTGTATTATGAGAAATTTAAAGCAAAACATGACATAATCAGATTTTTTAAAATAGATCCCTCCAACCAGTCTGGTGGGAAGGTAGGACAGACTATATAGATGTGATTGTACTTTCAAAGAGAGAGAGTCAGTGGTACTAGGGACTAGGATGATGGCTGACAGGACAGAGTGCCCCAGTGATCCCAAGTGTTAATTCATACTCGCCAACTCATACTTGCTGTTTAAGATAAATGTTCATTTTTTCATTTACATATACAGCCAATATTTTAATGTGTTCTGTTTTCTACAGGATATATTTTAGGTTTTTCATGAAATAAAGATCATATTTAAGATACCATTTTAGGGGCAACTAGGTGGTTCACTTGGTTAGGCGTCCGACTCTTGATCTTGGCTCAGGTCATGATCTCACGGTGGTGGGATTGAGCCCCTTGTTGCTTGGGATTTTCTGTCTCCCTCTCGCTCTGCCCCTCCCCCACTCATGCCTGCACGTGTATGCTTTCTCTCAAAATAAATAAATATTTTAAAAACTTAAAAATAAAAGATATAATTTCAGTCCTGTAAGCACTCAGGCCCCAAATATTAAAAAGCGCTTTACCTTAATTAAATAATACAATCATCAGATTTACATTTTGCTTCTATTTCCTAATTGTGACTACTTATAGGGAAAATTTATGTTTATTAATTAAGCACTGGAGCACCGGTATAATTAACTGTGAGTGGTGCTTTCGTTTTTGCTTCTTGGTACTTACGAAGGGAGGACGACTTTGTAGGAAGGACATCATCCAGCTAATAGCAAACTCTTCTGGTCCCAATCCAAGATTTCCCTAAAAGACTCACAGAAATAAACAAGTTACATTCATGAAGTTTGAGTTGTACATGATATTCATTCTCAAATACATTTTATCTTGATTGATGAAATCAGTATTTAGGAAAATAAGCTGATGAATACTTAAGAGCAAAAGTAGTATCATTTAAGTCAGACAGTTTTGGAGACCATCTCTAATACAAGCATATTAAAGATATATTATTAATCATTTGATATATAATCACAGAAATATAATAGTCATATGATATATATAATAATCATACAATATAATATGTATAATAATATATATCGTACCTGCTGAAAGACAAGAAATATCTCATATAAAAGTGCCGTAGCTGTATCTGTATATTCCTTGATAAGGTTCTGTAACTAGAATTTTAAATAATAGTCAACGCAATATCACTGGCAGAGCCAGAAAATGGTAATTTTTGCTGGTTACCTTTAGGTACTTATAAAAGAATTTTTGATTAACAGAAAATATAATTAATGTGGTCATTTTTCCTATTATGTTTGGTTCAGTCATTCTAAAAAAAAAAAAAGGCTCCCATAAAAAGACTACTTGGAGTGCCTGGGTGGCTCAACCTTGATTGAGCCAAGTCTTGATTTTGGTTCAGGTCATGATCCCAGAATTGTGGTTCTGCACTGAGCATGGAGCCTGCTTAAGATTCTCTCTTTCTGTCTCTCTTTCTCTCTCTCTCTCTCTCTCTCTCTCTCTCTCTCCCTTCCTCCCCCCCCCCGCCCCTCTCCCCTACTTATGCTCATTCTCTTTTTCTCTCACTGTCTTTCTAAAATTAAAAAGTATATATTTTTTAAAGTTTATTTTTTTAATGTAATTTATTGTCAAAAAAGACTACACATTAGAGAATTTCTAAGAAAGTGGGTCAGGGAAGAAGATACAATGGCCCACAGAATACTAACACCCAAAAAACTGCACACTTGGTTTGCAAAATCATTCAGATCAACAACCCTACATCCTTTCGAGTATTGAAAATATGCCCCCTAGAATTAAGGTGGGAGATTCTCTAGGAAATTTAGCCTTATGCCCAACGTGAACTACAACTCCCTCTGTAAAATGGGTATATATAGGGCTTAGAGACTTTTGTTTTTGCTCTCAAGAACTCCAGTTAGTGAGGCTGTCTTTTAGCACTTGGTGCATGAGAACTGTGTGGGCATGCTACAGGCCAACACATTTTCCCTGACAGTATTCTTTGCAAGAACGAGCTCCAGTTTGAAATTTCATACTGTTAGACCTTGGAACCAAAATTTATATGATCTTCACGAATAGCCTGCGTGCAAAAGATCACCAAGTTCAAAATCAGGAAACTCAGACCTATCTATTCTGCCCACTAGATATTTTTATATGGAAATGCCAGGGTGGGGAGAGGGGAAAGTGGGTGATGGGCATTGAGGAGGGCACCTGTTGGGATGAGCACTGGGTGTTGAATGGAAACCAATTTGACAATAAATTATATTTAATATAAAAAAATGCCAATGGCAATCCAGTCAACTAATCCCAAACCAAGCTCATTATTTCCCCCCTTTTTAAAAAAAATTTTTAAATGCTTATTTTTAAGAAAAAGAGAGAGCACGAGCAGGGAGGGGCAGAGAGAGAGGGACACACAGAATCCAAAGCAGGCTCCAGGCTCTGAGCTGTCAGCACAGAGCCCAACACGGGGCTCGAACCACAAACCTCAGGCTCATGACCTGAGCCAAAGACAGACAGGTAACTGACTGAGCCACCCAGGTGCCCTTCATTATTTCCCCTTTGAACCTACTTTTCTTGCTATAATTCTTATTTGACACCCTGGCCAGAATCTAAAATTCATCTAATCCTCACAATTTATTTTCACATCAACCTATGAGTGCAATTTCCTAAAAATTACTGGAATTTATCCTCTTTACAACTACCATCTCTTTTCTTCATTAATTTATTCAACAAATATGCATCAGACCCTATACTAAGTGTTGGGGATACAATGGGTAGCAACAGGGACATGGATAATACTTCATGGAAGGTAGTGGAGAACAAACAATAATCTAATGATCAAATAAATAAATGCGTAGTTGCTAACTGAGACAAGGGCTGTGAAAGAAGAGAATAGGAAGTTAGGAGAACTCTAAAAAGAAGCCTGGTCTCATTTCAGGGGTCAAGGATAGCTTCCCTCTGTCCTATTATCGTTCCTCACCTGGACTCCTGCACTAACTTCTCAGCCCTGCCTGAGTCTTGCTTCTATCCCACTCTTTAATCCCTGATCCACTCACTCCACTGTTAAAAATGGTATTATAGACACTCCATTATAGACTTATAATATTCAGACATATGAATATTATATTCATGTTATATTGAATTAACATCTGTCTCTCTAACCAGACTATAAACCAGTAAGGGCACAGGTTGTATCTGTTTTGCTTCTTGTTTGTACCCCCACAGGCTAGCACACTGTTTAGCTCATAACAGATTTTCAACAAGTATCGATTGAGTGAATGAAAACATGTAAGAGTTTTCTAAAACATAACTGTATGTTTAAGAACTATCAAACCATGTCCCATCCTTTTTTTTTTAAGTTTATTTGAGAGAGAGGGAGAGAGAACATGAGTGAGGGAGGGACCAAGAGAGAGAGAATCCCAAGCAGGAACCACACTGTCAGCACAGAGCCTGACATGGGGCTCGATCCCACAAACCATGAGATCATGACCAGAGCTGAAATCAAGAGTCAGACACTCAACTGACTGAGTCACCCAGGCACCCCTGTATCCCATCCTTTAAAAAAAAATTATGTGTTGTTCTGCTTGAAATAAACTAATAATAAACTGATTTATTCTCTCAGGATATGTGCTTTCTAGGTGGTTTGATATTTCTAATGTTTTAGTAAAACTTTAGAAAAACAAGTAATTCTCACTGAGTTTGCACTACTTAGATAGCTAAGGAGATGATAAACTAAAGCAAGAGAGTTAACCCTAAAATCTCTTAATGAGAGTGCTTTTTTACCATTAGACCCTACTATGGAATTACATATACATAAATATTTTGTATAGAGACAAATAAGCAGATTTATTTAATACATGCTGAATACTAATTATTTTCCTTAGTATACATACTTAAAACATCTAAAATGGATGTATTAATATTGATAGACTAGCTATCTAAGTTTTGAGGTTAATGGTAAAATATTTACTCTGAATTATATTTATAGTCTCTACCATTTCATGGTCTACATTAGAAGACAGAAATCCAGAGCACCCCTATATATTATATTTAGTCTACCCCAAAATTCTTATCTTATCATCTTACCTCAGCATCAAAAGACATCTCAACTAAAGTTGAATCAGCCACCAACTGGATATCAAACACAGGACAAGATTTTGGAATCTGAGGTTCACTAATTAATATTACCAAAAGATTAAATAATGCTCCCCTAAAAAAAAATAAAAGGCAATTAATAAAGTTTGAAAAGAAAAATAGTAAAGCCAAGTTTGCAGACACTGAATATAATTACATTTAAAAGTATAAAGCATTAAGGCACCTGGGTGACTCAGTCAGTTAAGCGTTTGACTTCGGCTCAGGTCATGATCTCATGTTTGTGGGTTCGAGTCCCACATCAGACTCTGCGCTGGTGGTGTAGAGCCTGCTAAGGATTCTCTCTCTCTGCCCCTTCCCCATTTTTGTGCTCTCTCTCTCTCAAAATAAATAAACTTAAGAAAAAAAAAAAACACATGTGTATGTGACACATGCATATCATTTTTTTAAAAAAGTATAAAACATTGAAGACCATTCTCTGAACTTTTGGAGCCTTGGACATGCAGACAATTAAGTAGTGATAAAAAATTTAATTCAAAATATAATTTCTTTGTCTTTTGGCTCAAAGCAAGTATAGGTCTAGAAGTTCACAAAGCTTAGGAAGCTTAGTAAGTCTGGACTTAAGGGAAATTTGGGTGAGTTCAGTTGAATCAGTATTTCCCAAAGGGCTTCCCCCTCCCTGCCCCCCGCCAAAGGGCTTTTTATGGCCTATTAATTCCAGGAAATATTATAGTAAAAAAAATAGATTATTTGTTTGAAAGAGGCATAGTAAATACTTGGTTAAACCAAATTCATTGCATATCTTTACTACTGGACTTCTCAGAGGCTTTAATATGCTCACATGCATTGTATATCTCTGAGACAAAGAAACCACCATATGAAACACTTCTTAAAATGCTTATTTGAACACAGATTTTTTTGACTCTAGAACCCTTTATAAAATTTTTGGGTTGAAATACAGTTAACATATTAGCTTCAGGGGTACAACATAATGATTCAGCAATTATATGCACCATCAAATGCTCACCACGATAAGTATAGTTACCATCTGTCACCATAGAAGTTACTATAATATGATTAACTATATTCCCTATGCCATACTTTTCATCCCCATGACTTATTTATTTTATAGCCGGAAATTCGTACCTCTTAATCCCCTTCACCTATTTTACCCATCCCCCCCCTCCATCCCGCAACCACTAGTTTCTTCTCTGTATTTACAACTCAGTTTCTCTTTTTGTTGTTATTTGTGTTTGTTCATTTGTTTTGTTTTAAAGTTTCCACATGTAAGTGAAATCGTATGATATTTGTCTTTGTCTGACTTATTTTACTTAGGATAATGCCAAGTCCATCCATATTGTTACAAATGGCAAGATTTCATTCTTTTTATGGCTGAGTAGTATTCCAGTATAATATATATGTATATTATAACCTCTTCTTTATTCATGCACCTACTGATGGATCTTTAGGTTGGTTCCATATCTTGGTATTGTAAATAATGCTGCAGTAATTATAGTGCATATATCTTTTCGGATTATTGTTTTCATTTTCTTTGGATAAATACCAAGAAGTAGAATTACTGGATCATATGGTACTTATATTTTTAGGTTTTTGAGGAACCTCCGTACTATTTTCCAGAGTAGCTACACCAGTTTATATTCCCGAAAACAGTGCATGAGGATAGAATTATTTTTTTAACAAAGCATTTCAAAGGCTTACTATTCCACTGAAGACTGTTAGTTAATAAAACTAGTATTAAACTTTAAGTCTTTTGCTTTCCAA
Source organism: Panthera uncia (assembly GCF_023721935.1). Taxonomy (NCBI): domain Eukaryota; kingdom Metazoa; phylum Chordata; class Mammalia; order Carnivora; family Felidae; genus Panthera; species Panthera uncia. The sequence continues at coordinate 87,258,503 of NC_064809.1, forward strand.
AGTGGTGTACTATCCATTAATCTACACTAATAACTCACTTAAATTGTTACTACACATTTGAATAATACACACTATTATTTGAAAATAAAAGGGCAAAAAAAAATCACAATGCAAAGCAAGGATTCTGAGGCTATAGGTTTGGTAACACCATCTTCATGCGTGTCATGCAATCCATATATGGTTGAAAAGGAGCTGAAGGCAGGCTATTAGGAAAATCACTTGCCTAACTGAAGACAGTGCCAGAGTAGCTTCGACAGATGGGAATAGTAAAAGAATTTACAGCTAGGACTATATAAAAATCCTCTATAACCATAAGCATCTCTTTGTAATGGAATAAAGGAGACTAAAAAAATCCCTGCTTGGTAATATTTGAGGCTTCATAATCTTTTTTGTATCTTAAATTAAAAAAAAAATAGTATTTATTCATTTTTGAGAGACAGAGCATGAGTAGGAGAGGGACAGAGAGAGAGGGAGACACAGAATCTGAAGCAGGCTGGGCTCAAACTCACAAACTGTGAGATCACGACCTGAGCCGAAGTCTGATCTTAACCAACTGAGCCACCCAGGCACCCTGAGGTTTCTTAGCCTTTTTACAATCACTTAAATCATTACCATGATTACAAGTTCATGATTAACCAAGATTTTAATAAAAATAGGATTCCCTTCATTTCTCCAACTCAAAGAGCAAGTCAGTTCTCATATCTACAAAAGAAGAATCATGTCAGCACACTTCTCAAAAAAGTAGGATATGTCCTACAGGATATTTGCTAATGTTTTATTCAGGCTGTTTTAAAATAGCCAATCTTACTTTTAGAAGATCCTTCCAAAATCAACAAAACATTCCATTTAGAAGCTTTTCTTGAAATTAAGTTTGAAATGGCATTCCATTTTCTATTACATTTAATTAAAGTCCTTTATTTTCAGCAGTATCTTCTTTTAAAAGTATCATATATCCAGGGCTAAGGGAAGAAACTCAAATTCTGGGTCACTTGCTGTGATAATATATGAATTCAAGCATGACAGTATTAAAATATGAAAGGATTATGGCACATTTTGAGAAGAAATACACAGAACTGAGTTGAACTAATAAAATCTCTACTTAAGGAACAAATTAAGAGGAAAATGCAGAAATGATTAAATGCTTTTTTATTTGCTCAAATGGAGTTTAATTTGGAATCTACTCCTTCTGCCAACACTATTTAAAATCCACTAGGTCAATAATAGAAAAAATTTTAATCTATATGGTAGTTTCATCCCCAAAAACAAAGACGACTTATGGGGTTGACATTACAGTCTTAAAAAATGGTGCCAACAGTTGTGATACTTTTGTTTAGATTGTTATTATTTCCAGTGTAAGAATTTTGAATGCATTGTAATATATTTTTATACAGACTTTGAAAGGCAAACTCATGGTCTCATAAGGCAGTCTATGTTATTGTGGTAGGCAGAATTCTAATATGGCTTCCAAGATATCTTACCCCCTTTTATATATACCCTAAATAATCCTTTTCCCTTAAGTATGGGCAGGACCTGTGAATATATTAAGCTATTACTCCTGTGATTATGTTATGTTAGATGAGAAAGGTGAAGGGATTTTGCATACATGATTAAGGTTCCTAATTTGTTGACTTTTGAGTTAATGAAAGGGAGATTATCCTGGGTGAGCCTGATTATCGAGCTGAGCCCTTTAAAGAGTGCTTAGGCCTTCCCTGAGCTCAGAGATAGTCTCCTGCCAAGAAGCAAACCATCATGAGTGTACAGCTATAAAGAAATTAATTCGGCCAACAGAAACCCAAATGAGTTTGGGAGATAACCCCAAGCCTCAGATGAGACAGCAGCCCCAGCCAACGCCTTGACCACTGCCTTGTGAAAACCAGAGCACATGATCCAACTGAGCTATGCCCAGATTTCCTGATCCACAGAAACTGTAGGATAAGTAATTTATAGAGTTTTAAGTCACTGAGTTTGCAGTAATTTGTTACAGGGTAATAGAAAACTAATGCAGTTATATTAAACATTTACTGTGCTAATTAATGCTATGGGTAACATGACAGGACCCTATGCATATCTAAAAGTTAGTATTACAACCAGACTGTATTATAGCAATATATGTGCACCAGTGTACATGAAAATAATTAGTCGTATCAGGAAAGAGACTTGCTGTATAGTAAGGCTGATGTGTCCAAACCAAATTAAGAAAGAACAATTAAAACAACACTTTGCAGCAGAGGTTAGTAAGAGTGATGGTTTTTCAACTTGGACAGAGAAAGGTAAGGACCAAAAAGTGTATAAAAAAGGTAACGTGATTCTGCAATAATTCAGTATGTCAAAAGACAGAAATGTAAGAAATAATCTTGGATCTCTGTCCTGGAGATTGGGGAAATGGCAGTTCTATCAACTACATAAAGAAGTATAGGGATGCTTGGGTGGCTTAGTCAGTTAAGTGGCCAACTTTGGTTCAGGTCATGATCTCAGAGTTCATGAGTTTAAGCCCCACATTGGGCTCTGTGCTTATAGTGCAGAGCCTGCTGGGATTCTTTCTCTCTCCCTTTCTCTCTGCCCCTTCCCTACTTGTACTCTCTCTCTGTGTCAAAATGAATAAATAAACTTCAAAAAAAAAAAAAAAGTATACATAGGGGGCACCTGACTGACTCAATCAGTAAAGCCTGGGACTCTTGATCTTGGGGTTGTAAGTTCGAGCCCCATGTTGGATATAGAGATTACTTAAAAAAAAAATAGAGAAAATAATAGAGTGTGTCTTACTTGTTCACTGTAAAGCAGGGTCAACAAACTACGGCCTGTAGGCCAAATAACCCAGAGCCTATTTCTATAAATAGAAATTCTATAAATTTCCTTAATTGGAACAGAGCTATGCCCATTCATTTATATATTGTCTGTGACTGTTTTTCTGCTACAGTGGCTAAGTTGAGTATTTACAACAGAGACTATATGGCCTGAAAAGCCAAAAATGATTACTCTATGGCCCTCTACAGAAATGTTTGACCACCCTGGTATACAGTATAGTATGCCCATAGTCCTTGGCACATAGCAAGTTGCTTAAGAAATGTTAATGAATAGGGGCGCCTGGGTGGCTCAGTCGGTTACGCGTCCGACTTCGGCTCAGGTCATGATCTCGCGGTCCATGGGTTCGAGCCCCACATCAGGCTCTGTGCTGACTGCTCAGAGCCTGGAGCCTGTTTCAGATTCTGTGTCTCCTTCTCTCTCTGACCCTCCCCCGTTCATGCTCTGTCTCTCTTTGTCTCAAAAATAAATAAATGTTAAAAAAAATTTTTTTAAAGAAATGTTAATGAATATAATCATTAAAATTAATTTATAAAGTTCTCTAATAAATAGCCAGAACAAAATTACTAGGAGTTCTTATTCTTTTCCCTGGTTCAAATGTTTTAGAGCCCATGCTCTCATTTTTCTTCTACTTTCTACTAGAGAAAATTTAGATAAACAGTTGATGAGGGTGGAAAAAAATTAAGATTTTAGTCAGAACATTGGCCTAGCATGTAATTCATAATCTATAAATCATATAAAAAGGTCAAGCAGATAATATGCAAAATATGCAAACACGTACTTTCTGGGGCAAAGAATGCTATTGTCCCCCTGTTTTACATTCTTTCCTTCTTTCTTTTAATAATAGGTATCCCTATCACCATCCAAAGTTTAGCTAGGTACATAGCCATGTAACTACAGACACATCCAACCATCCAAAGTTTAGCTAGGTACATAGCCATGTAACTACAGACACATCCAAGCTCTCTTGAAGCTATATATGGGCCTATGCCTAAAGTTCTCATCTGCAGAATGTGAGCAGAAAAATCATATACGCCTTGTTTAAAAAGGAAATGTGCAGGGCTCCTGGGTGGCTCAGTCAGTTAAGCCTCCAACTCTTGACTTCGGCTCAGGTCATGATCTCACCGTTCATGGGATCAAGCCCTGCATTGGGCTCTGCACTGACAGCATGGAGCCTGCTTGGGATTCTCTCCCCCCCTGTTTGCCCCTCTCCACCGTGCGTGCGCTCTCTCAAAATAAATAGATAAACTTACACCATAAGCATTTTTCTTTTTAAAAAGGAAATTTGCTTGCCTTCTACTTCTCTTCCTCCATTCCATAGGATTTAATGAAGTCTCAGAGGTCAGCCAGCTTCAATCATGAAGACAAACACAGTGTAATAAAAAAAGTCAGAGCAGGGCACTTGGGTGGCTTAGTCGGTTGAGCGTCTGACCAGCTCAGATCGTGATCTCACAGCTCATGAGTTCAAGCCCACATCAGCCTCTGTGCTGACAGCTCAGAGCTTGGAGCTTGCTTCAGATTCTGTGTCTCCTCTCTCTCTGCCCCTCCCCTTCTTGCTCTCTGTCTCACTCTCTCTTTCAAAAATAATAAACGTTAAAAAAAAAAAGATGTCCAAGCAACAAAAGGGAAGGAACCTAGGTCTCTGGCTGATCTCGTAGAGGACAGCGTGACTATGTACTCTGGACTAGTATGTGAAAAGATGTAAATTTCTATCTTCTGCGGACCACATATTTTAGCATATCTTTATTATAGCAGCTTACCCTATGTTAATAAACCCCCAACATCATTCACTTCAAAGTCACACAATTATATATTAGATGAAGCTACTATAACTCCTGCATTTGCAATATAGTCTTTCTGTTGTGTGGGTATAAGGGCACTCTATAAAATTCTAGTAAAGAAGCCCTGGCTTTAAATGTATGATGGGGCATTTGGTCTCTTTCAAGTTCAGCAGACAATGACAAAATATAAAATTGTGCCAAAAAAAATCTTTGTGCCCTTAATAATCCAGAGAGACAGAGAGTGCTCACTATGTGCCAGTTGATCTGTTCATCACAGAAGGAAGTGGAAAGACAAAAGAGTTTCATATACTTACAAGGGGATTGACTACAAGAGTAAAAGAGCTATCGGTTTTGGAAGACACTCAATAGAGTACTTAATGGGTTGCAACTACAAGGTCCCAATGTCTTCTTCTAAAAAACCTTACTTCTTAGCTGCCAATGTCTTCAGGCGTGATGACTCAGTTTCTGTTTCTCTGAACATCAGTCCCAGAGTCTGCATAATTTCAATGCATGCCCTAGAAAACAAAGAGGAAAAAAAGCACGGAAATGGCATGATTGCATTACAAGTCCAGAATTTCACAAAATCAGTAATCCTTGATAGAATTGCTCTCAGGTAATTTATATAGAAAAAAAGTACGAGAAGGAAATTCTGTATATAAGATTGTCAACGTTGGTTGACCACTCTGTGATTGCTATATAGTAAACACTCAGAAATATTTGTTGAATGAATCAATAGCTGAATGTCAGGATTAAGTTATTTTCATATTGTTTTTTTATCCTTAACATTTTTTTCTGATAATCACACACTACTTTAAAATTTTTTTAAATAATTTTAACTTTTTCAGGTAGGTAATATTTGGCTCAAAATTTCAAAGGTAAAAAAGGGCAGACAGTGAAAGGTGTCTTTCCTCCAGACACCCATTTTTTTTTCCTTTGGGACAACCAATATTCTAGTTTCTTGTATAGCCTTTCTTTAAAAAGTAGAACATAATGGGGGCACCTGCTTGGGTGGCTCAGTTGGTTAATCATCCGACTTTTGATTTTGGCTCAGGTCATGATCTCATGGTTCATGAGTTCGAACCCTGAGTCAGGCTCCACACTGAGAGTGAGGAGCCTGCCTGGGAATCTCCCTCTCCCTCTCTCTCTCTGCCCCTCCCCTACTTGTGCTCTCTCTCTCCCAAAATAAATAAATAAACTTTAAAAAAAGTAGAACAAAACGAATGCTATTTTAAAAAATTTATGTGAAGCAAAACTTGCAGTGCCATTTATCATTAATATGGTACGTATTTTGTCCAGTGCCTTCCATTCATCTTTAACACTGTAGGGGGAAAAGAATCTATGATTATCCAGTTAATACTTACACCAGCTCATCAGCCCTTTGGCTTCTATTTTGAAGTGTGCTCTTATCCCTAGACTCTGGCAAGTACTCACGAAGTTTGTTCACTAGGAAATAGAAAAGGTCACTGGTCTGTGAAAGCAAGCAGGAAAGAAGATGGTAAATAAGGTATCAGATGGTAAAACTCTATCTTTACATAATAAAAATATGAAGAAATTATTCTCTGGGGACGAAGTGAATTAAAATATCTCTCATTAATATTAGCATAATCCGAACTGAAAACACTTTTACTTACCACCGGGAAACAGACCACTGTTCTGGTGAACAGAGCCAGAGCTAAAGCCTAGGGGTGATGCTGAGAGATGCTTAATAGGCTTGGCTCTCCCGTTAATATTGAAGGCCCTCTAGAAGTAGGTGTTTAATCTCAGGCAAGTCATTTACTTACCTGGGAATAATATATTAAATGGAGGCTACTCTAATTCCTGTCTTTCCAAAGTAATTTGGCCTTTGTGAGGATACAATGAAATAAGGGCTAGAAAAACACTTTTAAAAATGTTTGCTAACCTGGCGCCTGGGTGGCTCAGTTGGTTAAGCGTCCAACTTCGGCTCAGATCATGATCTTACGGTTCACAGGTTCGAGCCCCGCATCAGGCTCTGTGCTGACAGCTCAGAGCCTGGAGCCTGCTTTGGATTCTGTGTCTCCCTTGCTCTCTGCCCTTCCCCTGCTTGTGCTCTGTCTCTCTCTGTCTCTCAAAAATAAATAAATGTAAAATAAATAAATGTATATATTTACTAACCTAAAAGCAAACTCACAGCATTGGTGTAGCCTAATGAAGATGGTGGAGAATGATACTAATAATTCTGTTAATACAGTATATTTCCATCTCTGCCAAAATAAACACAGACTTAAGAGTGCAGGAACCAAATTTTTTGTGCTTCTATGCCGTCTGTTGAGATAAATCGAGCATGAAGTAAGCACTGGCCCATGAAATCAGGCAAGTTGGTACTAATTAGAAATATAATGTAATTGCTTCTCTTTTCTGTCCCTCTCTTGTTCGTTTTCTTCCCCAGGACTTTTGTTTCCTAGTGACAAATTAGACTCTTTGTTTAGACAGGTATTATGGGTGCCTGTATATAGGTGATCTGGCATGAGAAGAGGCTGAGGATGGCAGGTGGAGAGAGGGACCAGAGGAGAAAGAGCAGGATGCATAGCAGACCCTCTCAGAAGGGCTGCTGTTTACTCACTGCCCTGGTAAATTAGCACGGTTGGTGGCTCTGCACACTAACTCTGGTGCCTAGTTCTTTCAGTTCATATCCCAGCTCTGCCATGGGTCAGCTTTGTCATATTTGGCAAATTACATATACACTGTATGACTCAGGTTATGTCTAAGATGGAATTAATGTCACCTGATGGGGCTGAAATAAGATAGTATGTGTAGGGGCTTCTGGGTGGCTCAGTCGGTTAAGCATCTGACTTCGGCTCAGGTCATGATCTCACACTCCGTGAGTTCAAGCCCCACATTGGCCTCTGTGCTGACAGCTCAGAGCCTGGGGCCTGCTTCAGATTCTGTGTCTGCCTCTCTCTCTGCCCCTCTCCAGCTCGTGCTCTGTCTCTCTCTCCCTCAAAAATAAATAAAAACATTTTTTAAAAGAGAAAAAAATAGAATTACCATATGATTCAGCAATCCCACTAATGGGTACACTCCCAAAAGAACTGAAAGAGTCTCAAAGAAGTATTTACACACCCATATTCATAATGGTAATATTCACAATAGCTTAAACATGGAAGCAACCCAAGTATCCATCAATGGAGAATGGATAAGCAAAATGTGTTATATACATAAATGGAATATTACTCAGCCTTAAAAAGAAGCAAATTCTGACATATGCTACAACATTGATGATCCTAGAAGACATGATAAGTAAAATAAGCCAGTCACAAAAAGACAAATACTGGATGGTTCCACTTACATGAAATATTTAGAGAAGTTAAATTCATAGAAGTAGAAAGAAGAATGGTGTTTCCAGAGGCTGCGTGAAGTGGGGGAATGAGGAGTTATTGTTTGATGAGTATAGTTTCAGTTTTGCAAGATGAAAAGAGTTCTGGAGAGGCTCCAACTGTATACAGGACCTACTTAAAATCACTGGACCATACATTTAAAAATGGCTAAGATAGGGACACCTGAGTGGCTCAGTCCGTTAAGCATCTGACTTCAGCTCAGGTCATGATCTCACGGTTCATGGGCTCTTTGCTGATAGCTGAGTCTGAATCCTGCTTCAGATTCTGTGTCTCCTCTCTCTGCCCCTCCCCTGCTTGTGCTCTCTCCCTCTCTCTCTCTCAAAAACGAACATTAAATTTTTTTTCTTTTAATGGTTAAGATGGTAAATTCTATGTTTATGTGTGTTGTACCACAATAAAAAATAATGTTGAGAAAAAAAAAACTTCATGGAGAAAAAATAAAGGGTTAGGAAGGAAAATGAACAGAGAATTCTTTCATTCACTCATTCATTGATTGAACACATAACTACGGATTATCAGCTATGTAGCAGGAACTGTACTAGGTAATGAGATATCTTGAGCAAAGCAAACAAACAAACATGGTGTCCATAATCCTAAAGCTTACAATTTAGTTGACCTATGAAAAAATGTTCTCATAATTTAAAATTTACTTGTAAGAAAATTGTTTAAAAAAAAAAAAGATTACCTTAAAGAAAATTATACCCCATACAGTTGATTTCAAAAGGGGACATTGTGTGTGTGTGTGTGTGTGTGTATAGTACATAATATATTTATATAAAATTATATATATTTGTAAAATTTTATTTATATGAAACTATTATATGTATGATTTTTTATCATCTTACTCAGGAACCAAAAATTTGAGATGCCTCTAATCTCCCCACGCCAGTGTGGGTTCCTGAGGAAGTTTCACACAACCTTATGTTCACCAGGGAGCCCAGCACAAAGTTGCGAAAATAAAAGAGAAATAAATATTAATAAATAATATTATAAATATTATTATATATTATATTTATATTATATATTATAATACATAATAATATATAATATATTATATTATATATATTATATATAATTTATTGTATTTAAATATAATTATTATATTTAAATATATATTATATATAATTTATTTTATATTATAATAATATAAATATTATAAATATTATAAATAAAATTAATAAAAAGAGAAATGGCTTAAGCTTAAAGCCATAATAACTTTAAAGAAAAAAGCTCCTAAAAGAAGATAAAAATGTTGACTTTTATTAGTTATATATGTTAACTTTGTATAAATGAATGTAAGATTGTGGTTGTGGATTAGAGAGAACATAAGGCTACCAGGTCTTGGTAGCATGGTGGGGAGGAGAACGAGGTACCCCACTAAGTGTGGGGAGACCACAAATAGGGAGACTGCCCATATAACTTTTATTTCCCTCTCTCTTCATTTTGGCCTCTCATTTTTGACAACTGAATTAGAAGACCTATTTTAATCCATCTAAGGACATTACATTAAAGAAGGCTGCAATATTTTCTTTTTTTTTAATGTGTATCTATTTATTTTTGAGAGAGTGATAGAGACAGACAGAGAGGGAGACAGAGAATCCCAAGCAGGCTCTGCGCTGTCAGCACAGAGCCCATTGCAGGGTCCAAACTCACCAACTGTGAGATCATGACCCGAGCCGAGATCAAGAGTTGAGCACTTAACTGACTAAGCCACCCTGGCGCCCCTGCAGTATTTTCAGTTAAGCAACAGAACATGAATGCTTTATTCCTAGATCTCTGATCAGGTTACTTTTTCACAAGACAATAAACTTTCAGTTCAGTACGAATTGATTATGGGACCTGGTATACGCATGGCACACGTTAGACCTTAGGGTGAATACAAAGATGATGAGTAAGACACATGCCTGTCCTGAAGAAGCTTATAGCATACAAGGGTAAATTTAAAAATTTGCCAAAAACTGTAGTAAAAAGGAGACTTTCTGAGCTAATTCTTGACGGTAGGAACTGTGTCTTACTCATGCTCACATTTCTAATGCCTATTCCCATTCCTGGCCTAGAGCAGGCATGTAATAAATATTTGTTGAATTGTTAGAAGGTGCTGAGATACCATAGAACTGCATTGTCCAACACAGTAGCCACTGGTCACATGGGAGTGCTTAAATTTAAATCGATTAAAATGGTGGGGCGCCTGGGTGGCTCAGTCGGTTAAGTATCCAACTCTTGATTTCAGTTCAGGTCATGATCTTACAGTTCGTGAGTTCAAACCCTGCGTCAGGCTTTGCACTAACAATATGGAGCCTGCTTGGGATCCCCCCCCTTTGCCCCTCCCCCACTCACAATTCCCCCCCACCTTCTTGAAAATAAATAAACATTCTTTTAAATTTCACTTCCCTAGCCACTGGCCACATTCATTGTGGCTAGTGGCTACTTTATTGAACAGCATAGATTAAAGAACATCAAAGAAAGTTCTATGGTACAGGACTGCCAAAACAGATGAGAAAGAGGAGGGTTCCAAAGTTCCCCATAGAGGATGACAGGAAAGGCAGATGAACGGCATTTGAGCTGAGCTTTGAAGAATGGATGGGTAGGATTTTAACAGGAGAAAATGGAAGAAAGAGTAGCCTAGAGATAACAGCAGGGGAAACGAGGAGGGGCTGGAAGGACAAGGTGTTCAAGTCACCCCACGAAGCTGGAGCTTTTAGAGGAAAGAGATGAAAGCAAGGAAGTGTGGGGTTGAGTGGGTTAGGCCCAGCCTCATTCTCTTTGTTTGTATCTTTCTTTGGCTCCACAGCCAAGGCCATCTGCATCAGGCACATTGGAAGATTGGACATGCTGAAGACACCTCGAGGCCAACGCTCTGATATTCAACATCAACACCCTTCTTGCTAGTCTAACCTGTAAGTGGTACCTCAGTTCTCCTACCTAGACATCTGCTTTAAATCCAGTCCCCCGATTGTGTCTGGTTTATCTAAGTGGACATCTGTGAGCCCAGTGTGAAGTCCTTTGCTAGTCCTCTCCCAGCTGCTAGGTTTACTCTGGACAATCTTTATATCCTTGCCACCTCCCCTACCTCATTCCATGAAGACTCTATTGCCAGACCCTAAACAAGCAGATCTTCCTGGTGTCAAATGTTTTTGCAGACATTTGGGTATAACCTACGCATGTGCTGGAATGCCCTGATCTCTTTTGCACACTCTCTGTGTAGAGGTCACTCTCCCTGCCGGTGCTCTGTGCCTTCCCTGGGAGCATCTACAGCTGGGTTCGTTTGCCCAGTGCCTGCCCTATATAGATGTTGGCCCTTCCTGAAAACCCACCTTGCATGGGCCATGCCTGTCCAAATTTGGAATCTGTGACAGAAGTCCTTAGTGGAGAGCCTTAAATGCTAAAGCCAACGTGTTTGTACTTCGAAGGGAGAGCCACAAGTTTTTGAGTGCGCAAGGACACAAAATCAGAGTTACAGATTAAACTGATACCACGTGTGGGATGGACTGGAGAGTTATATTTGGGTGTGATATAATACCAGTTTCCTTAGCCTTTTCACATTAACTCCATTTCCATGTTCATAATCACCTTGTGTGGTCATTTCGATGCTTGTCCCTATATTCTCTACAATCCTCTTTAGTTTTGGAGTCAAGACCCAGATATTATATTCCTAACAGGGTGTATCCAGTTCAAGCATTTACGTAGCACAGTATCATTGTTGCCTGTCTCAGTGTTGGGGGACATTTGACATAATATTCTATGCAGCTAATACGCCCTCTAATTAGGGTAATTAACCATTTCAGTTTGCTTGGGACTATCCTAGCTTTTGCACTCATAGTCCCATATCCTGAGAACTTCTTCAGTCCTAGGCAAGCTGTGACAGTTGGTCACCCAAGTGTGGGCAAACCTGGATGGTTGGTCGTCCTACATGTGAAGCCCTTCGAATCTAAGACCAGGACTGTCTTGTATGGCTGGGGAGCTGTGCACTTTACAGCTGCTCAATAAAATGTTGGCAACTCTGAAACCACTGGCCAGAATTAGGATACAACATATAGCCATCAAGAGGAGCTCAACCCGAGGCAGGGCTCACCCCCTCGTTAGCACCATATCAGTACTCACCAGGGCTTCTGAATACCTGCCCATGAAACTGAAGTAAGTCTTACGGAGTAAGTCTATAACTTGCTGAGTGAGAGCTAGGTTGATTTGACCCCCCAGGAGTCACCTTTTTAAAAAAGTCCTACGTTCACAAGTAACTTGTTTTAATTGTACTTATATTGTAGGGTTACCTGAAGGTAAAACTTCTTAAAATCTACTTTCTCATCTCACTCTCTGTACCCATACATCTTGCATCCCAGAAGCTCCCCCTCCAACACACACATATACATGTGGTTGCCAAACCAACCCACATAAGGTACTTTTTGCTACCATTCTCTTTCCCCATCTCCCCTCCGACACACACATATACATTATTGATTACGTCACAAGATTTCAAATACTGAGTCATGATTGCATTAAATTTCCATCAACATTTTAAAATACAGCCTCCAAATACAAGACAACATTTATTTGTATTTTACTACATGCTCAAATATCCTGCATTCGATAAATAGCTGGAACAAGTTTCAAAGATTAAAAATAAAACAAAACACCTACTTTCCAGAAAAGCCTTTTCAGAATGAAGTTTTTCTGGGCTGCTACTTTAAGTTCTGTAATTAGACAAAGTATCTTCCTCAACGTATTGTCTTTAAGGAAAAGTTCAGATTTAAGTTGACTGAAGTGCTTAATTTTCTCCTCAGATCTACAGAAACACAAGAAAAAAATTTCCATGTAAAAAATGGTAAACGGCAGTTGAAGAATATCAACAATTATTGACAGGTTTGTAAGACTTTGTTTCTAATGGAATTTTAATATAGTTTTGTGCTTCTAGTTTTATTACTCATTAGTAATGGACCTTGCTTTCCCCAGATTGAGCTATTTATAACTCTCCAGGCATACTTTTGCCCGTGCCCCTTTACTCAAGCTGTATCCACGTTAGCAATGCTCTCAGTGTCCCTAGCAAACTTCTGTCTCTCTTTCATAGTCTAGCTTGGAGTTTGCTACATACCATCTACCATACTGCCTGAGCCAAATGGAGTATTATTTGCTTAATATTTTTTCTTTAAATCAACTCCCTTTGTGTGTGTGTGTGTGTGTGTGTGTGTGTGTGTGTGTGTAGAGACAGAGAGAGAGATTATTCACAAAGAAAACTTTGTATCACTACTTTACAAGGAGAACCAGTGTCATGTGCCATAAATAGCAGGTAACTGTAAAAACATCAGGGAAGCAACACAGATTCTACATTGATGCACCACATTCCCAGCCTGAGGCCTGCTCTCTCTTTGACAAAAAGGCAGATGAGCATGTCTCAGAGAGCTCTCGCTTTGGGCACCAAGCCCAGAGGTTCTCCCTAATGAGACTGGACTAGTTGGAAAAGCAATCACTGTTCCACTGTGAAATTCAAAGTTATTTCTTGCCATGTCAGAGTACCACATGCATTCATCTCTTGTCACTGACCTGCGTACGTTCGATACTTCAGGAAAAGCTGGCTTTGCTGAAGAGAGTAACACCTCCCCCTTAAAGCCTTCCCTAATTCCAGCATGAATGAGGACCCTCTCCTATAGCACTTTTCCCACACGTCTTATATATTATAAATAATGTATATATAATATATATAACATATATATAACACACATATATAATTTATATACATTATACATAACACACATATATAATATACATATTATATTATATATTTATTATGTTTATTACATTGTATGTTATATATTGTATTATATATTATAATTATATATTATATGTATAATATATAATATGTATTATGTATGTTATATGTTATATATGTGTGTTATATATTATATGTGTTATATATTATATTATATATTAATATATAAATATAATTATATTTATTTAATTGTATAATATGTATTTATTTAATTATATAATATAATTAATATATATATATTATATATCTTTTGCCCCATTGTTGTGATCGTGTACTTGTCCTGGGCACTTTTCATGGACTAGCTCATGCAGTCCCACGAAGGGGGTATGGCTGGGAATTACTGTTACATTTATGGGATGTTAGAAAGGTTAAGTAGCCTGTCCAAGTTCATACAACTAGTGATTCAGAAGAGCAGGGTGCAAAGTAGTGGTAGAAGAGATGTTTCATATTCTGTGTAGGTCAGTGGAAACTTCCTAAAATTTCTGACTTGAAGTCAAAATATTTTTAAAAAATATTTTTTAACATTTTTATTCACTTGTTGAGAGACAGAGAGAAACAGAGCGCAAGCAGGGGAGGGGCAGAGAGAGAGGGAGACACAGAATCCGAAGCAGGCTGCAGGCTCTGAGCTGTCAGCACAGAGCCCGACGTGGGGCTCCAACCCATGAACTGCGAGATCATGACCTGAGCCGAAGTCGGCCGCTTAACTGACCCAGCCACCCAGGAACCCCAAAGTAAAAATATTTTTACCACCTACTCCAACCTTAATACCAGCCATTTATCCCAATACTACTGCACGGAATCTTGGCTCTTGCCTACTACCTCCCCTTTTATTTAAAAACACTATGCTTTTCTCTTCTATCCAATCACTGAGCCTCTCTTAGTAACAAAAACAGGAAGACTTCCTGAAAAACAGTCCTTTTCCAGTGGAGAGTCTGCAAGAGAAATGATCAAGAATTCAGGGATAGAAGTCAGAGGCAGAAGAACATGATTATAAATATGGGGTTCAGATTCTAAATCTGCCTCTCTTTACCTGAGTAATTACCATGGGCAAGTTACCTACTCTCTGTGTGCCTCAGTTTCCCATCTGTAAAATAGGTATTATCATACCTACCCCATCATTTTGATACTTTGGTTACTACATGTGCTTAGCACACAGTAAATATTTAATAAATAGTTTGTAAATAAAATACGAATGAGCTTTGAGACCCCACTTCCCTATACATCCACTTCTAATTACAATCCCATTTCATTTAAAAAATACTATAGGGGCGCCTGGGTGGCTCAGTCAGTTAAGCGTCCGACTTCGGCTCAGGTCACGATCTCGCGGTCCGTGAGTTCGAGCCCCGCGTCGGGCTCTGGGCTGATGGCTCAGAGCCTGGAGCCTGCTTCCGATTATGTGTCTCCTGCTCTCTCTGACCCTCCCCCGTTCATGTTCTGTCTCTCTCTGTCTCAAAAATAAATAAACTTAAAAAAAAAATTTAAAAAAAATAAAAATAAAAATAAAAAATAAAAAATACTATAAAATCCCTGTGTTCTCTGAGAACTCCAAAAACAGCAGAAATGTAGTTTTCACAAACAAGTGAGCTTAGAAAACCACAAGCTCAGAAAGCATACCAGCAGAATTACTTTCCAGTTGACTTTCCTATTTTTCCCATTAGTCGACAATTTGCTGAGATTCACATAGGGACAGTTTTTTTTTCCTTTGGCACCTATGATAATAGACTGAAATACCAAACTTACAAAAAATTTTTTTTTCATAAGAAAAAACACACTAATCTCTTCATACTAAAAATCAATTCATATGTAAATTGAGGTCTCATATACATCATAAATACAAGTTAGATTCAGGAGTCTATATTTCTGTAGAGACATTGATATAATCACAGTTTCTCTGCCCAGAATATTTGTTTTTACATAGATGATGATAAACTTTACTTGGCTAATTTAAATAATAAAAAGTCTAGCGCCAGAAGACTCCATTATTCAATTTAGGAATAAGGGGAAATGTTACATTAATTTTAACAGATATTCTATATTTTCATCAGCTAGAAAATATAAATTCACTCAAATAATGTAGCAAGAAGGATTCTTGATCTAATGATAAGCTCTATTTTTCCCATATGTTTTCATTTTTGGAGGGGATATTCTACATAAATAATACATTTTTATAATGATTTACAGCTGGAAAAGGCTTTTCATACATTATCTCAGAAGCACTGTGTATATGTTCACAATGGTCCCTATACATCCATGATGTTACAGGACTCACATTTGTGACAGAGTTCTAATTTGAAACCCAAAGAATGTTTACTCCTTTTAAACTGAAGGTGCCTTGCAGGCAGAGACCTGTCTTATATATCTTGTACATAGACCACATTCTTCATAGTGCATTTTAAATCACTGCATTTTAAATGTGTTGCCTTCGGGAATTAACTTTGCAAGAAATATGCTTTTCATGAGTCAAGAGAGTGGTAGAACTCAACTCTCTTTCTGGCCTTCAAGGATAAATTTCAAGCCACACATATACAGAGAGATAAAGCCTATTTTATTATCCAGTTAGTTTTAAAACCACTTTAAATAAAGCACTAAAATTAAAACTGATACTTTTTTGCAGTAAACATATGAAAACAGATAGAAATTCTAAGCTATCTGTATTACCATCTTTTAAAAACTAAATCACAAACATCCTTACTTTACCCCTACATAGCTCAGAACATACCTCAAAATAAACATTTTCTTACAAAATCATCGTCACATCTGTCAAAATTATCAATAATTCTTTGCTATGGGCTAATACCCAGTCCACATTCAGATGTCCTCCATTGTCTTAAAAATGTCTTTTTAGGGGCTCCTAGGTGGCTCAGTCAGTTAAGCATCGGACTCTTGATTTTGGCTCAGGTCATGGTCTCACAGTCATGGGTTCAAGCCCCATGGTGGGCTCCATGCTGGCAGTGCAGAGCCTGCTTGGGATTCTGTCTCTCTCTCTCTCTCTGTCCCTCCCTTGTTCTCTATCTCTCAAAATAAATAAATACACTAAAAAACTTATGTAAAAAATGTCTTTTATTTTTGGTTTGTTAAAATCAAGATACAAATAAGATACTTGTTATATTTGCTTATTATGTTTCTTAAGCCTTCTTAAAACTTTTATTATAGAAATTTTTAAACATACACAAAAATGGAGAAAATTGTATAAGAAACCCCATCTATCACCTAGATTCAATAATTTTTAACATTTTGCCAATCTTGTTTTATCTTAAACACGTATACACACACCTTACCTGTTTTAAAACTGAAATAAAATATATATAACATAAAATTTATCATTGTAACCATTTTTAGGTATACAAATTAAGTGCATTCACAGTGTTGTATAACCATCACTACTATCCATTTCCAGAACTTCTTCATTTTCCTAAACAGAAACTCTGTACTAATGAACAGTAGGTCCCCATTTCCCTCTCCCCTCAGCTCCTAGTAACCTCTCTTTTATTTTCTGTTTCTATGAATTTGCCTATTCTCAATGCCTCCTATAAGTAAGTGGAATCATACAATATTTGTCCTTTTATGTGTGGATTCTTTCACTTAGCATAATTTCTTCAAGGTTCATCCATCTTGCCACATGTGTCAGGACCGCATTCCTTTTGAAAGCTAATATACCCACACTTTAAATCAGATTCATGTTTAATTGTTTTAACAATTTATTCATTCATTCCATAAAGGCAGCCTACTGTGTGCCAATGACCAAGGTACAGTCTTGGCCCTTAAGGGGCATAGTACATAATAGGGCAGCACATAATCAAATAAGCAATCATAAGATAGGCTGTTGAGTCCTAAAAGATGGTAAGCGTAGAATGTTCTAGAGGGGCCCCTCCTAATGTAGTTCTGAGAAATGATTTTTAGAGAAAGGGATAGCAAGCTAAGTCTTGATGAGTTGAAGTTATTCATGAAGGAGAAGAAGAATAGAGAGTAGGGTTCCAGGATAGAGGAAAAAACAAACAAACAAACAAAACAGGGAGCTTTCTGAGAACTGTGAGATCATTTGGATCAGGAGGTTAGGGCAGGAGTTGAGGGGACACAACAGTTGAAGATGGAAAGATGAAAAGACACATCAGAAAGATCTTTATAAGCTGCTGTAAAGTTTAGACCTTTTTCTAAAGGCAATGGAGAGCCATTCAAAGACTTTAAGGGAGGGAGTTACATGATCAGATTTGTGCTTCCGAAAGATTTCTTTGTTGTTATGGAGAATGGTTTAGAGAGTGAAGGCAGAAGCCAGCTAGGAAAATACTGGAGGAGCTCAGAACAAAGGTAATTGGGCTGAGTATGTGACAGTCAAAGAAGTAGATGTTATCCAGATATATTAGAGAAAAGCAATAAATCATGTGGTGAATGGCTGGGTGTGGGGGTGGTGGTGTAGGGGAAAGAGAAGATAAGGATGACTTCCAGGACTCCGGCTTAGGTGATCTGGGGATAACAACATCAGGCCCTGTGTTAGGGGACACAAGAGGAAGGTCCAGTCCCAGAAGGAAGATGCTGAGCTCTGTTCTGAATATACTGACTTTAAAGTTCTTTTAAGACCTACAAGAGGTGATGGCCAGTGGGCAATTATGTTTGCAGACCTAAAATTCAGGGCAGAGAGTTGGTCAGCAACACATGGAGTTACGAGAGGCAGAGATGAGGGAACAGTCCCCCACGCAACTCTAGCATATCATCACTCCTTACCTATATGGCTTTTGACTTCCGATAGGACTGAGCAAACCAGCACGTAGGGGGTCTTGTAAAAGAGTAGCTTTCTAAAAGAGGAAAAAAGTGGGAATAGTTAGAATCTTTGTTTACTGAAAATCAATTTCTCCTACTTTTAGTCAATACTGTATATCTATTCCTTAATCCATGCTATAGTACGTGATTTGTTTATGTAAATAATACCACAGAGTATTTGTTTCCTTATATAGTTTTTAATAATTTTAAACATGACACTTGCTCATTATAAAATGAAATTATCTATCAAAATCAAACAGTACAAAAATGCATAAACAAAAGATAAAAGTTCCATGTCTCTCCCTAATCCTCCCATCCCACTAGTCAAAGTACCTTACTATATACTTGATACTAATATAACGCTGTATGCTAATTATACTGAAATTAAAAACAACAGCGACAACAAAGTACCTTACTATATTATTATCAGTTTGGTTTATATCCTTTCAGGTATATAAAAACATATTAATTATAACATACATCTATAGGGGCGCCTGGGTGGCTCGGTTCATTAAGCGTCTGACTCTTGATCTCAGCTCAGGTCATGATCTCAAGGTTCGTGGGATCGAGCCCGGAGGCAGGCTCTGAGGCAGACAGCGCAGAGCCTGCTTGGAATTCTCTCTCCCTCCCTCTCTCTCTGCCCCTCCTGCACTAGTGTGCATTCAAACACACATGCACCCTCTTTCTCTCCCAAAGTAAATAAACTTAACAAAAGACATACATCTTATACATATTAGATGATATCTTTTTATAATATATATTTAGTACTGGCTAAATTACATCACATATGTTAATCTGGAACTTTTTTTTCTCTTAATATATGGTAGACTATTTTCCATTTCTTTATATATAGGTTTACTTCAGTCTTTTTAATGATTACCTAGTATTTCATAGCATAGATTATACAATAGTTTTCTTAACTATTCCCCTATTAATAGGGTTATTTTTTCCCTCAAATCTTTAGTGTTGCCATTTTCCATTCATTCTGGGTCTTGAAAATAAGTTGGTATGTAGTGTTCAGCAAGTCCTCTAAATAATCTTTTATTTTATGTTAAGGCTTAACAGACAGGTTCGAAAGAATTTCTGAAACGTTGCTGATTCACAACTCCAAACAAACTTACCCCTTTCTTATTCCTTAATATCAGAGCAGGATGGTGAGTGGGTGGGGGAAGTATGTGCTTTTTCTCACTACTTTTGTTTTTTATTTATTTTTTAAAAATGTTTATTTATTCTTATTTTTGAGAGAGAGAGAGCATGAGCAAAGGAGCTGAACCATGACCTGAGCTGAAATCAAAGAGTCAGACGATTAACCAATGAGCCACCCAGGCGCCCCACTACTTTTGTTTTTTTAAAGAAATCTCTATACTCAGTGTGGGGTTCAAACTCAGGACCCTGAGAACAAGAGTCAAATGTTCTACCAACTGAGCCAGCCAGGCACCCCTGTTCTTAACTACTTTTGTCATTGTTTTAAGTTAAGGAAAAAAAAAAAGCTGTCTTTTTTTCCTCTCTAAATGTGAATGGTTACCTTAAATCTAGAATTTTAATTTGGGGATATTCCTTAGTTATTTAGCTTTCTAGCACCTATCTTCACAACATATAAATGGCAAAGAATTGCCATGTATTGTTTCTGTAGAATTTGAGATGCTAAAGAACTCAGATGTAATTATTTTTGGTGAAAGTTACAGATAAAATGGATCACTGAAGGAGACTTGGCTCTTTGGAAACCCTTAAAATCAGAATGAGTGCTAATTTCTCACTGGATGGTTTAGGTTTATTTTCCCCAAAAATACAGAGAGAGTTAACATGTCCATTCCTTTTTCCCAGTAGCATTTCCCTACCTCAATGTGAATAATCATTCTAGATCTCAAAGCACAAGAGATCAGTTAGCCAAGATACGTCTGACTGATTTAGGAGATTATTGTTTTTTAATTTCCTAAAACTTATGGAAGTATCACCAAGAATAACATGATGAAAGAAACGGTGTCACAAAAGTCATAACTTTCTAAATATTTATATTGAATTAATGTCTTATTTTTACTAGAATGAATGCTAACCTGATTCATCATATGTATGAAATATTTGCTTGCCCATTTTCCATCTTTCAAGAGATAGAACATTATTTTTTTAATGTTAAGTGTATTTATTTGAGAGAGAGAGTGCACGCAAGCAGGGGAGGGGCAGAGAGAGAGGAAGAGAGAGAATCCCAAGCAGGCTCCACACTGTCAATGCAAAGCCCGACAGTGGGCTCAAATCCACAAACTGCAAGATCATGACCTGAGCCAAAGTCAAAAGTTGAACGCCCAACCAACTGAGCCACCCAGGCACCCTAAGGGATGGAACATTTTTAATAATAGCATCTATTAGGGGCACCTGGGTGGCTTAGTCGGTTAAGTATTCAACTTCGGCTCAGGTCATAATCTCACCATTTGTGAGTTTGAGCCCTGCATAGGACTTTGTTTTTTTGTTTTTAATTTTATTTTGTATTTTGTTTTTAATTTATATCCAAGTTAGCATATAGTGCAACAGTGATTTCAGGAGTAGATTCCTTAGTGCCATTACTCATTTAGCCCATCCCCCCTCCCAAAACCCCTCCAGTAACCCTCAGTTCTCCATATTTATGAGTCTCTTCTGTTTTGTCCCTCTCCCTGTTTTTATATTATTTTTGCTTCCCTTCCCTTGTGTTCATCTGTTTTGTATATTAAAGTCCTCATGAGTGAAGTCATATGATATTTTCTTTCTCTGACTAATTTCACTTAGCATAATACCCTCTAGTCCATCCACGTAGTTGCAAATGGTGAGATTTCATTCTTTTTGATTGCTGAGTAATCATCTTCTTTATCCATTCATAAATTCATCCATCATGGATCCATTCATCCATCAATGGACATTTGGGCTCTTTCCATACTTTGGCTATTATTGACAGTGCTGCTATAATCATTGGGGTGCATGTCTCCCTTCGAAACAGCACACCTGTATCCTGTGGATAAATGCCTAGTAGTGCAATTGCTGGGTCATAGGGTAGTTCTATTTTTAGTTTTTTGAGGAACCTCCATGCTGTTTTCCAGAGTGGCTGCACCAGCTTGCATTCCCACCTGCATAGGACTTTGTGCTGACAACTCAGAGCCTGGAGCCTGCTTCGGATTCTGTGTCTCCCTCTCTCTCTGCCCCTCCCCAGCTAGTGCTCTCTCTCTTTTTCTCAAAAATAAATAAACATCAAAACAAAAATTTTTTTTAATGATAGCATCTACCAACTCAAAGATAACCCCCCTCCACTGACATTTATTTCAATGGTCATAGAAAAAAAATTAAATCTTGGCTCCACAGTAATTGTGCAAACTTGCGTACATCATCTAATTTCTCAGTGCCTTAATTTCATCATCTATGGAATGAGAATAACAGTTCTACCTCCTAGGGTTGTGTGCAGATTAAATGAATTAATATATGAAAGCATCAAAGCAGATCCTACCTGTTAATACATGTCCATTATTGTTACTGCTTTTACTATCAGAAGGGCTATGAGTTTGCCTGTCTGACTTGCCCCAATCATGTCTCTGCTGCAGAATTAAAAAGGAGTACTAAAACCCGGAGTTAGTCAATTCAGGGAAATATAAACGGCCATTTTGAAACATTTAGATAGATCAAAATTTGGTTTTTCTATTAGAACATATGTGGCCTCCTATTAATAGATCAGAGTTTCCCCCTCTATTTAAGATTTGTTTAAATTCTTAATTTGGAGAAAGCTGTTTAAAAATTTAGGAGCGCCTGGCTGACTCAGTTGCTGGAGCATGTGACTCTTGATCTTAGGGTTGTAAGTTGAAGCCCACATTTGGTATAGAAATTATTTAAAAATAAAATATTAAAAAAATAATAAAAGTAAGAATTTAAGGAGAAATTTTGAGCATTTGACATGTAATTTAAAAATTGACCATTCTGAACCATGCTATGAGAAAAAACTTGAGCTGTTCTGCAGTCTTTCAGTTTTTAGCCATTTATCAAACCCCTTGCTTCCTTAGTTTCTTCTGAATGAAAAGAGCCTGTCATATTTTTTAATATTATTGTGTTATAAGGTCAGTAGTAAAAATTATATATCACTGAAGATAACTGAAAAGGATCATGTTATTCCTGTAATAAATTACTTATTTTTAAACTGATCCTTGTGTAATAAAAAGATTACACATGAGAGTTCTGACTCTGTCTCTAAACCTACTATATAATCTTGAGTAAGTCACCTAAAATATTCATTTTCCTCATTTCTAAAATAAGGTAAAATTGTAAGTACCTTATTTTGAAGGAAATCACTCCAAAATTATCTGCTCCTATGACAATGACCCTGATTAACCTCCTTTCAATAGCTCAGCTAAGAAATACAGAGACATATTGACAGTGTTGAACTTTATCTGAGCTCTGTGCTCTCTAAAAGCAGAAATGGTTGAGAAAACATCCCAGCTAACTGAAAAAGACCACCCTGCTCACAAATATTCCAAGATAAGACCTTGTCCATCCTTCTCCATGATTGCCAGGAGACTCCCTTGTTTACCTGCCTCTGTAAAACCCCTGGTCCATCCCTGTTTCTTTAAGACACTCATTAATAAGCATTTTCCATCTTGCAATAGCCTGAACAGAATCATATCCTTAATTGTCCAGTGTGTTTGTCTTTCATAATATTATTAAATTCCAAAGCTAAATTTTGGAAAGCAGGAAAGGCATGTTGGCTTTAAAAATTACTCCAGCCAAAGTTACCTTATGAGGACACTTACTATAATATAATTGGTCCACGAACTTTTTAAGTGCAGAAATATCGATGAGGTTGTAGAAATAATGTACAAATGAAGTTCCAACGCCTTTTTCTCTAGGTTTGGGTTGCTCTGTAAAGGGGAAGCCAGGGAGGAATTTCCTGAGTAAAACTCATTTCCGTTCCCATTGCCCTTTAAAGGGACTTCACTTAGAGAACCGTTGTGATCTGACAGTGCCTTGGGTTCTTTCGTGTTGGTTGTGCAAGATGGCAAGGTGACAACCTTTCCCGTAGCTGATGTGGATTGACAGCTCCTCCTGGAGGGGGTGGGTAAGGGTCGAAAGGCACTTTGGCCATGAAGAGACGGCTCCTTGAGGTCTGAAGGAAGACAGAAGGTTGAGTCTGTGGATGGTGTGCTGACCTCTTGGTGGTACCTGTCAGGTAGAATGTAGCGGTAAACATAATATTCATAACTTAACAGTAAGGGACAAAGGGAATCTGGTGGCCCAATTGCAGCAGTTTAAGACTTTGAAAGTAAGTAAATATTTTCACATAAAAGGAATACTTTTTTTTTTTTTTAATTTTAGAAAGAGAGAGAGAGGAAGGGAGAGGGCAGAGGGAGAGAGAGAATTTTAGGCAGGCTCCATGCTCAGCATGGAGCTCAACACAAGGCTTCATCCCATGACCCTGGGATCATGATCTGAGTTGAAATCAAGATTACGCTCAACCAAATGAGCCACCTAGGTGCCCCAAAAGGAATGCTTATTAAGAGAAGGGAGTGATTTAACCTCACTTGCTTACCCATTGGCCTAGTGGAGGTAGGGTATACTTCATTATACTTTTCTGCTTTCAGAAATAAAACTGTACCCAATGTCATTTAAAGAAGCACTTTCTATATCTAAAGTATTGTGCCTGTCCTTCACCAAACCCCAACATTTCCAATGTAAGAACTTTTCATTCTGCTTTTGAAACCTGACTCTTCTTTCATTGGGCAATTCTGGTGGATCCTATGAAGAAAAAATTATTCACATGGAGATATTAAGTGAGATTTCTTTTTTTTTTTTGAAGTGAGATTTCTTAAGTTTTTTTTTTCTGATTCACATCTTGCTAATACTCTGATTTTTCCAGTGTCTTTCCAATAGTGTCAGCACATTTTTCAGAATCAATCCTGAGTTCCACCCTCACTGTGCCCATTCTCCACCTTACCATGACCATTCCTCTACTCTGCTGCATGAGGAAGCAAGTGGTAGAGGCTAAGAAGTTGTAGGATATGATGAGATGTAAGTTCCAATCGTGGCTCCGCCCCTCAGGGGTAATGTGACTTGGGTTGACCTAAGCTTCAATGTCCCAATTTTAAAATAGGAACCTATAATAGCACCAATCTCAAAAATTTTTTGTGAGGATCAAATAAGAAAATACATGCAATGTGTTTGTAACACTGGAAACACTCAGTAGGTGCTTAGCTATTAATATTACCCTATATGGCCTTGAATTACTGGTTTATCATTTTATGCTAAAATATATTGTCTCCCTTATTAGATTGGAACCTTCATGAAAGTGGAAAGCCACTTTGTTTTTATTAGTCCTTAAATTAACTTTAAAACAGGTATAAAATTCATTTATTATCTGTACAAGATTATGAACTGTGTTGAGTTCCAGCCCACAGCTCAGTGTTGCAGGTACATGTGCACACACCCATCTAAAGTGGTCATTCCAATTTATTCATCCAAGTTCCATCCCACTTAAACAGCCACCCCTTGCCAAACCCTTAGGCTTAAAAATAAAACCCTTAAAAAAATAGGGGTGCCTGGGTGGCTCAGTCAGTTGAGCATCCGACTCTTAATTTCAGCTCAGGCCATGATCCCAGGGTCATGGGATCCAGCTCCGTGTTGGGTCCGTGCTGAGCATGGAGCCTGCTTGAGATTTTCTTTCTCTCTCTCTCTCTCTCTCTGCCCTTCTCCCCTACTCACACGCTCTAAAAAAAAAAAAAAAAAAAAAGATAAATAAAACCAACAAGCAAATTCATATATAGAATGAACAAAGCAATTCTGCTCCTGAGTATCTATCCCAGGGAAGTTTTCAGACAAGTCCATAAAGGAGGAGGGAAAAGGAAGAGGAAGAGAGTGATGGGGGAGAAGAATGAATATTGATTCCACCCCAATGCTCAATAAATGGATCTTTATGTTTTTATAAATGTGTAATTGAGCAGTGAATCTTTGTTAATAATGATAAGCTGTGAGCAAATTATGTGCACAAGAATATATCTATTTAATGTTTTCAGAGCCAATTTTGAGAATGAAGACATAAAGACTTATAAAAACCCTTATTTCTGGAGGCCTTGATCAAATCCTTTCTCTTGAGTTTCTAAACATTCTGGATTCAAATACTTACCCATATAGTATATTTGCATAGACAAGGGACTGGTCCTCCAATAGAATTATAACAACCTACTGTGCAAGAAATTCTTAGAAAACTAATATAGATGGTACCTTGTGCCAAATTATTGTACAACAGCATTTTTATTTTTTAAATACAGTAGCATTGGGGTGCCTTGGTGGCTCAGTCAGTTAAGTGTCCAACTCTTGATTTCAGCTCAGGTCATGATTCCAGGATCATGGGCTCTGCACTAAGCATGGAGCCTGCTTAAGGTTCTCTCTTCCTCTGCCCCTCTGCCCTTCTCCCCCCCTCCCCCCGCCTCAGAATACATACATACATACATATAGTAGTGTTATTAGTGACAGTGGAAAAGAAGAAAGCTATTCTGTCCCAAAGCTGATCAAGCATTCTGAGGATGCTGAATAAATTATTGCTCAGTGGCTGACATACTGGTAATTAGCAATAACAAAAGAGCTAAGTCTTAATAAGGGCTAAGCGTCACACACAGTTTAAGCACTTTACAGGTACATGATTTAGACCTCACATATCATCCCTGTGAGCAGGGTACTATCAGGAGCTCCATCCTACTCGTGAGGAGTGAACTCTGGGAAGGTTAAATCACCGAAGGCACAGTCCAGATTTGAGGTCCAGTGTAGCTGCAGAACTTGCACGTTTATGTGCTAGACAGAGAGAAATTGCACAACTCCCTTTCTCTATTTTCTATCAAGAAGTGTTGCTTCTTAGAGAAAAATATAAGGTTCATGTTCTTGGGTTTTATCCCCTGTTCTGTTTTGCTAGTGGCGTAGCACATTCTCATTTCATTGGATTGTCAGGTCTACTTCTTTTTTTACATTTATTTATTTTTGAGAGACAAACAGAACACAAGTGGGGGAGGGGCAGAGAGAGAAGGAGACACAGAATCCGAAGCAGGCTTCAGGTTCTGTGCCCGATGTGGGGCTCAAACTCAAAAACCATGAGCTCATGACCTGTGTCAAAGTTGGACACTTATCCGACTGAACCACCCAGGTGCCCCTCTACTTGTTTATTAAACAGATCAGTTTCTCCAAAAGCTGAGCCTTTCACTTGCCATGGACTGTGGTTAGAAACTCTCCTTTTAAATTTCCAATAGCCAAATATCAGTAGAAGCTATAGATAGATGTAAATTCAGATCAGAATCCACCCTAGGGGGTACGGGCAAACCAGACCTAATCTGAGGGCTAAGCATTGGCACAATTTCTTTTTCCTCATGGATTATTCAAGGTGAACTCAATTAAATTTGTATAAATCTTCCTCTGAGCGGGCACTGTAAAAGTGTTCTATTGATCTCAGCCTTCCTCTCTGTTTCTTTACACTCGCAAGCAATATGCAGTCTTTTTTTTCCCCCTGCAGCTTTAGGGAACTCTTAAGTAGGTCACAGTACTCTGTTTCTACTTGAAATATCTCCTTGGGTTTTCTCCTGTAAAATGCATATGAGAACACAGAACTATCCACTAATGAAGAGCTACACTAAAGACAGAGAAACCTAAATACTGAATCTCATTATCAGAGATCACTAATCTGTTTTCCATCCCTTAGGTGTTAAAACACCTGTTGTTTACTATTGCCCTAAAAAGCAATCATACTTATGTAAGTCTGATGTCCCAAGGTAACTGCATCCTTCTTATGACCTGCAGCTTCTCATAATTAGGCCTAAAACTTTACACCTCAGAGGTGTTTCAAAGCTCTGCACATGATAACATTCTTTAGTCCTCTAATTACTGTTTTTTATCCCAGCCTGCTCTTTGTTTATGCTTTTGACTCCTGTGCTTAATCATGGAGATGATAGTGCTAGAAAACTATGGGATGGATAGCAGACCTAGCTCCCTCCTCAGCCCCTTTATTTGGAAACTCCTCCTTCCTTCCACACATGGAGCACACAGAAGCTGTTGTGCTTTTAAAGACTGACCTCTTGGCTGTGGTGGCCATTTTTCATTAGTCATTTATTCAAGCTAGGCATTAGCGACCTTCCCAGGATTTTTAAATTTTATGCAAGGTGTGTGAGTTAGCCTTTATCTGGTGATGGGAGCTGTGACATGTGAATTTAAGACGGGCAAAATGTGAATTTAATAACTTTGTTTATTGTGCCTCAAAAGACATGGTATTCAGTGAGAAAAAAATAAGGCTGATCCACCTACATCAGACGATACAAAGTTCTGTGCCCACTCAAGTCCCCAGTTCCAGCTGTGCCTCAATCTCAAACCATTCCTACATTCTGCTGTTTGGCTTCTGACCCTTGCTGACTTTGCTCACTACTGAACATCTAAAATTGAATACAGGGGCACCTGAGTGGCTCAGTAGGTTAAGTGTCCAGCTCTTGATTTTGGCTCAGGTCATGATCTCACCATTCATGAGACTGAGCCCCACATGGGGCTCTGCACTGACATCGTGGAGCCTGCTTAAGATTCTCTCTCTTCCTCTCTCTCTCTGTGCCTCCCCCCCTCCCCTTTCTCTCTCTCTCTCTCTCAAAATAAATAACTTTTAAAAAAAAAGTGAAGGGGCGCCTGGGTGGCTCATTCGGTTGAGCATCTGACTTCAGCTCAGGTCATGATTTAACTGTTCATGAGTTTGAGCCCCACATCGGGTTCGCCATTGTCAGCATGGAGCCCGCTTTGGATCTTCTGTCCCCCTCTCTCTCTGACCCTCTCCCGCTTGCACTCTCTCAAAAATAAATAAACGTTGTTTTAAAAAGTGAAAACCTTTATAAAAAATAATAATAATAATTAAAATTGAATACAGAGCCCAGCAATTAAAGCATGCCAGATTAGAGTGGTAGGTAGACAAATCTACATTTGTCTCTGTATTTATGTCTATTTCTATATACATCTGTTGAATGAGCATTGAACTATATGAGTGGTCCCAGTTATTCCAATAAAATCCCCTTTTAACCTAAGTTGGATTTCTGTTACTTCTAATAGAGTTCCGACCCCCACAATAAACTAAAACAACTACTGCAAACATTAATTAGAAGCTTCTTTTGTCAGGATCTCAGTTTGCGAGTTGAGCCCCACCTCAGGCTCTGCACTGGCAGTGTAGAGCCTGCTTGGGATTCTCTCTCTCCCTCTCTGCCTCTCTCCCGCCCCTCTCTCAAAACAAATAAACTTAGGAAAGAAAGAAAGAAAGAAAGAAAGAAAGAAAGAAAGAAAGAAAGAAAGAAAGAAAGAAAGAAAGAAAGAAAAGGAAAGGAAAGAAACCTATTTTTCTAAATTAGAGGAAAATAATGAGACTATCAGAGTGGTGTAGAAAAACTGGGGCATTCGTATGCCAAAGTGTAGAATGAAGAATATTGAGTCCGAGAGCATGTGGATGGCTATCAGTGGCATTGCCTTTCCCTCAGTATTTCTAGTTATGAAAGTCATGTCAGGAATTTCACTTAGTACCATGAGACAGCAGAGAGATCCCTCCTCCCAGAACTAATTAAAGTCACAGCACTTAGGGCAACATTGGAAATGCATCAACCCCTTCAAAACATGCTTTGTTATTACATGGATTTAGATGAGATCATGCTTCCCCAAGCCTATATAATGCAAGCCAGGCTAGGTCGTAAAGAACACGATTAATCATTCGACAAATATTAAGCAGCTACTATATGCCAGACACTAGGCCAAGCACTGGAAATATACAGTGTGCAAGAATACCTAGGTCCCTGTCCTTGTGAGGCTCACATTCTAGTGGGAGGACAGACAATAAACAATTGATAGATAATTGTTTATAAAAGTGCTATGAAACAAAGGGAGTACTCTGATAAAACCTGTGTGCATCTGTTGGAGGATAGTATACCTCATTTTTTATGTTTGTTTATTTATTTTTTTTTTTTTTTTAATTTTTTTTTGGGACAGAGAGAGACAGAGCATGAACGGGGGAGGGGCAGAGAGAGGGAGACACAGAATCGGAAACAGGCTCCAGGCTCCGAGCCATCAGCCCAGAGCCTGACGCGGGGCTCGAACTCACGGACCGCGAGATCGTGACCTGGCTGAAGTCGGACACTTAACCGACTGCGCCACCCAGGCGCCCTGTTTGTTTATTTTTGAGAGAGAGAGAGAACAGGGGAAGGGCAGAGAGATATAGAATCCCAAGCAGGTTCCACCCTGTCAGTGCAGAGCCTGATGCAGGGCTTGAACTCACAAATCCTGAGGTCGTGACCCAAGCCGAAACCAAGAGTCGGAAGCTTAACCAACTGACCCACCCAGGCGACCCATGGAGGGTAATATACTTCAGACAGGTGATCAGGCAAGACCTTTTTGAGATGTGGACATTCAAGCAAAGACCTGAAGGATGAGAAAGAGTGAGCCACATGAAAAGCAGTGTTAAGAGGGGAAATAAAGTGTAAAGGCCCTGCGGTGGAAAAAGCTTGAGGTGCTCTAGACAGTGTGATAAGCAAGGGGTAAAGTGACTTGAGATGAAGCTGGAGACATAAGCAAACGCCAGGGCGTGCTGGGCTGTTCAGACATGTGAAAAGTTTTATTTTTGGGGCAAAGAGACATTTGCAAAAAGATCATTTCGGCTTTAAGGTGAGTAATGGATTCAGACAGGGGTGGAGAGGTACTGTCTTAGCTTGTTTGGGTCTACTTTCAAAGCAGTTAGGCCACAGACTGGGTAGCTTATAAACAACAGAAAATGTATTGCTCACAGTTTTGGAGGCTGGAAAGTCCAAGATCAGGGTGCCTTTGCCTTATGGTAAAGACACTCTTCCTGGTTCCCAGCCAGTTCCTTTTGGCTGTGTCTTCACCTGGTGGCAGGGGCTAGTGAGCTCTCTGGAGCCTCTTTCTCAAGAGCGCTAATCTCATTCATGAGGCCTCCACCCTCAAGATTAAAGCACCCCACCCCCCACCCCCCTGCCCCAAGGCCCATCTACCAATATCATCACCTTTGGGGGTTAGGATTTCAACACAGGAATTTGGGAGGGACACAAACATTCCAACCACAGCAGGTACGGACAGTGGAGATGGGGGAGAGCAGAGAGAGGTGCTGCAAATCCAGGTGAGAGGAGAGTTGCTTGTACCAGAGGACTGGCAGTGAAAACAGAAGTTGAGGGATTATAGACATGTCCTGGGTACAGAACGCAGGAATCTCAGTAATTCAGGAGTACGTTGACTGTTTAGGCCAAGATTTCCTAAACCGTGGTGGCTAGCTAACAGCATCATCTCGGGAGCTACCAAAAACAGACTGCTGAGTCCCATCCCTAAAGCTTAGGACTCAGTAGTCTGGGGTGGAGGCCAGAAGTCTGAACTTTCCATGAACCCTTGAGAGATTCTGACTTGAGGCCAGACTTGAAAAAACCATAGATTTTTGCTCTTATTTCAGGTGAGCTTTCTTCCCACACCCTGCTCTGCGCTATCTCCTCACGTGGCCCAGCCAGCACGAGTTAAGAGTGTATACTCATCTCGGGGCACCTGGGTGGCACAGTTGGTTACGGGCCCCACTCTTGATTTCGGCACGGGTCATGATCTCAAGGTTCGTGAGTTCAAGCCCCACATCGGGCTCTGTGCTGACAGTGCGGAACCTGCTTGGGATTCTCTCCCCACTCTCTCTCTCTGTCCCTCCCCTGCTCATGCTTTAGATTGTGTGCTCTCTCTCTCTCTCTCTCTCTCTCAATAATAAATAAATGTAAGAAAAAAAATAAAAGAGGGTATTATTCATCTCAAAGCAGCAACAACACCAGGAAGCAGCAATGAGCATCCCAGATTCTGGCTCCCTGACAAGCAAGTTCAAGCCCCGTAGCCCATCTAACCTCAAACAGCAGGGGTAGTTAGGGAAATGAGCTCTCCTATAGAACTGACTCTCTAACCTGTTTTGGACATTAGCTTTGTTGAAAAAGCTACCTGAAAGGGTGTGGTTTTACCTTCCTGTAAAAGGCAGAATAGTGGGCCTTTGCAAGTCCAATAATTGAGGTCCTGAGCTTCACGGTTTCTTCATTATTATAGTCTGGAATTGGAGTTGGTAAGTTGAATTGGCCTTAAAACAGCAGGCTCCCAAAGGCAGAGGCCAAGGGGAGAGCGGGCTTTGCTGCCCTTCATTCCCTAAGCTTCCCAGCCCCAGCAAACCACCAAAAATAAATTCATCTACCACATAAAACCAAAGGAAGAAAAGTTTCTTAACCACCCCCATCTTCTGCTGCACTCTTTGATGGAATATCTTATATGAAAATTCTGCAGCTATCCCTGGCTCCAGGAAGGATTTGAAACCAATCCAGATCCCCTTCCGTATATACTAGTATAAAGATTAAAATTCTACTAGTTGTTTGGTTGTTTTTTTCTGTTCCAGGACAGGATGGAGTAACAGGGACTAGATATGCCCTCTCACCTAAAAAAAAGAAAGAAAGAAAGGAAAAAGAAACTGGGGGGGAAAACGTACAAAAAAATAAAAACAGCTTTTAAGACCCTGGACACTGGACATGATCTTATGGTTCTTGAGTTCGAGCCCCACATCGGGCTCTGTGATAGTAGCTCAGAGCCTGGAGCCTGCTTCAGGTTCTGTGTCTCCCTCTCTCTCTGCCCCTCCCCCATTGTGCTCGCTCTCATGATCTCTCTCTCTTTCTCTCTCTCAAAAATAAATAAATATTTTTAAAAAAGAAATGTTGTTAAAAAGACACTAGACACTGGACAACAAAGACAGTCATCTCTGAGAGGTAGGAAAACAAACAAGGTGAGACCTAACAACTGCTCCAGCTTCCTGCCTTGACAAAGTTTCCAGGCCACAGTGCAGCCAGGGACCAACAGATGTTGATTATGGTGATACATATGATAAAATGTATCACACTGTATACTTCATTGCACTTTACTGTGTGTCAGTGTAACCTCAATAAAACAAAATACTAATAAAGCTTTTCTCCTTGAGCTTCTGGTTTCCATGCCTACTAAAATGGAAGTCCCACTGAAAGGAGAACCATTTTATTTTATTTTTTTAAGTTTAGTTATTTATTTTGACAGAGAGAGACAGCCACCACATGTGTGCATGAGCAGGAGAGGGGTGGAAAGAAAAGGAAACAGAATCCAAAGCAGGCTCCTAACTGTCAGTACAGAGCCCAAGGTGAGGCTATTACTCATGAACCCTGAGATCATGACCTGAGCCGAAGTCCAACACTGAACCGACAGAACCAACTGAGCCACCCAGGTGCCCCTAAGGAGGAACCATCTTAGATTTGTATTATTACGTTATCACACTGGGGTGTCAATGAAAACCCACGCACAGAATTTCTAGGAAGAGCAAGGATGCTTACTAGGGAAGGTGAGAGAGAGGATTGCAGAGAGAAGGGAGAAAGAGGTTGGGGGAAATACAAACAAGCTTTGCCAATAGATGGAAGTAGCAGGGGTGGTTCCAGTGGAAATGTGTGGTTGCCACAATGCACGGAGAGTGTTACAGGCACTTGGTGGACAAGAGCCTGGGACGCTCCAATCCCACAATGGGCAGGTGTTCTGCATGACAACGAGGGGTCCCACACAAAATGCCGGACAGCACCCTGCTGAGAAACCCTGGTGGAGGGATTCAGTGGTTCAAGCTCTTTGGCCCCTCCCCGACTCCCAGCATTACAAAGGGGTCTCAGAGTGCTTTCTGAGCTAAGGTTTGCAATGCAGAACAGAACACTTACTGGTCAGTCCTGTCTTAGCCAGTTAAGTTTTCCTGATGTTCCAGCTTCAAATATAATCAGAACCTCCAAAGCCTTGAGAACACTGACAGGAACACAAGAGATCATTTCTGAAGGTAACTCCTTAAACTTTAAAAACCTTTAAGAGAGCTAGTTACTGTAGCCAAGTTTCCACCAGTTTTCTTGTCCAGAATAGTTGGTCGTAAAGTTAAAATTCTGTAAATTGGTGATGTGTTCTTAGTAATAAATAAACAAATACACCAGTCGATCAACCAATACGTATCTATGCATCCATCTTCCTAAGCCAAGTTTTTTTTCGTGTGAGAAAGGAAGTTACAATAATGAAATTCGGGTTTAGAAGAGATTTTGTAGGTCATCTTGTTTAATAAGAAAAGGTTACTGAAAGAAAGTGCAGTGGAAAAACACCCCCTCCCCTCAATAACCTAAGTTAACGCACTGTATGGAAAAGCACAGTTTTGTGGACACTTCCCAATTAGGGCTTCATGTTTCCTTTATAGTATTTTGCAATGTTTTCCTAACTTGGATATTTCCCCCTTGCCATGACCTTTCAGGTCCCCAACCCACACTCATCTTCTCCATGCCAGTATTTCTCCTGACTTGCAGCTCTTCGGATCCTGTGCTCCCCTCCTCCTCCTAACGTCTAGATACTTAAGGTGTGCAACAGAATCATACTTCAGGTTCTGCAGCTTATGGAGCTCCCTTTTACTTATTTGTTTATGTTTGTTTGTTTGTAATTTTTTTTTTTCTTTAAGCTGTATGCCCAGTGTGGTGCTTGAACTCACAACCCTGAGATCAGTGTGTTCTACTGACTGAGTGAGCCAGGAGCCCCAGGACATCCTTTTTAAATTTACATCCGGAGGCACCTGGATCCCTCAGTCGGTTGAGCATCTGACTGTTGATTCCGGCTCAGGTCTTGATCCCAGAGTCCTAGGATTGAGCCCCACATCGGGTCAGCTCTAAGCGTGGAGCCTGGTTGAGATATTCTCTCTCTCTCTCTCTCTCTCTCTCTCTCTCTCTCTCTCTCTCTCTGTCTCACACACACACACACTCAGTCCCTCTCCCCTGCTTGCACTCTCTCTCTCTCACTTTCTAAAATATTAATTAATTAATTAATTAATTAATTTACATCCAGCCTTCTCTCCTGCCTTCCAGGCTAAAATTTTTTACTGCCAGATGAACTTCACCAGCTGAGGCCTACTAGGACCTCAAGCTTAACCTGTCTAAACCAGTACTTGGGCTTGAACCCTCCTGTCATCCTTATTTCTCTGAAGGACATCACCTGGACATAACCCTGGCTTGAAACCACAGTGGCTTCTCTGTCTCTGTCTCTTATGTTCAGTTGCCGGTCTTGTAGAGTTTGCCTCTGAAATGTGTCTTCCATCCATCCTTTTTTCTTTATTCTCTTTACCACTAGTCCAGTTCAGATAGATTCTCATTACTTCCCACCAACCTCTGATTTTTCCTTCTTCAAATGGATTACAGCACAACTGATAATTTGTCAATAGTTTCCTCATAATCTACAAAATGACACATAAAGTCTTCACTTGGACTTTTAAGACTCTCCAAAGCATGGGCCCAGTTTTACTTTTTAACCTTATACTGGTATTCCTGTTCTGTTTTATTTTTTTACTTTATTTTTTTTTACTTTATTTTATTTTATTTTATTTTACTTTATTTTTTTTACTTTATTTTTTACTTTATTTTATTTTATTCTATTTTATTTTATTTTTTATGTAATCCCTACACCCAATGTGGGGCTTGAACTCACAAATCCGAGATCAAGAGTTGAATGCTCTACTAACAGAGCCAGCCAGGCCCCCCCACCCGCCCCATTCTATTTTTAAATCACTGTGGACTGCTTACCTTTCCTAAAACATGTTCTACTTTTCCTGCCTCTATCTTCCTTTTTTTGTTTTCTTTTGTTTTTTATCCCCTCCAGCTGCAAGATCTCCCTCTCTGTGTGCACTGAAAATTCACCATACTCTGGCATTTTGACTTCTCCCCACAACTGAATATTACCTTTCCCCTCTTTATTTTTTTTTTAATGTTTATTTATTTTGAGAGGGGAGGAGGTGCAGAGAGAGAGTGACAGAGGGTCTGAAGTGAGCTCTGTGCTAACAATCGAGAGCCCGATGTGGGGCTCGAACTCACTGAAGACACTTAATATGTGTACTCTGTGTTATCTATGTTTATGCAAATGTCACACATTCTGGTTGAAATCAGCTTCTCAAAGATAGGAACTATGCCTTACTCATCGTTCTATCCTTTACAGGGCCTAACATCATGCCCTACACAGAACAAGAGATTATGAATTTAATTTTAATAAATTATTTATTTATATTGTAAAATCTATATATTTCATTGACATAAGAAATGTTATACTTTACTATCTAAACTAACTGGATTTGAATTTAGAAGAACATTCTTTCCAAATATCTTCTTCATTATTATATATATGAAATAAAACTCAGTCCAAAGCCATTAGTAGAGAAAAAGCATTAAAATGAGCAAATTGAAATATAAAATAAGTTTTAGTCAGCAAATTAAAAACATGCTCTGAACAAAATCTCACCTGAGAGAGGATTCATTCAAACTTCGGGGCTCTTTGCCTCTCCAAAAGACAGGGCCATTAATCTCTTCTTCAACTAAAAAGAAAGAAAAAAGAAAGAAAAAGAAAAAAATCATTTAATACTTTACATAATTTGATTTTATGAAGAAGATATAGTTACATGTACTGAATTGATGATTGCTCATAAACCCCCACAAAAACTTGCAAGTCCCATATTATAAGCTGGGCAGGGGTACCTGGGTGGCTCAGTCATATGAGCATCTGACTTCGGCTCAGGTCATGATCTCTCGGTTTGTGAGATTGAGTCCCGCATCTGGCTTTGTGCTGACAGCTCAGAGCCTGGAGCCTGCTTTGGATTCTGTGTCCCCCTCTCTCTCTGCCCCTCACCTGCTCACACTCTGTCTCTCTCTCTCTCAAAAATAAACATACATTAAAAAATAAAACAAAACAAACAAGCCAAATGATAAGCTGGGCAGCATGATGGAACAAAAGGAACTTTGGCTTTGATGTTAAAACATCTACTCAACTTCAGACCCTTGTAAAACATTACAATTTACAAGACTTTACCAGTTACTTTATCATTTTGGACCCAGTATCTTACTTTATAAAAATGAAGATGAAAGGCGCCTGGGTGGCTTAGTCGGTTGAGTGTCCAACTCTTGATTTCTGCTTGGGTTGTTATCCCAGAATTGTGGGATTGACCCCATGTTGGGCTTGGTGCTGAGCCTGGAGCCTGCTTAAAATTCTCCCTCTCTCTCCTTCTGCCCCTCTCCCCCACTGGCAGTCTCTATCTCTTTCTCAAAAATTAATTAATTAATTAGTTAATTAAGAAAGATAATTCTATGATTGAAAATAAGATAATGTGTATAAAAGTGACTCGTGGTGCCTGGCAGAGAAGTTACACAATAAACATTAATTTAAAGTAAAAATCAGAGAACAGATCATAACTTGCATCAAGAAAATTGTCATGTCCTCCCAATTATGTAAGTGTATTTCGTTTGCTTGCTTGGAGGAACAAATAATAACAGTATGTAATAAGTGTTTGGAACAAGAACCCAATGGACCTTTCTACAGGCCATTTCAAGAGGTCAGTACTAGCCTTACTTTCTAGGCTCCAAGGGAACTTTGGTGTGGCCCCGTCGAACCACCTCCCCATCCCTGCAGGGATGCGCACGCCATACAGAGAGCCAGGGAGGGAAAAGCGAGAAAGCCCTGCTCCCACAGAGAATTCCTTTCGGGGATTTCGCTGGCTGTCAGCTGCTTCCTTTCTCGGTTTGCTTGCTTCTCTGTCCTCTTCCCTCCCTTTTAATTTTTGTCAGTTTATTTTTCTTTTGAGGTAAAATTTACATAATATGAAACCAAAATCTTAAGTGTGCTTTCACTGAGTTTGACCCCATTCCTTTTGAACGCTTTGCACAATTCTCTGTTGCTGTCATGGATCTGAGAGGAGCCAGGGCCCCTTCATGCCTGGGAGAAAGAACCCTCTCACCTCAGAGGGCCAAAGGTGATGCTGGATGGGGTCTTTAAAAAGATAGCTAGAGGGGCGCCTGGGTGGCTCAGTCAGTTGGGCGGCCGACTTCGGCTCAGGTCATGATCTCATGGTCTGTGAGTTCGAGCCCCATGTCGGGCTCTGTGCTGACAGCTCAGAGCCTGGAGCCTGTTTCAGATTCTGTGTCTCACTCTCTCTGACCCTCCCCCGTTCATGCTCTGTCTCTCTCTGTCTCAAAAATAAATAAATGTTAAAAATTAAATAAATAAATAAATAAATAAGATAGCTGGAGGGTACAGTCCATTCTAGCTTGCTCTGGTCTAGACATAAGATGTCAACACATTCCCCTTGAGGTGCAGTATAGTTCATGAGATTTGTAGATCACGTGGGGAGTTGAGACAAAAAGTCTGTTAAAAAGTGGGAAACTGAGGGGTGCCTGGCTGCCTCAGTCTATAGAGCATGTGACTTCTGATCTCAGGGTTGTGAGTTCAAGCCCCACATTGGGTGTAAAGATTACATAAAAATAAAATCTTTAAAAAAAATTTTTTTTAATGTTTTTATTTTAATTTTGAGAGAGAGCAGGGCGCCTGGGTGGTTCAGTTGGTTAAGCGTCCAACTTCAGCTCAGGTCGTGATCTCGCGGTCTGTGGGTTCAGGCCCTGCGTCGGGCTCTGTGCTGACAGCTCAGAGCCTGGAGCCTGTTTCAGATTCTGTGTCTCCCTCTCTCTGACCCTCCCCCGTTCATGTTCTGTCTCTCTCTGTCTCAAAAATAAATAAAGGTTAAAAAAAAATTTTAATTTTGAGAGAGAGACAGAGCATGAGCAGGGGAGGGGCAGAGAGAGAGAGAGAGAGAGAGAGAGAGAGAGAGAGACAGAATCTGAAGGAGGCTTCAGGGTCTGAGCTGTCAGTACAAAGCCCAGTGCGGGGCTCGAACCCATGAACGATGAGATCATGACCTGAGCCGAAGTCAGACACTTAACCGACTGAGCCACCCAGGCGCCCCTAAAAATATAATCTTTAAAAAAAAAGTAGGAAACTGCAGCTGCAGGGGAAGGACCAAACTGTAGTGGTCATCTGTCATGTGGTCTTCTCAGAGCCTTCTTTCTTTGAGGAACTGTCCTCTTCCACAGTATGGATGCCCATCTCTTAAATAATTTTTTTTTAATTATTTAGTTGTGAGAGGGAGAGAGAGAGAGAGAGCACGTGCGCAAGTGGGTGAGGGGCAGAGAGAGAGGGAGATAGAATCCGAAGCAGGCTCCAGGCTCTGAGCTGTCAGCACAGAGCCCAATGAGGGGCTCAAACTCATGAACCTTGAGATCATGACCTGAGCCGAAGTTGGACGTTCAACCCAGGCACCTGGGTGCCCATCTTTTAAAAAAAGAGACTGCTCCTTCTGATGAAGTAAGTGATGATTCAGCTCTAGGGTCCCTCATTTGTATGAGTTCCTTCCAAAGTCTTAGGAGAAGCCCTGACCATGTGTGCCAATGGTCAAATGTCTTTATAAACAAAGGGAAGACATGTTAACCACAGTCATTCAAGACCACAGGCTCTTCCCACTTCAGTTTTCCTTCTGTCTCACTTCTTCTCTTGGGAGTGTCCACAAACGCTCTATGTTTGTGATTTCTTCTGCCTATCTATCTTGGGAGTGCTGCAGTCATCCTATTTGGTGTTTTAACTCTTTTTCTTAAAGAAGGCTCTGCACGTTGTATGAGCTTCAGTCCCCACAAAATCTGGATCCACCCCTATCCAAGCCATAGCTGACTGGTCTAGGGGTTGGCTCTGATCCAAGTTAGGCTGATCAATGTCTCCCTCTAGACTTGTGACATTTGGATGTGAGAGGCTGAGCTAGGAGTCCTTGAAACTAGCTGCATCCAGAAGAAAGTCTCTCACAGGCTGTTCAGGCTCAGGAACAGGCCTCTGGGTTTCTGGTCTTCCACTATTGGGTCCTTCTGTTCCCCTCTTGATTCCTTAGGAGACTCCAAAATCAATCAGTTTTTCCTACTTGTAAGTGAATAATTTTTACTAATTACATAGACTCCAAAATGAGTCAGTTTTTTCTACTTGCAAGTGAAAACCCTCTACATAAGTCTAAGACCCCAGTCATCATAGACACTTCTAATAGTAGGCATTTCACAAACGTGGGTACTAAATGTGATACAAATAATGCCTTTGGTCATTGCTGGAATTAGGTAGAACATATTAGCGCTTGTGGCGCAGAGGTCAGACAGGTTTGAGCCCCTTGCTTCAGGACCACACATTACAGACTGTCTGGGAGGTGTACCACAGGGGTCCTGGAGATATAGCAGTACCTCCTGCAGGGGACAAACAGCTAGGAGGAGAGCTGGAAAGAAACAGAGCACAGCACTGTCAGCATACTGGAAGGGGGCAAGAAATCACTGAGGCTTTTCTATTAGGAAGTTCGTATTCCCTAAACAATGAACGTGAGTTGTCTCTTAAACATCATTTCATCCAAGTTCACTAACCAACCTTGAACTTTCTCTTTTTTGTGTGACGTCATCAAAAGGTTATGACCAAAAATGACTTTAGTGCCTATGTCCCTGCCTCTTTATGTTAGCTTTAAATTTCATTTGTAACAATGGTGTGGAGAATCTCAGGATCAGCTGTGATCTCCACTGAGAAATGACGTACAGCTGTGGTCTCTGTGTCTGCATCGGATAGGAGTTCTGATCTCCTGGATGCCAGTGGCCAGAGTCTGGCAGATACAAGGCCATAATGACAAGAGAGCCTGAATACAGATAACAGACGAGACCTATCCTCTGTTCCAGTATGTTCTCTAATGTGCACACAGCAGTTTACAGTCTTCTTCAGCAGCCTAGGTATGAAGTTTTTCCACCATTTAGCACAGTGGATATCTGATGGCATGTTCAGTAGTGCTGGTCAGCTGAGGAACATTTTTTTAAGTTTATTTTTATTATTTGAGAGAGAGAGAGAGAGAGAGCACACAAGCAGGGGAGGGGCAGAGAGAAGGAAAGAAAGAATCCCAAGCAGACTCTGCACCATCAGTGCAGAGCCCAATGCAGGGCTTGAACTCACAAACTGTGAGACCTGAGCCGAGATCAAGTCAGACGATTAACAGACTGAGCCACCCAGCCGCCCCTGAGGAATATTTTTTAGAAAGGATGCTACAAACACACACACACACACACACACACACACACACACACAACCACAACAGTGCTTTCTTACCTGCAAGATTTCCAGTTATATTTATCAAAACCCTATTCCTATGAGGAAGACTGCCAAGCCTACGTAAAAACTATCCACTAAACCTGAGAGACTCATCAGTGCCTTGTCGCTTTAGTTTTTCCCATCTCATTGGTTTTAAAAAATATATAGGTTTTCAGTATAAAACAAAATCTCATATAGTTATATAAAACCTAGGTTCAGTTTATGTTTCATCAAATTATTATGTTTCATTCTGGTTTGAGGATTCGTCTACTTCATGCTCTGCCAGTGTTTCAAAATACACCCTAAAGCCATTAAGGTCTTTTCTATGCTTTTAGAACCGCAGTGACCATTTCTATAGCTACTAGACAGCTGTGGCTATTAAAATTAAAATTAAATTGAAATTCAGTTAGTACTACTCACATCTCAAGTGCTCAGTGGCTCAGTTGGCTCTTGGCTACTGTATTAGACATAATTCTACTACATACAGAACATCTCCATCATTGCAGAAAGTTCTACTAGAAGGTGCTGTTCAAGAATGTACCTGAAACTAAAGGGCTAATAACCCAATTCATTCTAGAGCTTTAGCAGCTAGTGAGTGCCCCACTGTCGCTCTACTCCCATCAGCATTGTTCATTTAGAGTTAAACAACCATCCTCTTCCAGCTACACATAAAAAGTACAATTTAAAGTGCTACCTATGACCCATATAAGGACACATAGAGAAAAGCCTCTTTTTCTATATATCTCCAGAAAAGTAGGGCCTAATTAGGAATCCTGTTGCAAATGCAGTGAATAAACGAAGTATCTTTACTACAAATGATTTGCACTTTTGAGTTTCCTTTGTTAAGATAATCCAGTTGCTTTGAGTGCAAGCTCCTTTGCCACATGACACAAATATTCCCTAGGCTTTCGCCCTAGAGGTTTGGAGTAAGTTCTAATAATTATCTTTATTCAGATGCTCAGTAGTTAATGTGTGCTACTTCTCTAGCCATGATATCATCATTATTAACACTAATGGCTACAGTAATGACTGTTTTCAAGTAGATGGTCAGACAGGTTTGAGCCTCTCTCTTGCTTCAGGACCACATATTACAGACTGTCTGGGAGGTGAATCATGAGGGTCCTGGGTATGTAGTCATACCCAACCCAGGGAACAAGCAGCTTGGCAGAGAACAGGAATCAGAGCACATTACTGTTGGCATGCTGGAAAGGGGGGACGTTTTTTATTCTCTAAGGTGGGCTGTGTATGACTCCTTGTGACAGTGGCAGTTTGTGTTTTCAAAACTCATTGTATAAAGTGTTAGATGGAACCTTTAGAGAATAAAGTAAGGAAGGGGGAGAGGGGGAAAGTTATAAGTTTATGAACCAGCCATGCACATGAACACAAGCTAAGTTTTTAAAAAAGTTTTCACTGCTTTTAACATCATTTGCGAAGTTTCTAAGAACTTAAATTTTATAAAACTTTTACCTGTCATCAGCTTCTTTAATGTGTGTTTTTATCTTCTTATACATGTTGGGGGAAAAAAATCCAAGAATAATTATGCTCGTGGACAAGGATAAATATGCATTTAAGGCAACCAACGCCAGTTAGGTTCCCTAATTAGTGTGACAAGAGACCTGGTGAGCAACCAGGGATTTAATAAGACTAATTACAACTCCTACAAATTGTTGCCATGCCATAGAGTGTCAGTGTGGAAAGGTGCTTATCCATGAGAGTGTACAAACACTGGACAGTTTTCTCACACTTTGTAGTTATTCAATACTCTAAGAATTCTGAGTCTGACTTGGAGTGAAGTCTAGTGAAGAATGAATTGGCTGGTGTGGGTTGGTCTGGCTACTCTGGCTAGAGGCCAGAAGTGGAAGGACTTATCCAGGAGCCCTGTCAGACTTCCTTCTGCCCCTCTTCTCCGCTAAGGATGCCGTCTTAACAGCTGACTGCTTTCCTGCTGTGTGCCCTGCCTTGCCCACGTCATTTCATGCAATACAACAACCCTGTGAAGCTAGTGATGGAGACCAGGAAACTGGAGCTCACAAAGCTGGTAACTTGTAGACGGTCACACAGCTGGGAAAGGTGGGAGCCAGGATTCAAATGTGGATTT
The DNA here is from genome assembly GCF_023721935.1 of Panthera uncia. NCBI lineage: Eukaryota > Metazoa > Chordata > Mammalia > Carnivora > Felidae > Panthera > Panthera uncia. The sequence goes on from NC_064809.1 coordinate 87,301,052, forward strand.
GGCCGGTCCAAAGCCAATCCTCCTCTTCTCTGCTTTTTACCAACTCCCAATTATGGGGATTGATAGTTTAAAGGGCTCCTTTAGGTACATACACATTTCATATACATATATAAAATAAGACCATGAAATAAACAGTGTAATGCTGAACTATATGTTCTATTTTCATCTATTCATCTTTAGGTTTTTAAAACATATTCATCAGAAACATTAACATAAAGCCCAAAATGTGAAGCATAAAAGCAAGTAAGCTCTAGTTGAGCTGGATGAGCGCCAGGAGCCCTGACTCCTCATCCTCCCCTTCTCGCTCCATCCCACTGTGAATTTTCTAGATCTCCTTGGGCACAGTGGGAAAATCATCTGCATCAGATGCTGAGCTCCCTGAAAACAAAATTAAAGATGGCCTTTCATCTTTCTGTCTAGGTGTGAAGCATACATAGTTCTTGGGTGAAAAGGTTCCCAACAAATACTTCTGAATGAAGACTGAATGCTGTTAATAACCATAATAAACCATATTTTTCAGGGTAGGACCCTGTGGCTTCCCTTGCTTGTGGGAGCCAAGATTCAAAGAGATGACCATCAGGAGTTTTCCTAAAGCCAGGTTCACAATATTTCTGGTTATTTTCTACATATCTTCATGTATGGCAAGCTTTGCCCAGGCACTATGCTGCCAAGAATGGATGGTTCAGCTCACTAATCATCATGGAATTGCAAAGCAAAACCACAGTGAGGGGCACCTGGGTGGCTCAGCTGGTTCAGCATCCGACCCCTTCTCAGGTCATGAGCCCTCATTGGGCTTTGCGCTGACAGCGCAGAGCCTGCTTCAGATTCTCTGTCTCCCCCTCTCTCTGCCCCTCCCTGACCATCTCTCTCTCTGTCTCTCTTTCTCAAAGACAAATTTAAACAAAACAAAACAAAACAAACCCACAAGATACCACCTCACAACTGTTAGGATAGTTAACCTCAAAAAGTCAAAAGATAACAAGTATTGATGAGGATGTAGAGAAAAGGGAACATTTGTGCACTGTTGGTGAGAATGTAAATTTGTGCGGCCACGGTGGAAAACAGTATGGAGGTTCTTCAAAAACCTAAAATAGGACTACCATATGATCCAGCATTCCCACTGTTGGGTTTATATCCGAAGCAAATAAAGTCATTATCTCAGATACTTGTACTCTCATATTCATAGCAGCATTATTTACAGTAACCAAGACATGGAAGTAACCTAAGTATCCAGGAATACATGAATGGATAAATAAAATTGGGGGGGGGGGTGGAGCAGACATCCTTACACACACATTTAGACTTTAAAAAAAGAAAAAAAAATCCTGGGGTGCCTGGCTGGCTCAGTCAGTAGAGCATCTGATTCTTGATATTGGGGTCATGAGTTTGAGCCACATGTTGGGTGTAGAGAGTACTTAAGAAATAAATAAATTAAATTAAATATGAAAACCAGGAAATCCTGCCATTTGAGACAACATGGGTGAACCTGAAGGACATCATGCTAAGTGAAATAAACCAGCACAAAAAGACAAACTCATATTAACAGGTAGTAAGACAGTAGTTACCAGGGGCTGGGAGTTAGGGAAAAAAGGTAGATGTTAGTCAAAAGATAGATGTTCATTATAAAATAAATAAGTTCTGGAGACCAAAATGCACAACATGGTGAACAAAGTTAACAATAATATGGTGTATACTTGAAATTTGCAAAGGAAATAGATCTCAAATGTGTTCTCACCACACACGTACAAAATGACAACTATGTGAGATGATTAGCCTGATTGTGGTAATCATTTCAAATGTACTCATGTATCAAAACATCACATTAGACACCTTATATATAATTGTAATTTGTCAATCATACCTCAGTAAAGCTGGGGAGGAAAAAAAAGAACATTCTTTTTTGTCTCATAACGAAATACATCTTTTCTTGTGTCACTTTAAGAAATATATTACATACCTTTTTTGTTGTTAGAAGCGGCAATGAAATGGAAATGAGATGGATGAAATGGAAATGAGAATTTCTTGACACCTTTTGATTTTTCACACTCTTTTTTCAAAACAGTTGAAGAATAGATGATACGAATATGTTGGTTGGTTTCTCTGTCTGGTGGACTCAGAAATTGTGGGTAATCATCAATCTGGAGAAAAAAAAAAAAATTGAACTGACTGAGGACAAATACAACTTTATCCTGTGATAATAAATCGCCTAAAGCTTAGGGCAAATTTAAACTCCATTCTTTCTTTTTTTTTTTTTTTTTCCTCCTGGAATATCTTTTCTCTTGGTCAGGTTTCTCAATTCTTCCCCTGTTTGTTTTAGTCTTTACTAAAAATGTGCTCAGCAGCAGAACTCAAGTAACTGTTTACACTATAGGATTGCGAAATAAATAGAAACTGTGTTTTTGTGTGTTAAAATATATCCCTCCCCATTTTCATTTTGAAAATAGATTTTTTAAAAGATCTTAAAAATGTAAAATTAATGGGTTTAACCTAGGATTTTTCTATGTAGTACACAATGTCCATTTGTGGGGAACAGTGTACAAAGATTCTGTGAATACAAACATCTAAGTGTGAATTATTGGAAGTTTCCTGCTCCTAAATAGCTTTCTCTTCTCTCCAAAGTACTCCATTTTCTATTCTTTTTTAAGAAATTCTATTCTTGGTTAAAAAGAGAAAAGTTCTCAATAAATACTTAGGATTTTTAGATCGTCTCTGCTTCCCTTTTTATGACAGGTAGGCAGCAATAGCATCTGACTGAGAAGCTAAGCGTAGAGCCAGAGAATCACCAGAGGCATATTTAAAACCTTTAATCCAAGCATCAGGGGGAATACCTCTATAGACTTTTTTTTTTATTTTTTTTTTAATGTTTATTTATTTTTGAGAGAGAGAGACAGAGACAGAGCATGAGTAGGGAAGGGGCAGAGAGACAGAGACACAGAATCCAAAGCAGGATCCAGGCTCTGAGCTGTAAGCACAGAGCCCGATGAGAGGCTCAAACTCGTGAACTGCAAGATCATGACTTGAGCTGAAGTCTGACACTTAATGGACTGAGCCACTGAGGCGCCCCTCCTCTATAGACGTTTTGCAAGCACTTACAATTTGTATAAAAATGTTTCCTGTGATCATTCAATTTCATCATTCTCTTTTCACAAATATAGGAAGAAAATATCAAATAATGGCAATAATTTAAAAATCTAATTCAGAGGAATTAAAGATAGGAAGATAAATTAACGAAAAGCTATCAAGATCTACTCGAATTTAACTTTTGAAATTATTTTCAAATATATAGAGTAATTCAAACCAAGGTAACAAAGCATAGTCCAGTAGAGGTGTTCAAAGGATGTTCTTTCGTTAATAATAAAAGTTTATATAATTAGTGGGGTGCCTGGCTGGCTCAATAGGTTAAGCATACTACTCTTGATTTTTGGCTCAGGTCATGGTGAGCTCAAGCCCCTTGTCAGGCTCTGCACTGACAATGTAGAACCTGCTTGGGATTCTCTCTCCCTCTCTCTCTGCCCCTACTTCCCTCCCACTCTCTCTCTCACTCTCAAAAAAATTTTTAAGTTTATAATTAGTAAAGGATCCTCTTCTGAGCAATATTTTTCAGAAACACCTTAAGCTATTTGAGACCTTCAAAGATATGCTTATAATGTTAGAATCCTGGGGCGCCTGAGTGGCTCAATCAGTTAAGCATTCGCCTCTGGCTCAGGTTATGATCTCACAATTCATGGGTTCGAGCCCTGCACTGGGCTCTGTGCTGAAAGCTCAGAGCCTGGAACCTGCTTCAGATTCTGTGTCCCCATGTCTCTCTGCCTCTCCGCCACTTGTGCTCTGTCTCTGTCTCTCAAAAATAAATAAAAATTAAAAAAAAATTTTTTTAATTAGAATCCTATTATACATATGACTAAGATTTTGTTTTATGTAACTCTGTATTATATTTGTCTCTTGCCTTTGCCAGGAAAAATTATGAAAGGCTTTGAAATGGGAAAAAAAGATGATCTAGCTGTTCTCCATCATTTATTGTCTTTGAGCTGTTTTAAAACACTGTAAATTGTAGGAGTGCCTGGCCGGCTCAGTCAGTAGAGCATGTGACTCTTAATCTTTGGGTTGTAAGTTTGAGCCCCATGTTGGGTCTAGAGGTTACTTTGAAAAAAAAAAAAAAAAAAAAAAACACGCTAAGTTGTAGAAAACTGGTAATAGTGCAAATTATTCTAGTTCATACTGATACAAGTTTATTGTGTCCAGTAAAATGCAACTGATTACCACCCTTTGATAAAGAGAACAGTTGTTATGTATCTGAACCAGTGAAATTGTGTTTCTATGTTTACATATAGTTTCTTGTGAAATTATATGCTCTTTATCTAGGTGTCTGCAATTCAGAAAAGCCTTTACCTCTGATTACATTGGTGGGTTACATTTTCCTCTTTCCAGAGGGTATTAATAAGTTAATTAAACAGACTTCTGTTTTGATGACCTATAGAGATAAGCACTTATATAAGAATAAAAGTTCTATAATTCCCCCCAAAATAAGAAAATTTAACATCTAATACTTTATTTTTTATTTTTTTAAGATTTTTTTTAATGTTTATTTACTTTGAGAGAGGGAGCACACACATGCAAGCACAAGCGGGGGAGGGGCAGAGAGAGAGAGAGAGAGAGAGAGAGAGAGAGAGAGAGAGAGAATCCCAAGCAGGCTCTTTGCTTTCCGTGCAGAACTCAACTCCGGGCTCGATCTCACAGACAGGGAGATCATGTCCTGAGCCCAAATCAAGAATCGGATGCTTAACCAACCGACTGAGCCACCCAGGAGCCCCCTGGTTTTCAATTTATATTTTTTAAGATTTTATTTTTAAGTAAACGTGGGGCTGGAACTCATAACACTGAGATCAAGAGCTGCACACTCTGAGGCACCTGGCGGCTCAGTCGGTTAAGTGTCCGACTTTTGGTTTTGGCTGAGGTCATGATTTCACAGTTCATGAGCTTGAGCCCCGTGTCAGGCTCTGTGTTGACAGTATGGAGCCTGCTTGGGATTCTCTCTGTCTCCCTCTGTCTCAAAATAAATAAATAAACATTAAAAAAAAGAAGAAGGACACTCATTTAACCAGGTATGGCAATCCATTTTAAGGGCCAAACGGTTGGCTGTACTTATGGTACCAGTCCTTACACGCCTTCCCAGGAAAACTAGCCCAGAGACCTGGCTTACAGGTATTAGGAAGACCACTTCCTAGCAAGACAGGCAATCAACAAATTTTCAGGACCTCAAAATTCACTCAAATTTATACGTACTACAAGAGAAATCTGGTGGAGCTTCTTGGGCCTGATTTCCTAGCCTAGGAAAAGCAAGTAATAAAGGCTTTTAAAAGTCGAACCTGACATTCATAAAAACTTCTAGACAAAAGTTTTTGCAAAGTATTTTTAAGGAGGCCTATCTGGTAAATTAACACTCTTGCTGTACCTATGTAAATAATCAGGTCAACCTGAAGAGCCTTATTTTTGTGAGTGAGTGATCTTTTCTTTGAGATTATTACGATGGGTGATGTGGGACAGATTGTCAGGGAAAACTGTGAAAGACTTTCAAATGGGGAAGGGGGATCAGTAGGTATTCAGTTTAGTTCACCTATGCAGGCTATCTATGCCTTTCATTGTCTTTGAGGTTATAGTACAATGCTGTAATTCATAGAAAACTTTTCTGTGTGTGTGTGGTTTTTTTTTTAATTTTTTTTTTTTTTACGTTTATTTTTGAGACAGAGAGAGACAGAGCATGAACGGGGGAGGGGCAGACAGAGAGGGAGACACAGAATCGGAAGCAGGCTCCAGGCTCTGAGCCATCAGCCCAGAGCCCGACTCGGGGCTCGAACTCAAGGTCTGTGAGATCATGACCTGAGCTGAAGTCGGACGCCCAACGACCGAGCCACCCAGGCGCCCCTTTGTGTGTTTTTTTAAAACAAATAGAAACTTAAAATTTCTAACTGATACAGCTGTCAACTTTTGTCCTATTTTTTCCCTTTATGCTTAGAAATGTCTTCTGTACCCTGAAATCAAATACTCATCTATGTTTTATACTTTCCTTTATGGTTTTCTCTCTTACAGTTAGCTTTCCAGTCCTTCTGGAGTCTATAGAGAAGAGTGTTCCTTAAGACATACGTTGGTCTAACTGGCTGTGATTCCAAGTGTATTTAATATTAATCTGGTAATAATTAGGCTTCAAGTAGAGACTGAGTATAAATAAATATGTAATTATGTCTGCCTCAAATTGCTTATTAGAAGTTTGGGGAGGAGATGGGGCGCCTGGGTGGCTCAGTCGGTTAAGGGGCAGACTTCGGCTCAGGTCATGATCTCGCAGTCCGTGAGTTCGAGCCCCGCGTCGGGCTCTGTGCTGACAGCTCAGAGCCTGGAGCCTGTTTCAGATTCTGTGTCTCCCTCTCTCTCTGCCCCTCCCCTGTTCATGCTCTGTCTCTCCCTGTCTCAAAAATAAATAAAAAACATTAAAAAAGAAGTTTGGGGAGGAGAAAAAGTACCTATAATAATTTGAATAATAATTCCACAGTTTATGGAACATGGCAAAAATATAGTACTATATATATGAGGTAGTTATTATAAACCCCATTTTGCAATGAGAAAACGAACATTCAGAGGATGTTAAGTTTACAAAACTGGTAAAAGGTGGAACTAGAATTACGAGATAAGGCAGTTGGTTTCCAAGGCCAATGTTATAAAAACGACTAAAGTTTAAGACCACAGCCCTAACTAGTGGTCAGAGGTAGGGATTTTGTCAGGGAAAAATAAAAGTGTTTCTATTCTAAAAGCAGGACTGGAGGGGCTTCCGGCTGGCTCAGTCTGTGGAGCCAATGAATCTTGATCTCAGGGTCATCTCCATGTTGGGCATGAAGCCTACTTAAAATTTTAAAAAATGTTTAAAAAATATTAAAATTAGGGGCACCTGGGTGGCTCGGTCAGTTAAACATCCAACTCTTGATAATGGCTCAGGTCATGATCTCTCAGTCATGAGATCCAGCCCCAAGTCAGGGCCCTGGGCTGACAATGTGGAGCCTGCATGGGCTCTCTCTCCCTCTGCCCCTCCTCTGCCCACAAATTCTCTCTTGCTCTCTCTCTCTCTCTCTTTCTCAAAATAAATAAATAAATTTTTAAAAATATTTTTAGAAAATTTAAAAAAAAAAAAAAAACAGGGCTGGAATCCAAACAGTAATCAAACAGCTGGATTCATTATTGTGTAGGAGTTTCAGTCAAATTTTGCTAATTCTTTCACTTGAGACTGAAGTAGGGCCAGATCTCTTTTTTATTTAGTTGCTATAGTCACCGAGTTTGGTTAGCTTTGTCATTCAAGAACATAATACCTGGGGCGCCTGGGTGGCCCAGTCTGTTGAGCATCTGACTTAGCTCAGGTCATGATCTCACGGTTCCTTAGTTTGAGCACCCCATCAGGGTCTGTGCTGACAGCTCAGAGCCTGGAACCTGCTTTAAATTGAGCCTCCCTCTCTCTCTGTCCCTCCCCCACTCATGCTCTGTCTCTCCCTCAAAACTAAATAAACATTTGAAAAAAAAATTTTTTTAACATTTTTTTGGAAGCACCTGGATGGCTCAGTCAGTTGAACGTCCGACCTTTGGCTCAGGTCATGATCTCACGGTTTGTGAGTTTGAGCCCTGCGTCGGGCTCTGTGCTGGCAGCTCAGCGCCTGGAACCTGCTTTGGATTCTCTCTCTCTCTCTCTCTCTCTCTCTCTCTCTCTCTCCCCCCTCTGCCCCTCTCCCACTAGTGCTCTGTCTCTCAAAAATAAATAAATGTAAAAAAAAATTTTTTTTTAATTTTTTTAACATTTATTTTTGATAGACAGAGAGACAGAGTATGAGTGGTGGAGGAGTGGACAGAGAGGGCAACACAGAATCTGAAGCAGGCTCTAGGCTCTGAGCTGTCAGCACAGAGCCCGATGCTGGGCTCAAACTCACAAACTGCGAGATCATGACCTGAGCCGAAGTTGGATGCTCAACCGACTGAGCCACCCAGACTCTCCAAGAGGTTCCTGTTCTTTATCTGCTCATAGTACTACTCTAATGCTTCTAAATCCCAACAGTGTGTTTACCCATTCTTCTGCTGATGGGCATTTAGGTTGTTTCTTGTTTTTGTTTTTTAATTTTTTAATGTTTATTTATTTGAGACAGAGAGAGACAGCATGAGTGGGGGAGAGGCAGAGAGAGAGGGAGACACAGAATCAGAAGCAGGCTCCAGGCTCTGAGCTATCAGCACAGAGCCCGATGCTGGGCTTAAACTCACAAACTGTGAGATTATGACCTGAGCAGAAATCAAGAGTCAGACGCTTAACCAACTGAGCCACCTACATACCCCTAAAAAAAGTATTTAAAAAAAGAACATAATACCTTCCTTAAATACCCTGTGGTGGCATTTATTCGTGTAAATATTTTCTGTATTCACTGGCATGGAAAGACATCCATGACATGCTGTAAAGTAAAAATAAGATTACAGACTGATATGTGGAATGTGGTTCCATATGTGTTAGTGCACAGAACACGGTTTGGAATGTTACGTGGTTAACTGTGGTTATCTCTGGGTGGTGAGATTTGTTCAAAGATAAACTGAAGCAATGTTAAAAATTTTAAGAGTCTATTTGGGCAAAAACCGATTCAAATCAGGCAGCATCCAATCTAGCAGATAGAAAGGTACTCCAAGGGGCTGTACAAAATGAAAAGACTTTTAAGCAGAAGGGAGTGGGAACAAGGAAGTTATACTTGGCAAAAATGTTAGTTATTGCAAAGTTACTTTCCTTTAGGAGATAGTAAGGGTCTACCAGGCAGATTACCCAACTAGTGCTCATCAGGAGGTTCCTGATTCACTGGTTTAAGATTCCATTTCTGGGAGAGATGAAAATGGAATTAGGTTAAGTCTCCATTTGGGGCCTGTCTTTTAACATTGTAAGTACAATGAGTACATAATTTAGTTTTACCTATTTTAATTCTAAGAATCATCTACATGTTATGACAAAGACAGTTGTTTCACTGATTTGTAAAATATTTCAGCTGGTAGCCCTAGCATCTCATAGTCCTAAAGCACAAATGTGTCACTCTGTCACCAAAGAACTAAAGGGGGGTGGGCAGTGAAGACAACATCTAGCATGATGCATGAAGGCAGTCTACGGCAACATGCCTTTTAAAAAGGCATTTCTGTGCACACTGTGAGGCCTCCCACTATAAGGGAGGTGGTAAATGATTATAGTGATGACTGCCACACAGCCAAGGGGACACATCGTATTCTATAAAAGGGTGGATGACATCGGATAAACGGACAGTAACGGTGAACAGTGGTAGTGCCATAATGATCTATCACTTTTCACTTGCTCCATTCTCTTATTGGTTCATCTAACAGTCACAATCTCAGTTGCAAATAAAGAGATTATAGTATAAAGTGTATATATACATATATATATGTATATATACTATAAAGAGATTATAGTATGACTACAATACTGTAGATAGAACAAACTCTTACAGAAACATTTAATTCAACTTGGACTTGAATTACAAGGACAACGTTAGAGTAAGGAAGGTCGTTTCTCACTCTCACTCTGTTTTTTGCATTTAAATTAAAAAAGAAATCAGTCTTTTGTAAAGACCACAGCATGTTTGTGAAGCATGAGAGGACCACCCAGGAGCTAAGCAAGGCTAATTTACACATCCATGGGAGGTAAAAAGTTTTCTGACTAGGAGGCTTCTCCACTGTCAGGCAAGGAGACTTGGTCCAAAGAATATGCCTTCAGTGCCTGAAGGAAGAAAATAAAGCTCTTCAGTGGGACACAGTTGAACTCAATCCTATGTTAGCAATTTATTTTAGACCTAGTGTTATCTGAAAAGCAAATTTTTGCATTTACACCAGAGACATCATTAGGAAATTCAAAGCCAGAGTTTCTATTTTGCCCCAAAGCAAGAAAAGATATAGGTAGGTAGGTAGATAGGTAGGTAGATGATAGATGTCATGCTCCTACAGAACTACTTTGTTTAAAATTTTCTAACTTTAGGGGTGCCTGGCTGCTCAGTCAGTAGAACATGTGCTCTTGATCTTGATCTTGATCTCCAGGTCCATGAGTTTGAGCCCCATGTTGAGGTACAGTTTACTTTTATGAAAAAATTAAAATTTTCTAACTTTATGTCTTAGAAATAAGCTTTAGTAGCTTATTTTAAGTAAGCTTAAATACTTTAAATAGTTTAAAATAAGCTAAGTAGTAATAATTTAAATCTTATTTGTAAACAAATATTTAGCTTATTTACGTGGGAAATAAGTTAAGATTATTCATTGTATCATATAGCATTGAATTTATGTTTTTAGGACTATTTATCAAAGTTGAAAGAAGTGCTTTTACCCAGACACCTTTTAATACAGATAATAATATCTGAATATTGGGGCTCCTGGGTGGCTCAGTTGGGTGAGCGTCCGACTTTGGCTCAGGTCATGATCTTGCAGCTTGTGAGTTCAAGCCCTACGTCGGGCTCTGTGCTGACAACTCAGAGCCTGGAGCCTGCTTCAGATTCTGTCTCCCCCTTTCTCTGCCCCTTCCATGCTCATGCTCTGTCTCTGTTTCTCAATAATAAATAAATGTTAAAAAAAAATTTTTTTAAGTTTAAAAAAAATATCTGAATATCTCCATGAAAATAATTTTAGAACCGCAAATCAGGAAACAGGAAATTTTTTCTTTTTTCTTTTTTTGTTTTTTTTTTAGTTTATTTTTTTAACTTACATCCAAGTTAGCATATAGTGCAACAATGATTTCAGTAGATTCCTTAATGCCATTCCCTTAATGCCATTAGCCCATTCCCCCTCCAGTAACCCTTTGTTTGTTCTCCATATTTAAGAGTCTCTTATGTTTTGTCCCCCTCCCTGTTTTTATATTATTTTTGCTTCCCTTCCCTTATGTTCATCTGTTTTGTCTCTTAAAGTCCTCATATGAGTGAATTCATATGATATTTGTCTTTCTCTGACTAATTTCACTTAGCATAATACCCTCTAGTTCCATCCACATAGTTGCAAATGGCAAGATTTCATTCTTTTTGATTGCCGAGTAATACTCCAGTGTGTGTGTGTGTGTGTGTGTGTGTGTGTGTGTGTGTGTGTGTGTACACACACGACATCTTCATCCATCCATCCATTGATGGATGTTTGGGCTCTTTCAATATTTTGGCTATTGTTGATAGTGCTGCTATAAACACTGGGGTGCATGTGCCCCTTGTGAAACAGCATACCTGTATCCCTTGGATAAATACCTAGTAATGCAATTGCTGGGTCTCTCTTTTTTATGTTTTTTATTTATTTTTGAGAGAGAGAGAGAGAGAGAGAGAGAGAGAGAGAGAGAGAGAATGAATGGGGATGGGCAGAGAGAGAGAGAGACACAGAATCCAAAGCAGGCTCCAGGCTCTGAGCTGTCAGCAGGGAGCCCGACGCAGGGCTCAAACCCACGAACTGTGAGATCATGACCTGAGTTGAAGTCAGATGCTTAACTGACTGAGCCACCCAGGTGCCCCAGAATAGACTTTTTTCTATGATTCACTGACATACAAAGTCTCATATACAGTTAAATCAAACTATTTACATTTACTTGATAAATCACTTCTTTTAAATACAATTGCATGAAATTACTATTGACCCAGTGCTATACTTATACTTCTCCACTAATATAAACTGTACCTTTAGCTTATCTTTTCTCATTAGAAACTGAGGTTGGCAAGTTGGAGTTATGTAGATGGCCTCCTAAATTCTTCCAGTCAATATTATAAAAACTCTAAGACCATTTGTAAGTTGTAGCACTTTCTTTTTTATCTTTAAAAAAAAATTTTTTTAGTTTATTTATTTTCAGAAAGAGAGTGAGCACATGCAGGGGAGGGGCAGAGAGAAGAGACAGAATCCCAAACCAGCTCCACACCATTACCACAGAGCCCGATGTAGGGCTGAAACTCATGAACCGCAAGATCACGACCTGGGCTGAGATCAAGAGCTGGAAGCTTAACCAACTGAGCCATCCAGGTACCCCTTTTTCCTTTTTTTTTTATGTGTATTAATTTATTTTGAGAGAGAGAATGAGAGGGAGAGAGAGCATGCAGGGAGAGGGGCAGAGAGAGGGGGAGAGAGGAAACCCAAGCAGGCTCTGCACTGTCAGCACAGAGCCTGATGCGGGGCTCGATCCCACGAACTGAGAGATCATGATCTGAGCCAAAATCAAGAGTCAGATGCATAACAGACTGAGCCACCAGGCACCCCTCTAGCACTTTCTAATGCCTGACCTGACTTTTTGTGCCCCTGAGAAAGTTTCCTACTATATAACCACCATCACTATTACTTGGAGCCATGTGTTACTCCAACTGTAAGATTTGGGCCTTGGGAAAAATCTTTTAAAAATATCTTAGGAGATAATCAACGAGCCTTGGAATATTCTGACAGCCTGATACAAGTGCGTATTGGGCCATCCTGTATCAGTTTGAGCAGATAAATTTATTCTGACAGTGTAATCTGTAGTAAACACCTGGTTTTTCTGGGGGTGAGGGTAAGAAGATGGAAGGGGGGCTGGAGTCTGAGTAGCTGAGGTCACTCATGTAGGCTCTGCATGTGCCTGTGTCCATCTGCAATACAAATTCTGTACACCAAGGCTCAGTTGAACTTGGTAGTACGATGCACATATTGCTGGGAAAATTAAGTACATCCGTGGTACTCTGATGGGAGAGGACACCTGGAAGCATGCACTAGGTTCTCCTGGATTTTATCTCATGCACCATTTTTTCCTTTGTTGAATTTAATCTGAATCTTCTCCTTATCATCAACCATTTGAATCTTGTGAGTCCTTCTGCTGAATCATCAAGCATGAAGGGCAGTCTTGGAGACCTCCTACACAGTAGGACGATCTTACCCAGCCATAAGGCCATTGGCTGAGACTACTGGTTCTGCCTCCTTTGGGCACTAGCAGTTTTGCCCTTTCCCCAAGATAAGAGTCAGAGAGGGCCAGCCCACCTTCATTCTTCCCCTTCAAAGGATTCATAAGGATTCTGATCCTTGTGGCCAGATCCTCTCCAGAGTAAAGATGGGGGAAGAGGAATAATTCAGTGTTCAAACAGTGTCACATAGAATACAGTAAAGCTAACATTTATTGAGCACTTATTATATGTTCTTCTAAGTGCTTTATACATATGATTTCACTGAATCCTCAGAGACCTGCTCAGGGTTGCACTGCTAGTATGTGGCAGACCAGATTCAAAGTGAAACCTGTGCTCTTGACTTATACAAAATGACACACAAAGAATGAAACATGCATATGCCGAGAAACTAACTGCACTGTGGGTCAGAAAATAAGATTGTTTCTTTCTATTAGGAGGCAAAACAGTGTCACCATGATGTGGATTTTTGTATTCTCACTGTGAGACACTAAGAAGAAAGACTGTATTTACAGACATGATTCCTGTCATAACAAATGTCACACAACCCTCAAAAATTCCAAATTTCTTAATTCCTGAATTGACCCATTTTGTTCAAGTGGCTCTCATTTCTTACGCATTCTGATGAATTGTCCACCTGCAGAGTTCCTATCAAAAGCCTGACATCAAAGAGGGATTAAAACATGAAAGAGAATCTCAGGTTCAGAAAGCCTGAGAAAAAATGAACTTATCATAAAATAATGTACAAAGATCAGGATTAAAATCACTTAAAAGCAAACTTCTGAGCGGAAGATACTAAAGTATCTGAAAGGAGGGGCACCTGTCTGGCTCAGTTAGGAGCATGCGACTCTTGATCTCGGAGTCATGAGTTCAAGCCCCATGTTGGGTGTGGGGATAATTTAAATAAATATTTTTTTTAAAAAGTACAGACTGAGGTCAAAAAACAAATAAATAGAAAATAAAGTGTCCCCCCAAAGCCATTAGGCAGACAGCGAACTAATTAGTATATACTATTCTAATTAAATTCTTATAGATCAATTCATTATTTTGTGCCCTAATTTTTTTTTAAGTTTATTTAATTTGAGAGAAAGAGAGAGAATGCAGGAGGGGCAGAGAGAGAGGCAGAGGAATCCTAAGCAGGCTCTGTACTGTCAGCGCAGAGCCCAGTATGGGCTCAAACCCACAAAACTGCGAGATCATGACCTGAGCCCAAATCAAGAGTTGGTCTCGGGGGCACCTGGGTGGCTCAGTTGGTTAAGTGAGTTTGAGATCCACGTTGGGCTCCAGACTGACAGTGTGGAGTCTGCTTGGGATTCCCTCTCCCTCTCTCTCTCTCTCTCTCTCTCTCTCTCTCAATCTCTCTTTCTCTCCCTCTCTCTCTGCCCCACCCCTACTTGTGCTGTTTCTGTCCCTCTCAAAATAAATAAATAAACTTAAAAAAAAAAAAGTCAGATGCTAAACTGAGCCACCCAGGTGCCCTTCTCCTGTCTAGTTTAAAAGATAATTGTATAAAGCTGTAATTATAAATCTGTGTTGATGGACACTTAATGTAGAAACTGTAACGTGTATGATAATAACAGCACAAAGGAGTGGGGAGGGAACAGACTTATATTTTTGTATACTATTGAAATTGATAATGATCTGAGCTACATTGTTATAAAGTAGGATGTACATTGTACATACCCAGGGCAAACATTAATTTAAAAACTCCAAAATACATAGTATAAAAGAAGTCACAAGAGAATTCAAATCGGATACTAGCAAATACCTATTTGACACAAAGAAAGGCAGTAATAGGGAGGAAATGGGGGAAAAAGACATATGAAAACAAATAGCAATAGAACAGATGTAAACCCTGCCTTATCAGTAATTATACTACTGTGAATGGATTAGACACTCCATTCAAAGTCAGGGATTGAAAGGATAGATTTTAAAAACATGATTTGACTAATGATTCACTTGTACTATAACAAGAGACTCACTTTCGAGTCAAAAACACAAATAGGTTGAAAGTAAAGGGATGGGAAAGATATACTGTGCAAACAGCAAGCAAAAGACAGCTGAAATGGTGATAGTACTCTTAGACAAAATAAGACTCAGTGCAAAAAAAATTTTACTAGAGGGGAACCTGGCTGTCTTAGTTGTAAAACATGCAACACTGGATCTCAGCGTCGTGAGCTCGAGTCCCATGTTGGGCATGGGGTTTACTTAATAAAAACATATAT